>NC_137023.1:55660110-55687610 GCF_032717465.1 Coenobita brevimanus | reverse complement strand
TTCCTCCCCCATCCTACGGATATTCCTCCCCCACCCACGAATATTCCTCCCCCACCCACGGATATTCCTCCCCCATCCTACGGATATTCCTCCCCCACCCACGGATATTCCTCCCCCACCCACGGATATTCCTCCCCCATCCTACGGATATTCCTCCCCCACCCACGAATATTCCTCCCCCACCCACGAATATTCCTCCCCCACCCACGGATATTCCTCCCCCACCCACGGATATTCCTCCCCCACCCAAAGATATTTCTCCCCCGCCCACAGATATTCCTCCCCCACCCACAGACATTCCTCCTCCACCCACGGATATTCTTCCCTCCCCCATCCACAAATATTTCTCCCCCACCCACAAATATTTCTCCCCCACCCACAGATATTCCTCCCACACCCTCAGACATTCCTCCCCCACCCACGGATATTCCTCCCTCCCCCACCCACAAATATGTCTCCCCCACCCACAGATATTCCCACACCCTCAGACATTCCTCCCCCACCCACAAATATTCCTTCTCAGGCTTGAAAACCATAATGATCACATCCCAAGGCCGGGCAGGTGGTGGCGAGGAGGGGGGAAGGTGCAGATGGTGGGGCGGGAAAGGGATAGGAGTGGGGGAGGGAGAGGGGAATACGTAGTGGAGAGAGCGGGGGAGACGGTGGGTGGATGAGGGGAGGTAAATGGGAGGTAGGGGGAAGGCAGGTAGCGAGGGGAGGTAAGATAGGGGGGAGGGAAGAGAAGGGGGGCTTGGGGAAGGGAATAGGGGGGGGAAGGGAAGGTAGATGAGGGGTGGGAGGAAGGCTGAGGGGAGGGGGGGGAACGGTTGAGTGAATGAGCAGGGATAATAAGGTTGTTTACATATTTTGAGGTATAAGCAAGGACGGCCAGGTTAATTATGAGTTACAGGTAAGATGACGTGTGGTCGATGGATAAAATAATTTTGGCAGGAAAAAAATTGAGGGAAAAAAATAAATAAATCGCTAATGACTGTTGCTTGGGGATATTGTCTTATAACTTCTTACCTTGAGAGGTCTTTGGCTGAGCTGAATAAAAAATAAATAAATAAATAAATAATAATAATAATAATAATAATAATAATGTCGAGGCCAAGGGTGAACAGGAGGGAGGCTGTAATATATTCACTACGAAACTTTTTGTTGTTGTTGTTGTTGTTGTTGTTCTATAAAATCGTCTGACATTAGAAAAAGTAGTAGTAGTAGTAGTAGGAGTAGGAGTAGTAGTAGTGGTGGTGGTGGTGGTGGTAAATAATAATAATAATAATAATAATAATAATAATAATAATAATAATAATAGGCAAATAAATAAATAAAACATCCTTACTAGACTTCCTTCTTGAGATAAAAAAAAAACTCTTAGTAGCAAAAATAAACAAAAAACAAAAAACGTCATCGTAGTGAAAGGGTTGAATGAATGGCGGAAAATTAAAGTGTAATTTAACCGCGATATGTTTTGTCCGCTTTTGTTCTTGACGGTAATTGTGGTGGAAGTTGTGGTAGTTGTGGTGGGAGCAATTGTGGTAGCTGTGGTAGTAGTAATTGTGGTGGGAGCAATTGTGGTTGTTGTGGGAGCAGTTGTGGTAGTTGTGGCTGTACTGTAATTGTGGTAGTTGTGGTAGTACTGTAATTGTGGTAGTTGTGGTGGGTGCTTGAAGGGGTGTGGTTTCCGGCTGGTACAGGTGAGACTAATTAGAGGATCATTTAGTTTTTTGCATTATTTATTTATTTATTTACTTATTTATTTATTTAGGCGTTATTGGTGATGATGATGATGATGATGATGATGATGATGATAAAGGTGGTAGGGTTCTCTCCTTGACGGTGGTGATGGTAGTTATGGTAGTGATAATGGTGGTGGTGGTGGTAATGGTGGTACTGATGGTGGTAAAGTTAATGACTCTGATAATGGTGTAAGTATTGTGATGACGATGACGATGGTAGTGATGAAAGCGAATGTGGTGATGATGATGATGATGATGATGATGATGATGATAATAATAATAATAATATGATGATGATGATGATGATGATGTAATTTGTGTTATTTATGATGTAATTAATTTCACTGCAGAACAGTTTTAGGTATTGAAAATTAGCCTTGAATTAACCAGGGCGCGTACACCACTTCCTCTTCCTTATTGTTTTGGTCCATCCCTCTATTTTCATCCATCCATCTATCTACCTATCTATCAATCAGTCTGTATCTATCTATCTGTCCATCCATCCATCCATCTATCACTCCTTCCATCCATCGACTCATCCAATTCTCCATCCAGTTCATCCATCCATTCATTCACCCATCCATCCACTTATATCAATCCACACGTTCATTCATCCATATACTATACTTCCATTCATTCATCCATTTCCAGCTTTGTCAATGTCCACCAGTCCATTCATTCATTTTCATTAATTCACCCATCCATTTGTGTCTGCCTGTCTGTCTGTCTGTGCTTATTTCCATGTTTTCATCCATTCATCCATCCTCCATCTCATGTATGTCTGTCTGTCTGTCTGTCTGTCTGTCATACTGTTTACGGTAGCTATCTATCTGCCTGTTTATCTATCTAACTATCTCTCTTTCTATCTATCTATATCCGTCCGTCGCCTCTTCTCTCATGCCATGATAAGCCTTGGAGCAAAGTGAGATAAAAGCTAAACTCCCTAATCCCTGTGTGTGTGTGTGTGTGTGTGTGTGTGTGTGTGTGTGTGTGTGTGTGTGTGTGTGTGTGTGTGTGTGTGTGTGTGTGTGTGTGTGTACCAGTCACTTCTTGTATGGATTCAATATACTGTATGTCCAAGTGTAATGTATATAAGTGTGCTCGTATGTTTGTCTGTCTGTCTGTCGGTGTGTGTTACACTGTGTATGTGTACCTGTGTTTATATCTGTGTGTACCAGTATGTATGTATGTAATTTAATGTACGTACGTATGCAGTGTAGGTGTGTGTGTGTGTACCTACGCGTGTGTTGTATAGCGTCAGGCATGTACTCAGGTATTCATGGCGATATTAAAGGTAAAAGCAGGTGACTTTTAGCCCAATCTAGCTCCCTCGTAATGACCTCCCCACCATCAGATCACCTCATCTGTCCCCTGTTCTTGCTGCTGCCAGACGATTTTATTCATCGTTAATCCATCCTCCTCAACTTGATCTTTTTTTAGCTTCGTTCTCAATGCCAGCGGACGATTTTATTCAGCTCGAGAGGTGGGATTAGGTCTTCGTTAACTCTCCAGCTCAAATCGTCTTTTCTTGTATTCTTACCGCCGTCAGACGATTTTCTTCAGCTTAAGGAGGATTCAGACTGGAGGGAGGAGAGATAAAGCTTTCACTTAACCTTTTCACGCAGAGAAGCTTGAGAATAAAGTACCTGCCATTCTGTCTCTCTTCGGGGCTACGTTTTTACCTGTGTCATTATGAATACGTGAGAGCGCCATTCCTGACTTCAGTACCCAAGTGTTGCCGTGTCGGAATGTGGAAAATAAATGTACAAAGTGCTCTATACATGTACAAAGCTGCCCTATAAATGTACAAACTGCATTAAAAACAAATGTACTTGATGTGGAGCCCTGTGTGTACTCTTCCCTTCAGTACGATGATCGATAATTCTATTCTGCCAACTTTAAGCGTTTTTTTTTTTTTTTTTCCGACAAAGATCCTTAAAACGTTTCAATTCAGTTGTTTGCCAAATGTAGTGAGATTGGAGGCTGGATCTGACTATACTCGTTTTACTCTAAGTTGGCCCAGAGTTTCGTCCTAGTGTAGCTTATTTCACGTTGGTTATAGGAAGAATGGTGCTTTAATGGAAGAAAATGACAATACTGCGGCTTTACGTCCTTTCCACAGCTCTTCCTCGTGACTGGCAACATTTTCTGGCGTTAACCTATTGCTGTAACTCAGCATTCAACATGGGGAGATGAAAATTTTAGACCAGGCTTGGGTGAAAGGAGTATAGAGACGAAGGGGACTCATTCCTGCCTCATAACTAATACTCACAGAATTTCATGTACCACAACTTTTTAACTTGACAGTGACCCAGTTCCGTCAGATGAAGAACAAGCAGTGTCCATTAAACCCCACTAGTACATTGATGTCCCTGTTAATTCCTCTACTCCTGCTTCAGCCAGACGATTTCATTCAGCTTTCGCGCAAGGATTAAGTACTTCGGATTAACCTCTGCCTATCGATGGCCGATTCTCGCTACCACCAGATGATTTAATGCCACTCAGGGGGGAAAAATCGAGCTGTGAAGGGTGCTAGGGGAGGCTTTCTCTAACCCCTCCAGTTCACAAAGTCTCTCGCCGAGCTGAATAAAATCGTCGGGTGGAAGCAAGACTTAAGTTATAAACATCGTTTGTATGCATGTTTGTCTGTTTGTCCTGTCTGTCTGTCTGTCTGCCAGTTTGTCTTTGTCTGCCGTCTGTTTGTCTAACGAATGAATTAAGATGTGGCAGTGAGGGGGAGGGGAGAGTGATTACCACGGTGAACATTTTCCGGGATGTTTCAATTAACCTCTTCAACTCAGATGTGTTCTTAAGTACATTTTTGCTTCTAAGACAATTTTCATCAGGTTAGGGAGAAAAATCAGTCTGTGAGGTTTAATAAGACTTTTTTTTTTCTTTTTTTTAATCCCACTACTACAAATGTCTTCTCCAAAGGGAACAAAATTGTCTGAAGATGGCAAGAAAATGGTAGAGAAATACGTCATAATATTGAAGGGATTGACTCTCTAACTACTGAACGAAATGGATGACGTTACCAAGACGTTACTAAGGCGTTACCAAGACGTTTCCGAGACGTTGCTAAGACATGAATTAATCCACATTCAACTGACATCCTTTCACTTCTATAAATCCCTTCATAACAAAACATTTCCTGAGCGAATATCTTGACTCTACAACGAATATAACGAAAGAGACGTTTAGGTGAGTGCCTTTCAAGATATAAGTGCTCGTGTGTGCTCGTAAAAAGGTCCCCCGCTACTACTTCATCGTTGCTGAAAATGTGCATATAAATAATTCAGTCTAAGTATCCCTTGGTCTTCCACAGTTCATTCATTTCTCAGTGTGTGTGTGTGTGTGTGTGTGTGTGTGTGTGTGTGTGTGTGTGTGTGTGTGTGTGTGTGTGTGTGTGTGTGTGTGTGTGTGTGTTAATCTCAGTCCTTCATATCGGACTCCAACCTCTCACCTGACAATCAGTTCACCCATACCTGCTAATCAGTTAATCCGCACCTGTCCGTCACTTAATCAGTCTGTCAATCAGTTAATCCTACCTTGCCGTTCAGGTAGCCCTTGTGGCAATCAGTTAACCCTCTAAAGGTGATGGTCCAGTGATAGGAGTAGCGGACTGCTGATTGGAAGGTCGCGCGATCGAAACCCGGCTAAAGGAGGGAATAATATATGAATTTGATCTCCATAACACCCACAGGTATACCACAAAAACACCTCCACTAATACCACCACACCAGCTTACGATGGGGTGTTAGTGGAGTGGACGATAGATAGAAACTGCATCTGTCATGGATCATTTAGATATACGTACACACACACACACACACGCCAAGAACGATAGATATATAAAGAGATGGACTTGGATATATGCAGATAGTGTGATGCATGTGCAATCAGGTGTTGATATATGTGCCAGGCAGGTGTAATAAAATGTGCTGTAAATCTCTGGGCACACACTCTGCACACACACACACACACACACACACACACACACACACACACACACACACACACAGCAATTACTCTGACCAATACATCACATCCCGTCAACAAACACACTCCCATCACTGTCAATCCCACACACACCCTCTCCACAAACACACTCCCCTAAGGTCCATTTTTCCATAGTGTTATATTAGGATTTTCGTCCGTATGGTTGCTTGTGGTATGGCATGGTATTGGATGTGGCCCATGGGTGGTGGTGATTATGGGTAAATACTGCAGAATGTTGAGAGAGAGAGAGAGAGAGAGAGAGAGAGAGAGAGAGAGCATTAGACGATTTTTTTTACTGTTTCAGTCAGTTATACTTTGCCTTCTGTCTCATTTTCACACTTTCTCACATTACTATTTATTCTCTCTCTCTCTCTCTCTCTCTCTCTCTCTCTCTCTCTCTCTCTCTCTCTCTCTGGTAAGGGGGAGGGGAGGGACCTAGTGTGCAGGGTGTGGCTGGCCCTACAGGATGCTTTGGTCATGGCTGGACTGGCTAGGGTGAGGGTGGAGGTTGATGGTGGGGGTGGGTGGGGGAGGAAGTTGGTGAGGTTGGGGGACAGGAGGTTGTAAGGGTGTGGGATGGAGGGGGAAGGGTGTGAGAGTGGAGGTTGGTGGGGTGAGTTTAGAGGAGGGAGCAGTGAAGGTGGGGTAAGGGGGTAATGAGGATGGTGGAGGAGGAGGTTGCAAGCGTCAGGAGAGGACTGAGGGTGAGGGTGGGTGAGTTGTGGGGGTTGGGGTTGCCACGGTGACTGGCTAGGGAGGCAGGAGTGAGGGGTATGGGTGGGGAATATGAAATCAGGTTTTGAGAGAGGGGGGCAGGCAGTTATGAGAATGGGGTTAGGAGGGGGTTGTCTGTAGGGGTGGGGTTAAGGGGAGTTGTCAGGGTAGGAGTGGGGTTATGGGGGGGGGTTGTAAGGATGAGGTTAGGGGGTTGTCTGGGAGGGTAGACGTTTGTGAGGGAGGAGGTAAAGGGCAGTGAGAGGCAGAGATTGTAAGAATGGGGAGTGGAAAAGTTCAAGAATGCTCGCTTCTTGTGTCACTGTGCTCTTTATTACTGTCCTTTATTACTCTTTCCTTTATTACTCTGATGGTTGTATAATTCATTCATATAGGGCTGAGTGGGATGTGAGACTACACGAGGGAGTGTGAGGATGTGGAGAGGAAGTGAGGATGCTGTGAGGAAGTGAGGATGTTGTGAGGAAGTGAGGGTGTGGAGAGGAAGTCAGGACGTGGAGAGGAAGTCTGGATGTGGAGAGGAAGTGAGTGTGTGAAGAGGAAGTGAGGATGTGGAGAGGAAGTGGGGATGTGGAGAGGAAGTGGGGATGTGGAGAGGAAGTGAGGATGTTGAGAGGAACTCAGGATGTGAGGATGGAATGTGAGACTTTAAGAGGAAGAACAAAATATGTGAGAGAGAAGAAAATGGTTGGAGACAGGGTGGTATGTGATGGTGTAAAACTAAAAGGGGGTATGTGAGGGACGAGAATATGCGAATGTGATGCTATGAGAGGGAGGAAAAAGCGTCGGAAAATGTGTCGAAGGTGAGGGAGTGAGGGAGAGACGAAAGCTATGAGGATGGGTGTGTGAGAAGGGAGGGAGGAGAGAGGGGATGGGAGTGAGGGGGAAGAGGTGAGGGAAAGAACGGGGAGACGTGAGGGACGGAAAGGAGGTGTGGTGGGGAAGGGAAAGGGTGGGGTTATGGGAAGGGAGAAGGATGCGAAGGAGGAAGGGGGAAGGGGGAGGAGGGAGGTGTAAAGGAAGGGAGAGGGGATGTGCTAGAGAAAAGAAGATATATGAGGGAAAGGAGGGGAAAGTTGGGGGAGAGGGGAATGAGAGATGTGATGGATGTAAGGGAGGGAAGGGGGTGGGAGGTAGGGGTGGAGGGAAGAAGGGATATGAGGGGACGTGTATGAGGGCGAGGAGGGACGGGAAGAGGGGTGAGGGGAGGAAAGGATGTGAGGGGAAGGGTGGGGCTGGTGTAGGGGTGAGTGAACTTGGGGTTGAACAGCCTGGTCGATCAAAATGAAGATAAATAGTGGAAGTAGATGGGATGGGTAGATGGGGAACGGTAGATACAGAGGGTGACAGATGGGGTGGTTAGAGTGGAGGGTAGACGGGAGGTGAAGCCAAATAGGAAAGACAAGACAGGAGGAGAACAGGTAGATAGGAATGATGACAGGAAGAGGAGTATTAGAGACAGCATAGGTAGATAACAGGGTAAATATAATTGCTAAATGAAATAGGGAGATAGAACACTTAGATTCGATAGATATGGTGCATGTGAATGGTAGACGGGATAAGTAGATAAAAAAAAAAGTATATTAAGTTGATGGAATATTAGGTAAGTATTTTTTTTTTGGTCTAATTTTCAGTTACTTTTAATTATTATTATACTACTTCTCCACTGCCCAAAATTCCTCTATGTTTCTTTTTCTTCTTGCTCTCTCTTGCACTTTTTCTTTCTTTCTTTACATTTTCCCAGAGAGAGAGAGAGAGAGAGAATAAATATCCAGACGCCCCACTTCCCACTACCATCATCATCATCACCATCATCATCATTCTCTCATACACACACACACCACAAATCCCTCTCCCTGAATCACATGAATAAATAAATAATAATAATAATAAGACGAAGAAGAAGTAGAAAAAGAAGAATGAACTTTTATGTTGTTATTATTATTATTATTATTATTATTATTATAGCCTCTACAAGTTATTAAAAGCGTAAGTCGTATTTTCACACTTTTTTCTCCTCGTATTTTTTTTTTACTTCCATATATTTTTCTACGAGAGGGAAAGAGAAAGCTTGGAGATAAGGAAATGGAGAAGAAATGGGATCGTAATGGGGAAAGGAAGAGAGGCTGAGAGCTAATGGTGTGGAGAGGGAGAGAGAGAGAGAGAGAGAGAGAGAAATACACCTCTCACTCACCCATAATTACCAGTATGACTCATTTTATCTCAGTCTTTCTTACGCATTTACGCACGCACTGCCTTGGTTATCGGTGACTCATACGCAACGCACCGTCCATTGGTATTTTGATCTGCGTATTCTTCAGCTGCACTGCCCTGACTCACTTCCTGGTGTATGTCTGCATTTGCAACTTTCCTTTCATTTTTACTGATCTGTTTTTGTAGTATTAAATAAAGTGTGTATTGTATTTTGGTGTGTGTTCTGGTTTATTATATATATGTGCGCAGTTGTGGACATAAGTAAAGATCCATATAGCCTCCTCCTCCTCCTCCGCCTCCTCCTCCTCCTCCTCCTCCTCATCATCATCATCATCATCATCATCATCACGTAGAAGTTATGTCATCTTTCGTCTCTGAATGTGTTACGATATTTTGTCTGTAACTGTGTATTTGTCTATACGTCGTTCGTCATAACTTGGTAGAGATTTTTCGTCCGTTTGTAGATTATGTATGTATGTGTGTATGTATATATGTATGTATAAGTGTATGTATGTATGTATGACTAGGTGGGTTGAAGATAGCTGTGTTTGTATATGTATTGTAGCATTTGTTAATCTCTAAATAGGTGTGTCATGAAGCGGGCATGTTTGTATACCTCTGTTTTCTGTCTGTCTATCTGTATCTATCTGTCTACCTACCTATTTATCTATCTGTCTATGTATCCATCCATCAGCCTATCGCCACAGTCAGTATTTATTATTTATTGTTCTCATTTACACCTGGGAGGAGCTGTGCCGGAAGTGCAGGTAGGGTAATTACCAGGTAGCATTCATCACCCCTCACCGGAAGTTGCAGGTGGGGGGAGGGGGACAGTGACCCTTACCCCACCCCATGATCAATAGTATCAGGGTCACGGTGGGGAGAGGAAGGGCGAGGGGAAGGGGGAGAAAGAATGAAAAAAAAAATAGATGAGAAGAAAGATAAAAAGAAGACGATGGACGGTGAAGGGAAGGGGAGGAGAGAGAAGAGAAGGAGAGAGGAGGGAGAAGGGAAGGGGAGAATGAAGAGAAAAGTTGGGAAGAGGGGAGGTAAGGGGATGAAAAAGATACGATGGAGAAGTAGGTGGAGAGGAGGGAAGGGATAGGAAAGGTGCCGGAGGAGGGACAGGAAGGCTAGGGAAGAGAAGAGGAGGACGGAGAAGGGGAGGGGAAGGAAAAAGGAGAAAAAAAAAAGGGGGGAAGATGATAAGGAGAGGGGAAAGAAAGGGGAGAAGAAAAATGGAAAAGATGGTAAAGAACTTGGGGAAGCAGAGGGTGATGAAGAGGAGAGGGAGATGGGGAGAGGAGAGAAGAGGGACGTGAGAATAGAAGGGAGAAGTGAAGAAGGCAATAATAATAATAATAGTAATAATAATAATAATAATAATAATAATAATAATAATAATAATCAGCTGCATATCATTCCAATATTACTGATGACGAGGACAGTGTGTACAAATATTCCTCCTCTTCTTAGCATGTCTAATATTACTCATCATTATTGCATTACCCACATTGGTTCTGACCCGCTGTTACTCTCTCTCTCTCTCTCTCTCTCACACACACACACACACACACTCACACACACACACACACACTATGAAATCACTCGCTCGAATCTCCCCTGCAAGCAGTTTTTCCCGGAATTTGCGTGAATATTCTGGCGCGTGAAATTTTCCACGGAATCATTCACACTCTCGAAATTTTCATCGTAAGTCCATCAATACGGTATCACAGAGAGAGAGAGAGAGAGAGAGAGAGAGAGAGAGAGAGAGAGAGAGAGAGAGAGGAGGGGGGGGACTAATGTTGAAGAGCTAAACTGCTATAATTTATCAAAGCATTTTTCGACCGATACATCATCTCACCATTACAAAGAGAGGACAGTAAAGACAAATATTCCTCTTACTCGCGTGCCTAATATTACTCACAAGTCTGGGAATACTCACAACAGACCTGACCTACTGTACGAATTTATAGGAAGTTGAGTTGACCCAATCCTGAAGCATGAAGTCACTCACACGCAAAACTCGGCGAAGAATCCATTTTTCCTGAAGCCTTCGTGAATAATTTAGCGAGTACAACTTTCCAACTGGTTAAAACTGACAGGGAACTTGATTTTGAGGGAGTAAATGGCTGTTTGTTGGTTAGTTTGAGGAAGTAGGGTGGTGTTTACGTTTGTGATGAGCTGGGTAATGTCGGTAGCCATGTTGTGACGTCACGCGGTGGTGCCACATGCGTCCCTGAGAGATGTGGCAACGCTTCCAGACTCCGGATCAAAACAATGAGTCATGTGTGCTGTACCAGGAAACCCCCTCCCTTCCTCCTTCCCTCCCTCCCCCTCCCCCTCCCCTTCGTTTCTCTCCGTCTCCCCTCCCCTTCCCTTCCTTATCTCTTCCCCTTCCTACTGTCCCTCCCCCCCCCCTTTTCTTTTTTACGTGTCATCCTTCTTTTACTTTCTCATATATCGTTATTAATTTTCTTTTTTCCATTCCATTCTCCCTTCCCTTCTCCCCTCCCCCCTCCCTCCTTGCTGCCCCCTCCCCATCCTTCACCTCTCCCCCCTCCCCTTCCCCTCCTCTCCCCCTCGCCAATATCCTAACCTTGAACCCCACTGTCCCTTTCGTTCACCTTGTTATTTCCGTGTTTCTTTCTCTCTCTCTCTCTCTCTCTCTCTCTCTCTCTCTCTCTCTCTCTCTCATATTATCGAGAACTTTTTCCTCATCATTTCTTCCCATTCTCATTCTCTTGTCTTCATATTCCTTCCAAATTTTTATTCTTCGTTACTATTCCTATTTTTTCACGTTCTCTCTCTCTCTCTCTCTCTCTCTCTCTCTCTCTCTCTCTCTCTCTCTCTCTCTCTCTCTCTCTCTCTCTCCTACCTTCAGTGACCAGTCCGTATATTTTTTCTCTCCTTCAGTTACATTTATTTCTCTCCTTTATTCCCCTTTCATCGTGTTTCTTTCACTTATCCTCCTCCTCTTTCATTCTCCTTCACTTTTTCATCTTCCCTTTTCATTCTCGTCTTTGATCAAATATTTCTCTTCTCTGTCCTTCTCGTGTTACTAGAACTTCCTTACTCGTGGATCGAACTTAGAGAGAGAGAGAGAGAGAGAGAGGACTTAAGGAATGAGGAAGATGTAAACAAAACGCAAAGGAAGAAGATTAAAGGACAGAGTAAGAAGGAAGGGAAAAATGAAAAGACTAAACGAAGAGAAAAAAAGACTAGATTAAAGCGAGGAAGAGGGGGCAAAAAGGGTGGAAGAATGACTTAAAGAGAGAAGGAAGAGGCAGGATGGAAGGAAGAAGAATGACGCAAAGGGAGAGGGAAGAGTCAAGAGGGAATGCTGAAGGGACGAGGGGAGAAGGAAGAGTGGCCAAGGAATGAGGAAGGCGGAAAGGTATACTCATATAAATCACCTCACGCACAGGGCACCACCACTACCTAATTATCTGAGCCACGGGATACACCCATTCTCGTGTGGATAGATAAATGGGGCGTAGATAGACAGACAGATAGATAAACAAACAGATAGAAAAATATACATAGACAGCGAGACGGACAGATAAACAAATTAAGACATATAAACAGATTTACAGACAATAAGTAGCATATATGGATACATGGGCATATAGAGACAATATTGGCTACAGATAGGCTAGTAGATAAGTTGATATATCCATGCAGATAAGGGAACAGACAAACCGTGTCAGGATAGGCATATATTTTCAAAGCTGACTTGCTGAACCTAATAAAATTCTCTCTAAACTTTCAAGCAAAATAAAAACATACTTTCTTCATCCACACGACTTCCCAAATCTTATAAGTTTCCCCCAAAATCTTATATATTTCCAGCCTCAACCTTAATTCGTTAGTAAGATCCTTAGGTATGTTACAGCATCTTGTCTTCCTCTCGTACTTGAAGAGAATGAAAGACAGTGAGGAAAGACAAGTGGTAGGAGAGGAGGAAGGAAAAGGCTAGAGAAATTTTTAAGGAATAGGGAGGAACAGGAGGGAAGGAAGTGGCATGATCAGGAAAATCTTTTAAATAGGATAAGGGATGGGTTGAGGAATAAGGAAGGAGGAATTAAGGAGAAAATTAGGAAAAATTAAGATGGAAATTAATGTGAGAAGCGAAAGTGGGACGGAGTGAGGGGAAAGGACAGAGTAAATGTCAAGATATGAGAGAGAGAGAGAGAGAGAGAGAGAGTCAAAACCAGAGACAGCAGACGCGTGACGGCATTAAATAAATAAATAAATAAATAAAATGGTGAGAAAACACTATGCATAACTTAAAAATGGGGATCGATGAAGGAAAAGATGAATGATGAAGAAGATAGAGTGCGGTAATGTTTATGGGGGCTTGTTAGAGGGTGAAATTGCCCCCTGACACGTAAATTTTAGCATTACTATTAAATTACACTAAACACGATTGATGTCCTCTGATGCGTAGAGTGATAAAGCGGTGGTTATTATCAGCCTCTTCAGTCTGACGTTTGGATGGTGGTGGTGGTGGTGGTGGTGGTTAATGATGATGATGAGGATGAGGATGATGATGATGATTTTACTTATTTCTCCTCCCAAACGATTAAATGCAGCTTAAGACCCTGATAATGGAAGGGTTTTAGAAGGCTCTCAAACCTAAAAAGTAAATAAATAAATAAAAAGACTGAAAAAAGCATGAATGTAACAAAATTTTACGAGTATGTACAGGAGCTCTGATTCCAGGGGCTTATTTATGCACTTAACCTGACTTAACTTATCCTGTCGCAATCTAACCTTTGACCCAGCTTGATTGCCTAAACCTGACCTACTTTAATTATTCACAGCCTAACAATCTATAAGGTAATCTAATCTAATGTGGCCTAACCTGACCTAGCCTAACCCAGCTTAACCTAACCTGCGTGAGTGTACCCAGTCTTTCCATATTTACCTCACGTCTCGACATGGAATTGATTCGTCATTCCTGTAGTGAACATTCTTGGGGAACTGATGTGTATTGGATGTATACTCTCTCTCTCTCTCTCTCTCTCTCTCTCTCTCTCTCTCTCTCTCTCTCTCTCTCTCTCTCCAGCACAACACATCAACTACTGACCATAAACATCAACGCACCTGCATCTACCTTTGTGTCCTTCCCCTCAGCTAATTTAACACCACACCTATCACCATCCCTCACCCCATATCACCACAGAGACAGACAGACACACACACTAGGTATCACGGGTGTTATACGAGTGTGTTGTGGTAGCGCCGCCTTGTGATACACCTTTGTGATATACCTTGTGATATACCTGGACTCAGCCACGCACGTTTCCACGAACTCCTACAAGTGTGTTTATGGACTGATTGGCTGGCACTCTCAGGTAACTGGAGGTGAGAGAGAGAGAGAGAGAGAGAGAGAGAGAGAGAGAGAGAGAGAGAGAGAGAGAGAGAGAGAGAGAGAGAGAGAGAGAGAGAGAGAGAGAGAGAGAGAGAGAGAGAGAGACAGAGAGAGAGAGAGAGAGATGGAACAGGGTATTTGACGCATTCCACTTACTCCCATGAGGAACGATATAAACAAGGGATTTTTTTTTTTAAATTTAAGAGTGTATTACAATGTTACCCCAGGGTGAATGAGGATTACTTAGCCAAAATTTAAAATAAACTTTAATATTTCAAGTCACCTTTTACAGTCTCGTCCACGATCAGTTGCCTATCCAGAGAAATTTACTGAGTTGTGAGTTTCGTAGTGGCAGTAGTAATGGTAGTGGTAGTTGTAGTAGTAGTAGTAGTAGTAGTAGTTGTAGCTGTTGCATAACCTCAAGATGTGACCTCCTGTACAGAGATGACCCACCACTTCCAAGAAAAGGGCACAAGCCAAACACTCCTGATGTTGTACCAAGACACTGCGAGTCGCGTGATGTCGAGTACAGCTTACCGTAATTACTAGACTCTGTTCACTTTAAAATGGCCTAAAATTGTCATCCCTCCATCCTGAACGCAGAGCTGTGGCAAGAGGTTAACGCTAGCATACTGTGCTAATCACGAAGAAGTGCTATGGGAAGGATGTGAAGTTGTAGAGTTGCCTTTTATTTTTATTATTATTATTATTATTATTTTTTTTTTGCCACACACCTCCCTGCAGAAGGACAAAACCGTGGGCCAGGTTGAAGTGAATGAAGTATAGATATTTGCTGTCTTTAATAGTCCTTTATTATGATTCCTGTGTTTTATTCTTCCTGACTCTACACGATTTTAATACACCTTGTGGGAAATCTCTCGCAGTAAAGGAATTAAGTGTCTTTATTAAATATCTTCCTTTCCAGCGGTCTCCTTGAAGCTAAATAGGAGGGTGAGATGGTAGCTAAGGGTGAGATTATAAAGACGTCATCGTTCTGAATGGCTTAATTACAGGTAGACTATTTGCGATGATGATGATGATGATAAGAACGACGACAATGATGATGATGATGATGATGATGATGATGATAACGACGAGTGATGATAATGATGATGATGATGATGATGATGATGATGATGATGATGATGATGGAAGCTTGTTGCGAATGGTACCCTACACGGTTACCAAGGCAACTGAGCGGCGTTACCCTCTGCCGGAGAATTCGCTGGGTTAATTAGCATAGGTTAATTGGCAGGTAAATGGGTGAATTAGGTAAAGACTAATTTGATATTCAGGTCAGCGTAATTACGGTAGTGGTTTGTTAGCTTTGTTTTGTATGGCGTAAGGGTTTTAGTGCCCCTCTACACACACACACACACACACACACACACACACACACACACACACACACACACACACACACACACACACACACACACACACACACACACACACACACACACACACGGAGAATAAATGACGGGAAAAGAGAGAGAGAGAGAGAGAGAGAGAGAGAGAGGGGGGGGGGAATTATGGGCGAGTTGTAAATAATTGACTAATGTACTTTTCCAGGAACTTTGACTGTGGTATTTAGGGTATAAAAGACTGAAGGAAAGGAAGGAAGGAAGGAAGGAAGGAAGGACGGAGGGAAGAAAGCAATGTGAAAGAAAGAAACGAAGGAAGGGAGGGAATGAAGGAGAGAGAGGGAGAGAGATGTATTTGGAGAAAGGAGGGGAGAAACGCAGATGGAGAGAGGGAGGAGGATGGGAAAGAAGAGAAATATGGAAAGAAGGAAAAGGAGGGCAGGATGCATGAGAGAGAGAGAGAGAGAGAGAGAGAGAGAGAGAGAGAGAATCTGTAACCTATGCAAAGTTACAGCCCAAAGTCTGTAATTTATGCAACAGGCTTTCGTAACAAGAGGGAGGGGAATGCAAGATGTCTATATTTAGTGTGTGTGTGTGTGTGTGTGTGTGTGTGTGTGTGTGTGTGTGTGTGTGTGTGTGTGTGTGTGTGTGTGTGTGTGTACGCTATTGAGACATAAACCAGACACACCTTAAAAAAATAAAAAAAAAAGTGACTAAATTAAGGAGTTCACACATTACCTAAATATTTTGATCACTTTCAAAATTCTGAAAATAAATAATGACGGTATCATTTTTTTTTTTTTTTTTTTACGCTTCTGTATTTCCCCCGATGCGTTACAGTGGGTACATATTGGGTTCATGTAACTGTATGTGTTTGTCCTTTGTAGCACTGCACTTCCTGTACCTCTCTCTCTCTCTCTCTCTCTCTCTCTTTGTAACGAGACATAACTATGATGATACTATAAAACACACACACACACACACACACACACACACACACACACACACACACACACACACTATAAAAAGCCGAGTGCGGAAACCAGACACAATAAAAAACTTTCATGGTATTAATATTTCCTTCCCATCACTCTTTTGTTACTGAAGAGGCGTGGGAAATACCTCTGCTGTGACACGGCTGACAGGAGACGCAGGTGGGGGGGACAGGTGGGTCGATGGACAGGTGGGATGAGGTAGATAGGCAGGTGAGGTGGGAAGGACGGGAGACAAACGGACTAATAGGTGATGCGGACAAAACAGAATTGTTGAGAAGAAAAGAGTGGAACAGACAGACATGGCGGGATGGAACAGACTAAGACAGACAGACAAACAGACGAGTTGGAAAGGATGGAGGAGCAACAGAACACATTTAATCAGATGGAAGTGAAACAGACAGACAGACAGGAAAGATGGAATGGACATTTACAGACTAATGAGAATGAATGAGACAGAAACGATGTGCATAAGAGACAGAAAGACAGACATACAGACGATGAGAGTTAGTCAGACATTTATAACAGGAAGATAATATGCAGGCAACGGGATGGATGCATACAGACGAGCAGACAAAAAAAGATATGGGAAAAAAAAAATTAGACAGACAGAGAAACAGAGACAGACAGACATACGAAGTGGGACAAAGGACAGACAGGTAGACAAAACAGACATAAAGTGCGGGTACAAGAGACAGACATAGGTGTTGACAGGAACAGGTAGTCAGAGATGGAGGATTAGACAGAGAGGAGGGCAGACTGAAGGAGAGATGAGAAACGAAGACAGGAGGGATGGGGATACAGCCAGGATAGACAGGATATAAAGAAAACTGGGATCAGACTGACAATGATAGATAGATAGACAGATAGATAGAAATGGAGACAATAGACAAAGACAGGGGGATGGAGAAAAAATCAGGGGAGACAGGACAGACAAATTAACAAGAGGGACTCGAACAAGGGAGCCAAAGAGACAGTGAAAATACAGACAGGGATAGAGACAGCTGTACAGAAAGGCAGACATACGTATAGACAGACAGAAAGAGACAGTAGACAGCAACACAGACAGACAGACAAAGAAACAGAGTCAAACAGGGTCGTAAGCTGAAGGGAAGACACAAGACAGACAAGTAAAAAATAAAATCTACCTAAGCCTCATATTCGTTTTCCTTCCCTTGTCCTATACGTTATTTTTCCTTTTCTTTGCCTTGTCCTGTTTGTTTTCTCGTTTCACCTCCCTTTTCCACTCCCTTCCGTCCCTTCCCCCTTCCCTTCCCATGCCTTGCTTTCCCATTTGGTAGTGGAAATACATGATGATGATGATGATGATGATGATGATGATGATGATGATGATGATGATGATAAAGATACTGATAAAGACGATGGCGTTAATCTGTACTTTCCCTTTTCCCCTTCCTCCTTTTTTTCCTCCCATTCTCTGTCTCCCTCCCTCCCTCTTCCTGCTCCTAATCCCCTCCCTCCTTCCCTTAATCGTACTTCATTTGTCTCAGTCCCCCCTCAACATCGACTTATTCTCTTCCTTATCTTTGGCGCGGCATTCCTGGTTCCCTGTTTTCTCTTTCTTTTTTCCTCTATTTCGGGAACTTGGGACACAGTGAGGACTCTATCTCGCTGTGACATAGACGTATAGATGAGTGGACAAGAGAGGAAGGAGGGGCAGATAGAGGAGGAATGAGAAGGAAGATAAAGAGGAAGCAGAGAGATAAAGGAGACGTGAGGGAGATTGAGGAGGACAGAGAGAGAGAGAGAGAGAGAGAGAGAGAGAGAGAGAGAGAGAGAGAGAGACGTATGTGGAAATTGGCTCATTCCACTGTTTCAACCCCTACAGCCCGAGGACGTCATTCGATTTTACTGAGGGGAAACTTTTTTTTTTTAACTAGAAAGATTAGAAATATATACAGCCTTCCTCATTCCCTTCACTGATGGCAATAGAAAAAAAATGAGTAGTGATGGAGGTAATGAAGCCTATATCCATCCACACCTGTCATCCCCACCACAGTCACCACCACAACACCACCAATACACATAGCACCACCCACACCCTCTGTCACCACGCTACAAACGCCATCACCCATAATTTGTGTCACTATCATCCCAACACTAACACCACCTCAATCACCCACACCTCTCACCACCACAACCACCCACACCTCTCACCACCACAACCACCCACACCTCTCACCACCACAACCACCCACACCTCTCACCACCACAACCACCCAAACCTCTCACCATCACCAACAACCACTCAAATCGCTCACCACCACCACAATCACCCACACCTCTCCACCACCACAACCACCCACACCTACCACCACTCACCACCCCCACCCCCACTCCCACACCCAGAGGTCCTATGCTGGCCACAATTAGCGCCCACTTAACTCTTAATGGCTGGCTAACCGAGGGACATTACTGGAGAGAGAGAGAGAGAGAGAGAGAGAGAGAGAGAGAGAGAGAGAGACGCAGTTCAGAACAATACTCCTCTGTTCGTTTAAGACAAGGTAAACAAATGATAAAATATGCAATAAAGAAAATGAAGACAGGTGACAAATGAGAGTGACGGGCAAAAACAATACCCCCCTCGCTCGCTTTTTATTGAAGGAGTGTAAATAAAGAATCCAGTAAAGAAAGGCATTGAAGGGTAAACTAAAATAATAAAGAGTCTTAGATCATCAGTTTAGTTCACAATAAACCTTCCTCCTCTCCTTACCCTCTCTCTTCCTTCCACTCTTTATCCTCCTCTTCTTCCTCTTGGTCTCCCTCTGTCTTCCTTCCTCTCTTTATCACCGTCTTCCTCTTCTTCCCCTTTGTCTTCCTCTATCTTCCTTCTTGTGAGTATGATGGTAAGTGAGGATAGTGAGAGGAATGAAGAAGACAGATAATGTATTAAAGAAAAAAAAATGATAATGACAAGTGAAAATGACAAGAGGAAAGAAAAAACAGGATGATTAAGAGTGAAGGTGAATGTAGATAAAATGAAAGAGTGAATGAAAGTGACAAGGAAAGACAGTGAGCGAAATTAATGAGTGAAAATGACAATATAAGAATAATAATGTTACAGAAAAACGATAAAGAATGTAAGAATGACGATGGGTAGGAAAATGATAGGGTGAATGTTAAAGAAAATGATAAGGATATTAATGATGATTAGTCTGAAAATGACAGGGTGAGAGAAAATGACAGGCTGAGAGAAAATGGTAGGGTGAGAGTGAGTGTGATAGGGAGAGTGATTGATATGGCAGTGGTAAATGGGAGGCCTGGAGGAGATGGTCATGGTAATGGTAGATAATGGGGATAATGAGGGGAAATGTAGCTGGAGAGAGGGAGGGAGGGAGGGAGAGAAAAACAGAATGGGAGGGAGGGAGGGAGGGAAAAAGGTAGAATAATGAAGCATGAGAGAAAGAAAGAGGGACAAAAATAGGTTGGAGAAAAGTGGGAAGGGAAGAGAGAAATATTGCATGGCATGAAGGGAGGGGGTAGGGAAGGAGAGAAAAATTAGGTGGGGGGGGGAGGGAAGAGAAAAATGGGTAGCAGGGAGGTAGGAAGAGAGGGATGGAGGAACGGAAGGATAAAAATGGGGTGGAAGGGAAGGAGGAAGAGAAGGCCGAAGGAAGGAACGGATGGACTGAAAACTAGTGAGGGAAGGAAAGAGGGAGAAAGAGGAGGGAGAGTGGAAGGAAATGGGGAGCGAAGGAGAGGGAGGAGGGGATGATGATGATGGTAGTTGTGATGATACTGGTCGTAGTTGTGATGATGATGGTGCCAATTAAGGTGGTGGTAGTGGTAGCAGTGGTGTGTTAGTGATGATTGTTGCTGCAGTGATGATGATAATGGTGGTAGTTGTGGTGATAAGTGGTATTTGTGATGGTGAAAATGATGTCAGATGTGGTTATAGCTGTGGTTGGGATTGTGGTAGCTGTGGTAATAATGGTGGTTGCTTTGGTGGTGATTATGGTAGCTGTGGTGATAATGGTGGTAGTTGTGGTGGTGGTGGTGGTGGTAGTAGCAGTGACAGATAGAGACATTAGGACCATCAACGGCACCGCAGGACTGTTATTTCGTGGTGGCTTCTGTTTGTTCACTGCCTCACTCACTCACTCACTCACTCACTTTCCTTTTATATTTGTTGTTTTCCTCTAACTCGCTCACTCTCCTTTCGTTTTTTCTTTATCATTTTAGACACACTCACTCCTGACCTTTTTCCTTGTCATTTTTAGCTTTTTTTCCTGTTTTCCTATTTTCATATATAATGACCATACATATTTCCCTCAAGCTCACACTGCACTCCAAAGATGGCCATGCTCACCTCGCTCCGCATCTTTTCTTCGGATTCGCGCTTGAGCCTCGTGATTCCCGCCTTCACACTGCGGTCTGAAAGTGTATAGTTCCGCCCTCTCTAGCTCCGCATCACTAATTCAGGGCCCGCGCTTGCTGGGGTTCGTATCCTTACATTATTTACCTGACCTACCTCCACACCGCTCTGCGGAAATGGTAAATTTGTCCTCTCTCACTCTTTCTCAGGTTCATCTCAACTTGAACCCCGTGAACTGCAGGCTGGAATTACCTCCCCCCTCCCTCTCCTGATTGTGTTTGTTTGCATGTTTGTAGTTGCTTGTGTGTCCTTCTTTCCGTCTTTCCTTCACCACTTTCTTCCTCCTTCTTTACTCCTCCTCCTCTACTTTCCTTCCTCCTTCCTTCCCCCCCTTCATCATTTCTTGTCTTTCTTCATTCTCTTCCTCCTGGTTCCTTCCCTTCTTCCTTTCCATCCTCATTCCTTCCCCTCCTCCATCCTTCCCTCCCTCCTCACTTATCTCCATCTACCCCTCATCCCATTTTCTTTGAGGCCCTGGTATTAATCTCACCAACCCATCTGTGTCTTCCAGTTTCCCTTTAGTCACCCCTTTTCACCCTCGACATCTTTCTTTAGCCCTCCATCTTTATCTACGCCACGTCTCATCTTTACATCTCCTTCACCCCTTCTTCTCCCCTTTCTTAATCCCTCCCTCCCTCCCTCCCTCTCTTTACTCCTCCTTCCTGTTCTTCCCCTCCCTTTTCATCCTACACTCTCCCTTCTCTTTCTCCCCTTCCATTCTCTTTCTCCCCCATATCCCTAATTTTCCCACTTCTACCCAGTTCCCTACCCTACTCTCCTTCTCTCTTTTTCTCCCTAATCCCCCCCCTCTCCTCTCATCCGCCACCTCCTCTTCCTCCTCATCCCCCTCCCTTCTTACACCAAATCCTTCCCCTCTTTTCCCTCCCTTTCTCTTCTTCCGCCACTCCTCTTCTCTTCTTGCCTGAAATCCCTCTCATCCTCTCCTCTTCCTCCTTGTCTCCTCATCATCATCATCATCATCTTCTCGCCTTCCTCATCCTTTCATCTTCTTCCTCTACTCCTCCTTATTTCGTCTTACGTCCTCTTCTTCCTCCTCCTCCCTGCCTTTCTTCCTCTCCTCCTCCTCCTCCCTGCCTATCTTCCTCCCTTCCCCTCCTCCCCAAATTCCTCCTCTCCTCTCTTCCTCCTCCTCCTCCTCCTCTTTCTCTCAAACTGTAACATGCATCTCAGTGCTGGCGAAACACACACTTAGGGTCGACCTTTCTATAGAGTCACAAAGGAATACCGTTCTTAAATGACTTCGATAGACTGAATGGTTGCCTAAGATTCTCTCTCTCTCTCTCTCTCTCTCTCTCTCTCTCACACACACACACACACACACACACACACACACACACACACACACACACACACAATTATTATACAAAACGCTCATAAAGGAAAATTCACACACGCACACCATAAAACATACACGCACGCACATGAGAGAATATATCATGAGAGACACAATTACTTTACTGCCATTAAAATAAATAAATAAAATAAATGATAGACGCAGGTTCGATCCAAAATTTTGTGCTAGATCATTGAACTCGCGGTGACCTTTCGTGTGTGTGTGTGTGTGTGTGTGTGTGTGTGTGTGTGTGTGTGTGTGTGTGTGTGTGTGTGTGTGAGAGAGAGAGAGAGAGAGAGAGAGAGAGAGAGAGAGAGAGAGAGAGAGAGAGAGAGAGAGAGAGAGTGTGAGTGGACAGGTGAGGAGAGAGAATACGTATATATCCAGGTGGCTTCAGGTGTCTTGATGAGCAGGTGAATAAATGACCAGCGCGTTGCAGAAGGATCGACAGAAGAGGTGAACTGGGGGATTAGGAGGACTGGCAGAAGAGAAGGATGGGGGAAGAGGAGGATTGGGGAAGAGAAGGACTAAGGAAGAGGAGGACTGGAAAGAGGAAGACCGGGGAAGAGGAGGACTGGCAGAAGTTATTCAGATCAATACTTGTTTTTTCTCTAACTTGGCTTAAAAATGACAGTTCTCTCCATCCAGAATCGTGGATTGTAACAACAGATTAACACCAGAATATGATGCTAGTCACAAAGAAGCGCAATGGCAAGGACGTACAGCCGTAGCACTCTTCAGCCACTGAACTACGTGAAATAGGCTGCAAAAGCGCGAAAACCTGGGCCAAGTTAAGGTGAAAAGAGTATTGGTATTCTGAACATTCCACGCTGTGTTTTATTTCTCAGCCTGAGTATTATTTTTGTCACCTTTCGCTTTACCCTTTCCAGTTTCGTGCATATCCTTAGATGACCACCGCCCGAATTCTGAACTTAGATTTCTTTACGTACCGAAATCAGAGTTTGATTTTCATTTTCAGGGCGGACAAGGTGAAACAGAGACGCCTTCATGTGGTGGCACCGATATTACTGGCCGGTGGAGAGGCCCTATTGAACAAAAGTCCTTCAACTCCCACCCCATCACCCAGAAAGGAGGATAGTGGTGTGCAGGAGAGGGCAGTTTCAGCCTGCAGTCCACTGGGTTCACATTCAGATGAGCCTGGGGTTGCAACTAAAAGAATTACTACTAGGATGGATAATGCAAAAAAGAAAAAAAAAGAAAAAGAAGAGAAAATTCAGGTCTCTCTCTTTTTTTTTTTTTTTTTTTTCACTTCCTTCAAAAACACTTTGTTGGAGCAAAGACTTGATCGAAAATTCATGAACCTGGCCACAGAATTGGACATAACACTAGAAGGTGAGAGGGAATGACAATTGAGATAGAAGGGACAGGGAGAGAAGAGGTGAGAAAGAGACAGGTGAAGAGGAGAAGAGATGAAGAAGAGAGAGGTGGGGGGGGGACAGGTGAGGGGAGAGTCAACCAAGCGGTCACCTGTATTACCTGCCTCACCTCACATCAGAGAGAGAGAGAGAGAGAGAGAGAGAGAGAGTGTGTGTGTGTGTGTGTGTGTGTGTGTGTGTGTGTGTGTGTGTGTGTGTGTGTGTGTGTGTGTGTGTGTGTGTGTGTGTGTGTGTGTGTGTGTGTGTGTGTGTGTGTGTGTGTGTGTGTTTTCGCCTTGTTTTCACACCTTTTCGTTTGCCTATTTAATCATAATGTTATTTGTAGTCCCTTGGCACTCACATTGTTTTTCTTGTTACTTAAGAAAATTTTACCCAGGCCTCAGACGAAAGGCAAGCAAGAAAAACACGTGATTTTGTTGTTGTTTTGGTAGTGGTTGTTGTTTTTGTTGTGATTGTGGCTGTTTTTGTTGTAATTGTGGAAGATTTTTGTGGAGACATAGATAGATAGATAGATAGATTGATAGACAGATAGATAGATAGATGGACTGACAGACTGATAGATATGAACTTGTAGATAGATAACAAGATAAACAGATATACAGATATTGATCGTATAGGTAGATATTTATACTAAAAGATAAACATAAAACAGATTAATAGGTAGACAGACAGACAGACAGATAGGCAGATAGATAAACAGGTACAGATAACGATGATAATACTAACAGACAGACAGACAGATAAGTATATAAAAAAAAAACTTAGCTTTGCACCGTGTCCTCCACTGATATACATAAATACAGAGTCAGAACAAAGTAATTAACGTGACTACTACAGTACAGGTAACAGGAAACAGGTGTGAATTATCTGTACTCTAGAGTCAAGGACCTCTCTCTCTCTCTCTCTCTCTCTCTCTCTCTCTCTCTCTCTCAGGGCCATCCACTCTACGACCTTGTAACAATTATTAAAAGATGATTGCTTGTTTAATTACGTTGTACACCTCTCTGATTGCCCCTAGCCTCTTCAGTACGAGGCCTTAATTACCGTGTGTGTGTGTGTGTGTGTGTGTGTGTGTGTGTGTGTGTGTGTGTGTGTGTGTGTGTTCCTTATCAACATCACGTGACCTGACTTAACAGTATTGTATACTGCGATCAAACCTTGGAGAGAGAGAGAGAGAGAGAGACAGAGACAGACACACACACACACACACACACACACACACAGGAGAAAGCACGATTTACATTATCAATATTTCCTTCTATCTGCGTATCAGTCACGTCGTATTATCCTAAAAATGAGAAAAATAAAAATAAAAATCGTATTCCTTGTACGCTGACCCTAAACTGGAAATGAAAAAATAAATGTCTGAAATAAAATGTAACAAATAAAAAAAAAATAGTCCAGGTACTTAATGGGTTAGAGAAGCCTATTTTTAATCTTTTTGATGATTGGAGTCTCGCAAGTTGCAATCGTGTTTTTCTTAGTGTGTGTGTGTGTGTGTGTGTGTGTGTGTGTGTGTGTGTGTGTGTGTGTGTGTGTGTGTGTGTGTGTGTGTGTGTGTGTGTGTGTGTGTGTGTGTGTGGTGTATCTAAAGACAAAGAATACCTTTTAGTACGTGTTGTGGTGGGGATGGTTACGGTTAGGGTTTGTGCGGATATCACAGGTGTCCCTTGTCTTGTTAGCTCATTTTTCATAAACGCCTATAGAGTCTTTATTTCATATGGAAGAACTGCACCCACGTATAATAATGTAATTATAACGAAACTGTAGTAACTTCTAAACAAACACCTTTTTTTTTTTTTTCCCAAATCCGGGTAATGCTCTCCACACGCGGCTGTATCCATCAACCATGCTATTGGGGTGCAACTTATCAATTGCACGAAATGGGGAAGTGTGCACGTATCAGAGGGTTCGGCGAAATGCTATCTTGCTTTTTTTTTTTTTTTAACGCCTTTTATGGCTAGTATTTTTGTGGAATGGAAAAATAAATTGAGCTGTAATTGCTTTCGCGGAAGGTAAGGGCAGGTAAGAGGTAGGTGAACACTTTTGTTACCTGTATTTTTACCTGTACTTAAGTGGCCACCTGAATATAGGGTTTACCTGTGTACTGACTGTGCATGGCGATTACCTATTTCTCTACCTGTACACAGTGATTACCTGTATATTGCTGTTACCTGTACTGTATATTCCCCTCTGTATATCAAAAACGTGTATATTTATCCGTACACGGTGGCCACCTGTACTGTCAACAGTATATACCGGTTACCTGTATATTTAACATATATCTGTGACCTATATATTCACCTGTATACAGTGGTCACCTGTATACTAACCTGTACCGGTATATAGTGTTCATTTGCATACTTATATTTAACTACCAGTCCCTTATAAAGATTAGCCACCCACGTGTATATACATAATGAATCTTAATGTGTCCTTGTCTTCTGTATATAGTAAACCACAAAATATGTACTTAAAAATACAGATTCTCTCATCAAAAACCCAGATTGCGAACACTTGAAGCTGCAAACACCAAAATTCCAAGCATCTGTACTCTGATCATATTAACTTGGCTGAAAATTGCCATCTTTCTATCTTGAATGCTGAGCCGTAACAAGGGATTAACACTAGAATATGATGCTAGTCACGAGGAAGCTAGATTTACACTCGAAGTACTATCATATTCTGCCAGTGCGTTACGGGAAATAAGATGCTAAAGGACGAGAATTCTTAGCTTAATTCATCTAATCCACTGCATCTGCGTCACACTTAAGGCACGTCCGTCACTTTCCCCCCTGACGCAGCATATCGAAGGGGCTCATCTATGGGCAGAGAAACCTACAGAGCCTATCTCTCAGCTTGGGAATATTAGCCAGTAAAATGAGAATGTAAGCGAAAAGAAACCTTTGGAGAGCTTTTTTTCTCCTCGTCTCACCTTCCTCCCTGACGCATCACAACAAAGACTCATCTATGGGCAGAGAAACGTACAAAGCCTCTCTCTCTCAGCTTAGGAATACTACCCAGAAAAAGACAGTGTGAATGTAGACGAAAAGAAAGTACTGGGCGAACTTTTATCCCCGCCTCTACGAATTTTCACAAACCTCAGTTATCGGTCACAAAATATCACACTGGACAACGGCGACGAGCATACGTGAGAGGTGATCGACGTGAGATGGGAGGTTCCGCGATGTCGAGAAAAGTTTTATTCCGGAGAGAGAGAGAGAGTACCATTAACAAGAATACCCTGTGTACGTCTTCGGGTTTTCTTTTTAATGATGGTGCAAGAGACAAAAACATAAACAACACCACATATTTACCGATCTACCCATCGCCTCAGTACTGTCACAGCCCTATATTTACCGGCCAAGGTACTGTGAATGCGCTCGCTTTTATCACAGCATATTCCCACTTACAAGGACGACGCAAAGTACGAGGCGGCCATGCACAGTACCGAGCAATTACGTTCTGAATATTGTACGAACGCGTGGTATGTAGTGTGTTTTTGCTCGTGTGGCTTTGTTTGGAAGATAGTGTGTGTGTGTGTGTGTGTGTGTGTGTGTGTGTGTGTGTGTGTGTGTGTGTGTGTGTGTGTGTGTGTGTGTGTGTGTGTATTTATTTCTACGCAAGTAATTACAAAGCAACGTCTTCATGCATATTATTGATGCTAAAATCACCAAAATCTCAGTCACTCAAATTAAAGAGATAATATTCTTAACACCTTCACAGCAAGAAGTTCTCCCTAAGGTGAATAATATCAAGATTTCGCAGTACCTCCTCCTTTACGATTTATTCTGTATATTAAAGCTCAGTATTTTGCTTTGGATGTCATTAATGCAGACTATTAGCAGTGGACTTGCAATGGATGATGATGATGATGATGATGATGATGATGATGATGATGGTATTAAAATGGTATAAGTTACAGACAAGGGA
>NC_137023.1:55645110-55650110 GCF_032717465.1 Coenobita brevimanus | reverse complement strand
CATTTTCCTTTCACATTTCCTTTTCTAATTCCCTCTCTCTCTCTCTCTCTCTCTCTCTCTCTCTCTCTCTCTCTCAAATCTCTCTCTCTCTCTCTCTCTCTCTCTCTCTCTCTCTCTCTCTCTCTCTCTCTCTCTCTCTCAAATCTGCAGCCAAAAGGTACGACGAGGGAAAAAGGACGTGTTTTTTTTTTTTACCATAATTCAGAAATATTTAATTGTTTCCAAATATCATCATGGCAACAGGATACATTTTTTTATCATTTGTTTTCCTTCTTCAGTCCTTTCCTCTTCTTTTTTTCTTCATATCCTCAATTTCTTCTTATCCATTTTCCTCTTATTTTTTTCTTTCTTTCTCTCCCATCTCTTTCCTTCTTTACTTTCCCTCCTCCTTTTATCGTCCTATCCATCGTCTTCTTTTTTCTTCCTTTCATCAAATTTCATCTTTTGTCTTTTTACTTCTCTTTCTTTTCTTCTTTCCTAATTTCTTCCCTTTTCTCCTTTCCCTTCTCTGCCCTGCCCATCATCTCTTTTCTTCTCTTCTCTTCCTTCCTCTTCTTATCTCATCTTATCTCGTCTCTTTTCCTCTCTCATTCCCCGTCTCTTCTCTTCATTATGGAAGAAAAACACAACCCAAGCTGCTCTGAGGCGGCTACGTCAGGTGGAAGGGTGAAGTGGTTACGACATTTTAGAAGACTGTATCTGAGTATCACTTTCTCGTACACTTCTCATGTTACCTGTGCCGACACGAAACTTGACACATCCTTAAGCTGCTGATTAGGTACGGTATTTCAAGACATCAACCTCATATACAGCCAGAGATTACGCATGGGTCGGCTAAGAAAGAACTTGGAATTTTGCCGTGCGAAAGATCTTGGACTCTTGCTATAAATCGCATCTGGATCGTGGTAAGGGAGTCAGTGGTATTTATCGCTGTTTTGGTAACCCCTTAAATCCAAATAGGGCCCCTTTTTTTCAGTTTATTATCACCGCTACTGTATCTAATCTTCCCAGCTCGAAAAGTCTACCCATTATTGAGTAAAATCGTCCGGTAGGAGTTAAAACAGAAGAGAAAGCACGTCACCGAGCTGAAAGGGGTTAACTGCTAAGTAACTATGATCCAGGCGTGAGTGGTTTATCTCAAGGAAGTGTCTGTTGAAGGGATCTTGCAGCCAGGAAGCTCACTGACGAACTTTAGACCGGAAATGGAAGCCAGTGGTATAA
This sequence comes from Coenobita brevimanus, assembly GCF_032717465.1. NCBI lineage: Eukaryota > Metazoa > Arthropoda > Malacostraca > Decapoda > Coenobitidae > Coenobita > Coenobita brevimanus. Next base: position 55,648,889 of record NC_137023.1, on the reverse strand, counting down.
TAATTTTTCTTGTGGTTCCGAGGGGAGGCACTAAGGACTCATAAAAACAAATGGTGTAACTGTCTTTGCTATGAAGGGAGGCGCTGAAGGCTAATAAAAACATGTTGTATTGTCGTTGCTGAGTTGCTGAAGAGAGGAAGACGCTGCTGACCGATGAATGCAAGTGGTCTTATCTTTCCTGTATTGTTGATGCGATGGTTAAGCTAATGGCCAATAAAAGCAAAGGGAGTAATGGTCTTTGTTGTAGTTCTAAAGGGAGGCTGTACTGACTGATACAGGCAAATGGTATTATCTTTGTGCTGCTGAAGGAAAGAACACGCTGATGACTGATAAAAGCAAATGGTGTATAATTGCCTTTTGTTTTGGTAGAGGAAGGGGAAGTGTTGCTGGCTGATAACTTGGTGGGTGAGACGTAAAGGAGTTCACTGTAGTTATAAGAGCAGTCCAGATAGGGTCACCGACGAAGAGGCTCCCAGTGAGATAAAGGAAGTGGTGTTAGTGGCTGTGATGGACCAGGCACTGACACCATACCAGTCACTGACACCATACCGGCACTGACACCATACCAGGCACTGACACCATACCAGGCACTGACACCATCCTTAATTCAGGCCCATCACTCCGGTCTCATGGAGGCCCAGACTCTACCGCTACTGAGTGACTGCAATTATCCATGTAAACTTTTGCAGAGGCTAACATTTCAGCAACTATCTCAATCATACTATTTAAAAAAAAAATGAAAAAGTTTAATCACGTACCAGGATACCAAGCGTCCTCAGAACCCGCCTGGCTCTGAATTAAGATGCCTACATTAATTTATGTGTATCAATGGCGTGAGAGCCTCCGCCGGTCCAGTGGGTACAATGTGCGCCTTCCATTTCTCATAAACTGGGTTCATTCCCGACCGCGGTCAAAGATTTAAGAGAGCAATAGAATGTTCTTTCCTGTGTTCTGACGTGTTCTTACCCTGTCGAGGGTTCTCCGATCACACACACACACACACACACACACACACACACACACACACACACACACACACGAATATATGACCGCGTAGTGGAGATGACAGACTAACATTAATAAACCACAGTCCATGTCTCCGCTTTTCTTCAGTACTTTCATAGCTATGGTACAGATATTACTGTACCTCCACTGTACCCTACACCACGGTACACTGACCACGGACCTTTCACAGTGGAGGCCTTGGAGGTACAAAGGAGGACAGAAGTTAGCCTAATATTTCACCTTTTCTGCTTCTGATTTTCCTCTGCTGGCTATAGAACTTTTACTCTAACTTGGTCCAGATTTTCGTCCATTTACAACTTATTTCACGTAGCTCAGAAACAGAAATAGACGGCTCTGAATCGTTTCCATATCACTTCTTCGTGACTAGTCTCACATTCTACTGTTAATCTACTGTTACAACTTAGTATTCATGTTGGAGAGATGGTAATTTTAAGCCAAGTTAGAGTACAAGGAGTTTACATGATTCTCTCAGATATGATGCGTTTGGGGGAAAAGTGACTGACATTCTCTAAGTGTAAATTATATGAAACTTGATAAATGTTGAATTTTTGCGTCTGGCTGTAGTAATGGGATGGGGGAATGACGGTGGGGGAAGGGGGAGGAAATGTGGGAATGGGGAGAAGAGGGGAGTGGGGAGGGAAGTGGGGTGTTAGCGTAGGGGGACACCAGAGGGAGCTGGGTATAGTGCAGGTGAGAAGAGGAGAGTGGGGAGATGCGGAGAGTGAGGAGAAGAGGGGTGTGGTAAGTAAAGGAGAGTGAGGAGAAGAGGGGAGTGGGGAGAAGAGGAGAGGAGAGTGAGGGAAGGAGGGCGTTGGGGTGGGTGGGTGTGGACAGCGAACCAAAATGGACCCCTGAATATCCAATGTCCAGATCACTAAATTACCAACACCGTGCCCCCAATTCCACCGCCAAGCGTTTGTATATTCACTTTACTCAATTATTCACAGTGGGGTATTCAAGGGTTATTCATGCGCCCAGCGTTTGTGGAGCACGTTAATATGTGAGAAACGAACGAACGCAGCGAACGGCCTTCCTTTGTAAGCCCCGTTTAAGAAGGTGCGTTTCAATTAATTACAGCGTCTTTCAGAACTCCTCGAGCTTCGTCAAAAGGCACATTTTTTTCTTTCTCCGTTTCACAGGTAAATGAAGGCTTGGTGAGGTATTTCGGAATTTAGCCTTTTGTGTTTGTGTGTGGTATGCAAATGAGGTTGGCTTAAACGAGTCATTGAAGGTAGCTAATTAAGTCTAAGGTAGCCTAGCTACGTACACACACACACACACACACACACACACACACACACACACACACACACACACACACACACACACACACACACACACATTCTTGCTATCTTCGAGCAATTTCGTTCAGATAAGGGAGATTATTTATTTTTCTTTACTGAAGGGGTGAGATACAAGCTTCGTTAATCTCCTAATAACTACGCCACTTTCTTACGCTGAGTAAAACATCTTACAGTAACAATAGTAAGAGGTAATCATACGTGGTCTGGGGTTACCAAAGCAAAACTTCACCTCTGCACAAGTCTGCCTGTTCTGGTTGTCCGGTGTTGACCTCTTTGCGCCCAGTGTCCCCAATATGGGACGGAACTGGGCGTTTTCAAAATTTAATAAAGAAGGGAACCCCCGGGTAGGGACCTATGAGTTTCGCAACTATGAGTCGACAGGCAGAGGGCGGTACGCCTAGCAGCCTTCCAGCAAAATCCCTCGCACAGCAGCTCTGGGAACTAAGTGGTTAAGTTCCGAGAAAGGCATCATCATCGTCGTCGTCGTCGTCGTCATTATTATTATTAGTAGTAGTAGTAGTAATTATTATTATTATTATTATTATTATTATTATTATTATTCGCTTAAAAGCCGTTTTCGGAGGCCTCAGCTCGACGTCAAGTCACTACCTTTAGAAATGAGCCATAACTCCGGAAACGGTGACCCCATCAGACTGGAAATCGTTGCATTCTTCTAGTTAGCACATTTTAACGGTACCTTCTCGCTCTAACAAAAATTTGCGTTACAAGCGCCGTTTTTGCTGCACGGTAACAAACATACGGAAATCGGACCAATACAATACAATTATTATCATTTTTTATCATTATTATTATTATTATTTTTTTAGTTTGCTGTTGTTCCAGGCTCATCAGGATACGAACCCAGTAGACTGCAGAATGAAGCTGTCCTTTTTCCCGTACTCCACCATCCTCCTTTCGGGAGATGGGGAGCGAAGGGACGTTTGTATAATTGGGCACCGGAGCCACCCAGCTATATCGATGCCACCACGAGAAGGTGTCCCTCTCCACCACCACAGCAGCAGTGGCACAGACTAACGGAAATGCAGGCGATAACCTAATTAATGAAGTGAGATCAATGCAGGTAAACTAATAACTTCCTTATTGACATAGAAAATTTGCTAATCAATAAATTTGCAGAGGTCGACAGGCATATGCACAGATGGATGAATAGGTAAGAGACAGACTAACAGACAAACAGGTAAACAGACAGAGACACAAGCAGAAAAACAGAGAAGCGTCCACAGGCACTGAAACAGCCGGATAGATAAAAGATAGACAATCGATACAGAAAGCTATAAATAATCGCAGGGAAAGACATAATTACGAAAGCGTTTGGGAACTTCGTAATCTGTTGTTTCCCTGTGGAGGTCGATGTCTTTATAATAACGTGCTTCAAGAGTGAGTTATTATACATACGAAAATATACTCACATGCGGTTAAATACAGACA
>NC_137023.1:55627610-55642610 GCF_032717465.1 Coenobita brevimanus | reverse complement strand
TTCCAAATCATATACTCATCTCAGTATATCGGGCCATGATTTTCTGATATATGTCTAGCTCTTGGTTTGAGTGGATGGCGTGAGTGAGTGATATACGTGTGTGGTAGGTCAGGTCACAGGTATTTCAGGGTCACGTTTATCAGGTATGTATTTCCGGTAGAGATTCAGGTGTCCTCTTGTGATTAATTTTGTAAGATTATATAGTGCTGTGAAGGGGATGATAGAGTTATGAATTCTCTCTCTCTCTCTCTCTCTCTCTCTCTCTCTCTCTCTCTCTCTCTCTCAGCAGATGATAAACATGTATAGAAAAGAGCAAATGAAAACTAAACATTGTACTGTATGGGGAAATTATTCGTGCCCATGAGAGTGGTGATGCGGCCGGGGTAAACTTCAGGATAACTTGGGAGGTTTAGGTGTGAAAGTTAGAAGTTAGTTTCTGCATAAACATTAGGATAGATGAGACAGCTGAGGGAATGAATTTGGATGAGACTGCTTCTATGTTCCATTGTCTAAGCAGCAGAGGAGGTTGCGTAACACTTCTTGTTCAGCGATTTATTTGACATAGTCTATCTATCTATCTACCTAGGCTGCTTCCCCCAAGGAAAGGGAGGTAGCCGAGACAGGACGACTCACTCTCCATTTACTCATCCATTCAAAACACATTCATTCGCATCTTAGCCCAAAGGGGAGAACGGACAGATCCTCACTGCACCACACCGCACAAGGGTCAACTGCGCAATGCAATCAGTGACATCCGCAGCAGGGCCCGACAGCAGAACTGGTTTACCCCTGCCACATCATAATAGACCCATCCCCTTACCCGCACCTGACCTGACTAGCTGATCAGACCAAATGCGGGAGAATATCCCCTCAGGGCTGCGTCATCACTTATTCATTCACAATTTCTCTCCATTTATTTCTGTCACGCACAGCCACTCTTCCTTGCTCAACAGACATCCCTCTCGCATCCAGCGCTCTCTTCACACTGTCCATCCATCCTATTCGTGGTCTTCCTCTCAGCCTTACACCTCTCACATCAGATCTAGTTATCTTTTTCACCAATCGCTCATTATCCATTCTCTCCATATGCCCAAACCATTGCAACACCCTCTGCTCAACTCTACCAGCCATCTCCCGAACAACTCCAGTTCTCCTTCGCACTTCATCATTTCGCACTCGATCCATACGCGTCACTCCACACATACTCCTCAGACATCTCATCTCCATTACATTCAAACTTTTCCTCTCTGCTACACCCATATTCCATGTTTCAGTCCCATATAATGCAGTCGGTACCACAACACCCTCATACAGTCTTCTCTTTACATCCATTCTAAGCGAACGACATTTAAACACTTTTTTCATTCCTCCCAGCACCTTTCCTACTTCATTTATTCTAAACTTCACTTCTGCATCTATTCTTCCATCCCCAGCAACATGTGACCCTAGATATTTAAAACAATCTACCTCCTCAAGCAACTCACCATTCAAAACTATATTCATCCCCCTAAAACTCCCTTGGATTTTATATATACGTCGTTTTAATATCGACAAAGTTTACGTCAATAGCATTCAGAAAGAGACTTAGGCTTAATGTGCAAATTAAATCGCATAGGAAGAGGTGTTGGGAACTAATCACACCGAATACGACTTCCCATTACACCACGTTAACAGGAAAATCGAACCTCATCTCACTCACATACGTTCACTCATCTGTCTCACATCCTGTTTTATTTTCCTTGTAAAGTTCAGAATATTAATGAGTCACGTGCATCCCTTTTTTTTTTTTTTTTAGTTCTCATTCAATCCCCATTTTCTTTGTAAATTTTTTTTCGTAACGCTGATTCTAGGAACTCTCTCTCTCTCTCTCTCTCTCTCTCTCTCTCTCGTGCCCTAACCTTTCCCCATTTGCCCTCACCCCTTCACACCTTTACGCACCCACACACCTGTACACTGCCAGGTAAACGTACCTGACCGACACATGCGCCTCACACTTAACACCCTAAAGTATGCAGTCACACTTATTTATTTAAAGATAATTTTTGGACTGATTAGTAATAGTAGCGTCGTCCCCCTCCCCCCCCCTCTCTCTCTCTGATAAGTGATAACACAGTAAGTCAAACGTTTTAACTCAATATCCGGCCCACTGAGAGTCGTACTGATAATATTCTTGGATAAATACGTAATTCAATAGCTGTGTGTGTGTGTGTGTGTGTGTGTGTGTGTGTGTTTCCAGGAAGTACTTTGGTTCCTGGCTGCTCACACTTGCTAAACGATAAAGAAAACACTTTGTATCTCGCAGTTAGGTTGTGTTGAAGTAATGTTTGTGTACACGTCAGTTTTATGGGGTGTAATGACAGCTCTCTCTCTCTCTCTCTCTCTCTCTCTCTCTCTCTCTCTCTCTCTCTCTCTCTCTCTCTCTCTCTCTCAGCTGAATAAAATCGTCTGACCGTAACAAGAACACACTAACATAAATACGCCATCAACATACTAAGTCCGTAACACCTCTTCGTAAGTGACTTATCCTTCACCTTACACCTTAATGTTTTACCTGTTCTTGATACAATCCGTGTCCATGTTAAATTGGTATAGCCTAATTCACACACAGAACAATGTTAAGGGAGAGTATTTTCCCCCATAGACGAGCCCCTATCATAGTATGGGGAGACTTTTAGCTATCCTCTTTTTGTCTGTACTCGTGTCACTGTTTGCCTGTCTGTCTATGTCTGCCTATCTATTTATCTATCTGTCTGTCTGTCTGTCTGTCTGTCTGTCTGCCTATCTGTAAGTCTGTCTGTTGTCTTTATATTACTCGATATATTCAGATAAAACTTGGCATGAAAACAGAATTTACTAAAAAAAAAAAATCACCCAAAAATTAGACACGGTACCCGCTGCTCTCTAAAATGAAAAAAAAAAAAGAAAAAAAAGTGTAAGGTTAAGTATAGCACCTAAAAAAATAAAAGGAAAAACTGATCGACATATAAAGGTTAAAAAGCAAGTTCAATGTTCGAGGGCAGAGGAAGCCAACACTTGCATAACATTTGTATATATCAAGAGGTAAAAGGTTGGGGCTTGGGTTAAATGGGGATATTTATGTAAGAACTCATGACTCAGTGGATGTAACAGTGTTGATGTATGGCTGTATTAACTTGTACCGATTTTATACCCACATACCTACACATACATACATACATACATACAGAGAGAGAGAGAGAGAGAGAGAGAGAGAGAGAGAGAGAGAGAGAGAGAGAGAGAGAGAAATACTGCTAAGAAAAATTATAAAAATTACCTAAAACAATACCCTTTTACCCATTAGACCTACCTGTATAAACTCATATACTTACCAATTACCTGTCTGAAATGATCACCTTACCAATTACCTAAGCCCTTTATCTCTGTCTATTAATGTCGCTACCCGTTACCTGCCTATACTGATAGCCCTACCCATTACCTGCTGAAATTAAAATCCTCACCTATTTGTGTCTTTCCATATAATGTAGACTGCAGGACTGGGCATTTTCCTTGGAGGGAGAGTGATAGCTAGAACTAAGCCCTCCCAACTTAGCAAGGTACGAATGGGTAAGGGGTATTTATACGGAGATGATGCATGATAAACTAAACCCACCTCTACCTCCATTCTCACTCATTACCTCTATTACCTGTATGAATATAATATCCCTACTCATTACCTGCCTGTTACCTGTCACAAGTAATACCTCACCCATTATTTGTGTCTCTTACCTCTGTCTATACTGATGTCCCCCATTTCTTTCTACTGACATCCCTACCCATTACCTTCTTTTAACCCCTTCAGCACGATGAGGAAGTATAGTTTTTTATTATGTATCTACCTATCTATCTATTTGTCTGCCTATATCTGTGTCAATTAATCTATCCATATCTATCTATTTTTGCCACAGGGACTCTTTCGCTCACCTTAGGGAAAACCTCCAGTTTTCAAGGGACTGGAGAGGCATTTATCTATCTAATATATCTATCTCCTACAATTCGACATATTTATCTATCTAACATATCTATCCCCTACAGGTTGACACGTCTCCCCAAATCCCAGTAAAATCGTCTGGAGGTAGGAAAAATTTAGCTGAAAAGTCGACAGTGTACAGAATAATTTTAAATGATAGTTTCAATGATATTTCCACCTCTTACCTGTCTCCTTTAATTTTGTGGCTCCTATGACTTACTCTCACCTTAATAAAATCGTCTGACGTCAACTGGAAGGGAATATTAGAGTTGTCCCGCTCATGAGAGAGTTATTATCCCCACCTATGACCTGTACCCATTTACCTGTGCTACCTAAAACGCATGGTGAGTCTTAATTAGGAACTCCCCGACTGAGGTGTGTGTGTGTGTGTGTGTGTGTGTGTGTGTGTGTGTGTGTGTGTGTGTGTGTGTGTGTGTGTGTGTGTGTGTGTGTGTGTGTGTCCTTGATATTCAGTGTCAGTGTGTTCGTGTGTGTGTTTCTGTGTTGTGTGTGATTGCTGAGGTGTATATTGACCTTATTAATTATCGTTTTTTTTTTTTTTTTTTTTGTACCGTACTGAATTTTTTTTCTCCCATGCTTGTTTGCAGTTTTTTTTTCTTCTCAATAATCTTATTTTGTTTGAGATTTACTTCCTCTTTTAGGCAGTTTTATCTATAGTAAGTTTTGTGTGTGTGTGTGTGTGTGTGTGTGTGTGTGTGTGTGTGTGTGTGTTGTACTCATGTCTGTCCGTTTTTTTATCTATATCTATCTATATTTTTATCTCTATCTATCTATCTTTTTATCTATCCATCTGTCAATCTATCTGTCTATCTACCTACCTGTCCGTCTGTCTGTTTATACCCGTTTTTATTTCTTTATCTATCCATCAGTCTCTATGGCAACGACCGTCTCTCTATCCAACATATCTATTCAGCTTTTTATCTATCTGTCTATCTATCTACCTATCTTTATCTACCTTTCTGTCTATAATGGACCCACCTGTCAATCTGATTCGTAGATAGATAGACCAACAGATATCACTAATTAAAGACTAATGACTGAATGAGTGTTTCTACGTTAATGAAGAATTCGGTCTCTCTCTCTCTCTCTCTCTCTCTCTCTCTGGATTACTTTCTGGCAGTATATGTGTGTATGGGTGTATGTGTATCTTCATTGTGTGTGTGTGTGTGTGTGTGTGTGTGTGTGTGTGTGTGTGTGTGTGTGTGTGTGTGTGTAAGTATATGTGTACGCGTATGTGTGTGGTTTGACTGCTGTGTACGTAGGCGTGTATGATGCTGACATGTGCCTGTGTGTGTGTGTGTGTTTGTGTGTTGTGTCCTTGGTTGTGTGCGTGTGAGTACCTGTGTACTTACTTGTAACCGGACGCGTTCAAGTGCACATGTGAGCGTCTCTCTCTCTCTCTCTCTCTCTCTCTATCTATCTATCTATCTATCTATCTGTCTATCTATGTGTGTTTAGGTCAGTGTCACCTTCACCCTTATAGCCTTTTCTGGGATACCCTCCTTATCATTTTCTTATCTCCGGATGATATTCTTGAACTTGGAAAATCTCCCTTATCAAACAAGGTTAAACAAAGGCTATATATATCCCCATAATCCAAAAAATTCCCTTCAAAACAAAATAAAACTTTTCAAAAATAGTAAAAAAAAAAAAAATGCACGAGCGAAATGGATTACTGTTACCTCTGAGCTCAATCCTTCCCTTATTATTCTCAGGTTCCTATGACTCTCTCTCTCAGCTGAATAAAATCGTCTGACGGTTTCTAGAGTTGCCCCGACGATTAGAGGATTAACAAGCGTTCCTATCTGCTGCCCTATTCCCTATCTCTACATCCGTCCCAGGCACACACACACACACACACACACACACACACACACACACACACACACACACACACACACACATTTCATCTCATCCCATCCCATCCGCACATAAACTTATCCTACCCCATCCTTCTATTCCATCTGCTTACACAATAGTCCCATTCTGTTCCACTCCATCCCATTCACTTACACACGCATCCCATCTCATCCCACCCCATCCCATCCAATCCATCCATCCCTACCCCATCCCCGAACCATTCCTTCATCCCATTCTCACAGCACCCCCACCTCCACCCAACTAGCACCACATCACCCCCTCCTTCACCCCCAACGCTACCAGCTCCTCCCCACTATCCTACTCAAAACCATCCTAACCTCTCCCCCACTCTTACCCCCACCCCCACCCACACCCCCGTCTCACTAACCCTTCGTTCCCCCTCCTTCCCTCACCCATTACCCCGCCCAGACCTACATCCCACCCTCACAAATCACCCACCCCACCCCTCACCTACTACCTCTATATCCCCCCTCTCCCCCACCCTAACTACTCCCCCCCTTTCTCAAACCGGATGTAGGTGAGTTAGTAATTTGTGTTCGTACCTCACCTGAGAAAGATAATAAATTGGTTATTAAGGGAGTAAACAGGTAAGTAATTGCTTAACCAGGTAATTGCACCTATAAAGCATCGGACTAGACCTTGACAGAACAGAAGAACTTTGTGTGGTTATTGTGGTAGTAGAAATAATTATATAAATAAATAAATAAATTGGCATGTGGAACGGTATATTTTTTTTTCCCGAAGTGATGTTCCTCTGGGTTCCGTATTTCTCCAACTTTTTTTCTTTTCTTTAATTCATCATTTATTCCAGATACATTCTCACCCACACAAACCTTCTCCTCTTCCACCTTTATTCCACTCACATCCTTCATCTCATCCACACACCCACCCTTCCCACGCAACCACCATCAGGCCCATCTCACCCACACACCCACTTCTCCTACACGACAACCAACACACCCACCCTATCCACACCTTCCTCCCACCCACACCCACACCCACACTTTCCTCCCACCCCCACGCAAACCTACCTTGTTGCAAAGAAATAGGAAGTGCGCTCCAGTCCACCACTGTTGCTGACTGTGTGTGTGTGTGTGTGTGTGTGTGTGTGTGTGTGTGTGTGTGTGTGTGTGTGTGTGTGTGTGTGTGTATTTTCTCAACAGAGTGGAATAATCATATCTTCTTCACCTCTCTCTCTCTGTCTCTCTCACTCTGTCTCTCTCTCTCTCTCTCTCTCTCTCTCTCTCTCTCTCTCTCTCTCTCTCTCTCTCTCAATGAACGAAGAACTGACAAGCTGATAAATGGAAAATGGAAAATATGAGAAAGGGGTGTGTGAGCTGCGAGCAGGACAATGAAATGGCGGGGGACATGGCGACATGGAGGCGATTTGTTTGTGGCCACCCCTTACGGGATTAAGGCGTCTGGCAATAGACAGATAGACAGATAGATGGAAAATACGCGATCGATAAATTATGGAACGAACACACGCTTGACACTAAGATAAACAAAAAAATATAATACCAATAAGAAGCTGTTTACCTAACCTGAGACGGTAATGCGATTGATCAGAGATAGATAGATAGATAGATAGATAGAGAGAGAGAGAGAGAGAGAGAGAGAGAGAGAGAATCGTACGTATGTGTGCTTGTGTGTGGATGACAGTGGGGGGAGGGAGATACGTATTTCTGTCACTGTGTACCGTAATACGTATTTCTGTGCGATTTAGTCTGTAGAAGTGTGTGTGTGTGTGTGTGTGTGTGTGTGTGTGTGTGTGTGTGTGTGTGTGTGTGTGTGTGTGTGTGTGTTTCTCAGCTACAGTGACGCATAGTTTAACACTGTGACTCAGCTGTCCCACTCTGCCCTGCCCTGCCCCAGCCTTGACGAGATATGAGTTCAGTGTGTGTGTGTGTGTGTGTGTGTGTGTGTGTGTGTGTGTGTGTGTGTGTGTGTGTGTGTGTGTGTGTGTGTGTGTTATTGTTATAATGTTAATTTTAATTTTCTATATTAACTTTTACGGTATATACTTTTTGTTTATTCCAAAATCTAGCAATCGTCCTCGTTTGTAGCAATATATGACTGTAATTATTTCCTGCACATCACATTACGCCTTTACCTGCAAAAATATATCACCTGTAATAATCCCGTCCACCTGTAATAATCCCTTTCACTATAATACGTACTCTATCCAGCCAAACATCGTAATCTCCCGTCACTAATCCACCCCATCTATTCTGGATTTACCTCCCATCCTTCCCTGTTGCAGACACATCACCCGTAATTAATTCCCTACCTGTGCCACATACCTTCCCCCCCCCCCATGCCCAAGTCAGGTGTGGCCAAGTGGGTCAGGCGCTCCGGGTGTACTCTACCTGTGTTCTGCCTCACCTGTCCTTAATGTTCAGATATATTGGGCTAATGACGCGTTTACCTCCCCACATGTGACGTGGGTGAAGGTACGGGAGAGAAGGAGAGCAAGGAGGGGTTAGGTGTGGGTGAGGCAGGGCTGAATGTAGGTGTGGGTGGGGACTGTGAGAGGTGGTGTGGGTGAGGGCTGTGTCAGGAAGTGTGGGTGGGAGGTGGAGAGCAGGGAGGGCTTAAGTTTGAGACATGATTGAATGTGGGTGTGGGTGGGGACTGTGAAAGGTGGTGTAGGTGGGAGCTGTGTTTGGAAGTGTGGGTGGGAGCTGTGTCTGGAAGTGTGGGTGGGAGCTGGGGAGCAGTGTGGGAGGGAGCTGGCTGTAGAGTGTAAATGGGGTAGAGGGAGTGTGGTGTGGGTGTCGGTAGGGCAGTAAGAAGTACATTACAACACGTGGGTGGGGGATGAGACCTGTCGTGTGGGTAGGGCTGAGGGGTCAAGTGTGACTGGGGCAGTATGAGGGGCCTATGAGAGTGGACGGTGGATAAGAGTGAAAGTTTATATAAGTAATGCTTGTCGTTCACTTTAGGAGGATATATGGACAAGATACAAAGACTAAGAGCGAGTGAGTGTTGAGGAGCTGATGGGAGGAGTATGGGATGGAGATTGACGGGGTGAATGTATAACGATGGTAGAGGACAGTGGGTGTGGGTAATAACTGTGGGGGTTGGCATGTGTCAGTGTTTGTAAATGAGTGTTGGTAGTGTTATGTCAGTGTTGTAAATAAGTGTTGGTAAATGTGGGAAACTGTGGGGAGTGACGAAGGTCAGTGGGTGTGGGTAATTACTATGGGTGTTGGTAGATATTAGTGTTTGTAAATGAGCGTTGGCAAATGTGTGAAAATGTATCTACGTGTTAGTAAATGTGGGTCGCGTGTAACTGGGTATGGATAGATGTGGGTAGGGGGGATGGGAATGGGTAGGGGGTGGGCAAGGGTAGGGTAAGGGGGATGGGCAGGGGTAGAAATGGGCTATGAATTGCTGGTCTCATTGCTCAGTGCGTACCCTGGAGATTTATGGTTGTGTGTGTGTGTGTGTGTGTGTGTGTGTGTGTGTGTGTGTGTGTGTGTGTGTGTGTGTGTGTGTGTGTGTGTGTGTGTGTGTGTGTGTGTGTGTGTGTGTGTGTGTGTGAGAGAGAGAGAGAGAGAGAGAGAGAGAGAGAGAGAGAGAGAGAGAGAGAGAGAGAGAGAGAGAGAGAGAGAGAGACGTAAAGAGAATAATAACGCGAAAAACAAAGACAAAATACTCTCTCACAGCTTTTCACTTAGACGTATTTATCTTAAGAAATGGCTAAGATCCTTTATAAATTCGGACCCTGCTGTGTGAGATGGTCCATGCTGGTCACGGTATGCTGCTGCGATGAGAGCTGGGATGGGCACTCATATATACCTTGCTGAGGGGCGGTGCATTACGTGACGAATGGGTAGGAGCGTAAGGATGGGAGGGTGGAGTATGTGGCGGAACATTGTGACGCTCCCAAATAATAATAATAATAATAATAATAATCTATCTATCTATCTGTTGCCAGACGCCTCAATCCCGTTTGGGGTGGCCACAAACAAATCGCCTCCAAGTCGCCCTGTCCCCCGCCATTTCACTCCCCTGCTCCCAACTCACACCCCCCTCTCTCATATACCTCTCCACCCCATCCCTCCATCTCATCCTCGGCCTCCCCCTCCCTCTTTCCCCCTCCACCTCACTCACATACACTCTCTTCGTCAGTCTTTCACCCTCCATCCTCTCCACATGGCCAAACCACCTCAGTATGTTCCTCATAACGCTTCCTATCACATCCACATCAACACCACAACGCTCCTTTATATCCTCATTCGTCAGCCTGTCTCTCCATGTGACTCCACAGGCTCCTCTTAAATAACTCATTTCCACTGCTCTCACTCTTGACTTGTGTCCTTCCAACAACGTCCAAGCTTCACTTCCGTACGTTAGAGTTGGTATCACAATACAGTCATGGAGTAACTTTTTCACTTCCATGCTCACTTCCCTGTTTCTTATCACTGCTTTCAAAGAACCAGCAACCTTTCTTCCCTGCTGTAATAATAATAATAATAGTAATAATAATAATAATAATAATAATAATAATAAATCACCATCATCATCATCATCATCATCATCATAAAAATAACAATAATAATAATAATGTTGTTGATGATTCACTCTGATGGCCTTGTAAAAGCCATGCAATGTTGTATTATGATCAAATCTGAGAGAGACAGACAGACAAAGAGACAGACAGACAGAGAGACAGACAGACAAAGAGAGGGACAAGGACACACAAGAGACAGACAAGCATACAGACAAACATACAAAAAGGCATACAAAAAGAGCGAGAATGACAGACAGATACATAAAGCTACAAACGACAGAAGTTGAGAGAAACAAACAAAACAAAGATGAACAGACAGTAAACAAGACAAGAGAGACAAACAGACAGACAGACAGGCGACAGAGAGAAGAGGGAGAGGGGGAGATGCAGGAGGAGGGGGATGGAGGAAGGGGGGATGGAGAAATAGAGAGGTGGTGGTGGTGGTGGGTGGGAGGCGGAACAGGGAGATAAGAATAATATTGAGGGTGGAGAGACTGACGATAAGAGGCTTTGAGAGGAGGGAAGAAAGGGGGGTGTTGTGGCCGCGGGTATATCACCTAAGTGGCTATCACGAGACGAGGGGGAGGGGGGGGAAGGAGGGGGGCAGAGAGGGAGGGGGGGAAGGAGGGGGGCACGAGAAGAGGAGGGGCAGAGTGAGAGGAATTGAGTTTTTAATAGTCCTGTTTCAAGGCTAGTATATGTTATGGGGGATAGGGGAAGAGAAGAGGGACAGGGGAGTGAAAAGATAAAAGAGCGATGGGAAAAGGGGAGAAGGGGAACAGGGAGAGGAGGAAGAGACGCATGTGACAGGGAGAGAAGAGGGTGGTAGAGGGATAGGAGGAATGGTGAAAAGGGAGAGGACGGAAGAAAGGGGATGTTGTGGCTATAGTTACATCACTTAAGTGGTTACCACGAGGAATGGAGGGGAGGATGGGGGAGAGAGAGAGAGGCAGGGGTGAAGGGAAGAACAGATAGGGATAGGAGAAAGTGAGAGAGGAGAGAGAGGGAAAGATGTGAATGAGGAGGGAGGGGAAAAGAGGTGTGGGAATGTGAAACAGACCCCACCCCTAAGAAGAAAAACCTAAGAAAAGAGGAGAAATCTTCATTAAGCTGGTTCGTTCATCATTATGCAGGTGGTGTATAAGATGGTGACTGAAGGCAGTGTCACATCTGAGGGTAACTGTCTAAGCCACACTGAACATCTTAAGGCTGATGGTGACTGGTAACTGTCAGAGGATATGACCGTCTCTTTATTTATACTATCATAGGCATTATACACAAGAGAATACACGGAGTATATTTTTATCATTTCAGATTACATGAATGTGGAAATCAACATTATATAATACGTTTCCATTAACCTCATACACACAACCACAGGATCCCTTACACCTACATGACCGCCGTAAAACACACACACACACACACACACACACACACACACACGGCCTACCCAAGTTTAGTCACAGTCAGCCATATGGTCACGTGATTAGATTGGAAAAAACGTTTGGGTGAATTCTTCATCATCTGTACAACGAATCTGCTATTTTAGACTCGTATGACACCATCCAAGGTCAGATAAAACAGGGCTTGACCTTTTAGCGGAGAGGATAAGAAAGACGAAACGTATGACAGTGATGAACTTAACCCCTCTACCTCCAGACGATCTCAAGTTAGAAGCGAGAAAGAACCTGACAGTACTGATAAGGATGATTGCTAGGTGGGAAGAGGTCTGATGATGATGATGATGATAAATACTAAAACGGGATGAGACATGGAAAATGTGCCTGGTATATCGTGTTTCCGTAGTGTGTGTGTGTGTGTGTGTGTGTGTGTGTGAGAGAGAGAGAGAGAGAGAGAGAGAGAGAGAGAGAGAGAGAGAGAGAGAGAGGCGGGGGACGGGGAGGAGGAAGAGAGACGTGAGAGAGCGAGGTAAGTGAGAGGGTGTGGAGGTAAGGAGAGGTGAAGAGGGTGAGGTAGAGTGAACAACCCAGGTCTTGTTGAGGGTGCAGGACGGGACAGGTCTGGCGGTCACTGGGCACCCCACACTGACCTTCATTCACCCCCCACCCACCCCAAACCTACCCCCATCCCACCCTTCCCCCCCCCAAACACCCACCCACCTACCCACACACACAGTCACTTTATTTTCCTCTGATCGACAGTCTGTTCCTTGACACCTTAGACTCCTACATGCGACACACCTTCCCATGGCACTACTTTGGCACTCATACCCACCGTCTATATTGAGTATTTTCCAGAACGCTTTCATTCAGGACTAGTAAGTATTAAAGGGAGCATTTTTTAAGTCATTATTTATTTCATGTAAGCTCAGGAATGTCACTTTTTACGACGTTCAGATAATCAAACTTTTCGTCTCAGTCTAGAATCGAACTCGCATCCCTTCAAACAGGAGACCACTTTCCCAACCACTTGACCACCACCCTATACACACAAACATTCATATCCACCCTACACAAAACACTCTCACTCTCACCATACACACACACATTCACGACCGCCAAACACATACACCTTTACCACCCTACACTCAGCCATCACACACACACACACACACACACACACACACACACACACACACACACACACACACACATTGTTGTTGTTAGGAAGATGATACGTAACCTTTTAGCTTTTCATTTATTTACAGTGGCTATGTTTACCTACGCACACAAACAGAGTCATTTCACTCTCTCACACACAACAGAGCCAGTCTTATACCTGCTGAAGACGATTGAGGGGACTCTCTCTCTCTCTCTCTCTCTCTTTCTCTCTCTCTCTCTCTCTCTCTCTCTGATATTGTTAGTACTCAATATCTTCCTATCTAACTCTTGCCTCTCTCTAAAATACCTATGCCTATATCCCTTACGCCTGTGTGTGTGTTAGTGATGGTCCGAATGTGTTTTTCAAAATTCGCGAATGGGAATGCGAATACATTGCTTGATGACATAAAAACGTAATTCATATTTTTTGGTACGATTTAATTTCTGCGTAAAAGTTTCGGCCATAGATAATTACATGAACAAATTTCTATCAATTTTCTGTGTGACCGGCATGCGAGACGAGGACCTAACCTTTACATGCATCCCCCGGAGACAGACGCGTCCAGGACCCACTTCGAACGGACCCAGAACAGATCACGACAGACAGGGGTTCTCTCTCTCTCTCTCCGAAATTCTTGAGATTTGGAGTACTTTTTTCTGGTTATGAGCAAAAAATATGGAGATTACCCACTTTTAAATGAGAAATTCTGAAAGTCTGTCATTAGGCAAAAAATCTGAAGAAACCCAGACCTTTTGAGGAACCTAGCACGATCCAGCAAGCAACCCTGGCTTACTTGACACAGCTACTTGGTTGGCAACACTCGACTATAACACTCATTCAGTTCATGCTTTTAACTCTTTTATTTGATTTTCTATAAACTTTATGAAAAAAAATACATTAATATTCATGGGATATTCGCATGACAACATGTGAATTCAAATGCCAATGCAAATACCGAAAAACTATTCGAGTATGCGAATGCGAATATCCGGACCATCACTAATGTGTGTGTGTGTGTGTGTGTGTGTGTGTGTGTGTGTGTGTGTGTGTGTTATTACATATGAGCATCAATTCACCACCGTTCTGGTCAAAACTACGATCATTAACGTAGGAATGTGGAAAAGCAGTGTTATTTGTTACAATCATGTTCAAGTTCTTTACCCTGACATGCAATAACCTACCTATCTCACCTAAATACACTTAATTACCATCATTATTAGCAGTCTGCACACACCTGCTTGAGGTTGATCCGTATTACCATTAAACACCAACACTGAATTAATGACGTGTATATAAACGCAGTGTTGAACGAATTAATCTAACTCAGTATTCTAACTTTACAGAATCCAAACTCATCTTAACCATCCTGGTCTTATCCTCGGGGTGTAGTTATGCCCTGAAGATAGGATTTTGCCTAAGTTATTCTCTTATGTTTTCTTCAGCCTAAGAGTTTACTGTAGTTATTCTTTTTTCTTGTAACTAGTCAACCCAATCAAATCTAACCTCATCACACCGTGCCTAATCTTGTCGCACCTGACTTAGCCTGCCTACCTTACCTTACCTTACCTTATTTATCTAATCTTACCTTCTCTTGTTTTACCCATAACCTTACCTTATCTAACCTGAGCTTACCTAATCTTACCTTACCTTACCTATCCCCTCATACCCCCTCATACCCATGCCATACCTTGTCGCTGGCTCTCTCTGGCTTTACTTTGACACATTTAAGCTAATTACATGCACTTCTTGAGGCCTCAACAACCAGGCTTGGCTTAACTTCACCTAGCATCTCACCAAATTGACCTCACCTCACCTCACCCCAGCCTACACACCCTGCAAAATCTGACCTGAAATGACCTACCTGATCATCCCAACTTGAACTGACCTCTCTCTCTCTCTCTCTCTCTCACACACACACACACACACACACACACACACACACACACACACACACACACACACGCAACTCTGAGCAACACTTCCAGCACCTCCCAAGAGCAGCCCTCCATACTCCCATTAGCCAAAATAA
>NC_137023.1:55597610-55625110 GCF_032717465.1 Coenobita brevimanus | reverse complement strand
AGGTAGGCAGGTACGTAAGTTAGTAGGTGGATGGGTAGGTCAGTGAGCAATAATACACAAGTAGATACACCGGTAGATAAGTAGCTGAGTAGATAAAAAGGTCTGATCCGATACAGATGGGTAGATAAACAGACGGGTGGCCAAGGAAGGAGCCTAAGTGTAGGTGGGTGGGCACGAAGCTAAGTGGGTGGGCAGGTATACATTAGGCGGGGTGGGTGGGTGGGTGATAAGTGGGTGTACTGGATAGGTAGGTGGGAGAATAGGTGGGTGGGCTGGAGTAGGGGGAGGATAGGTGGGTGGGCTAAGATACAGAGCTAAGTGGATGGCAGTGGTGAGTGGGTGGGCTGGGGGTAAGTGGATGGGCAGTGATGTTAGGTGGATGGATGGGTGATAAGTAGAGGTGTGGGAAACTGGGTGGGCTGGTGGGAAGGTGGGTGGCCTGACAGGTGGGTGGGCATCTTACAGCACCCCTGACCCACTCCACCCACCCTTGCGTCACAACACCCCACCTCAACCGAGTCAAACCTTTGCCTGTTTATTTCACAACTTTCATCAACAACAGACCTCATACAGGAGAGAGAGAGAGAGAGAGAGAGAGAGAGAGAGAGAGAGAGAGAGAGAGAGAGAATTGTACCTCTCTCAAATTGCTGGCACAGTCACAACGTTTATATATTTACCAATGGGCATGTCCAGGGTTACTAGAAATATATACGAATTAATTTACTTCATCCTGTAAATATAAATGCCCGAATTAACCACACACACACACACACACACACACACACACAAATCTAGTCGTTTTAAGAGTCATAGCTTAACCTGACATTAATGGAGGACTAAACTACCACAGGAAATTAAAAAGGCCAAGCGTCAAGACCTCGTGAAAGTTCCTGCATCATCAAAGGGAGTCAGTAGTACGCAGACTAAGGACGTGCGTATGTTTGCGTCAACGCCAGTAAAGTTCAGGCAGGCGCAGAATGAGAACTTTAATTTGTGTGTGTAAATTTACGGGGAGAGCGATAATAAATAAAGTAACGAAGGCGAAGAAAGTTTGAAATGGCAGAAGAAAAGTAGAATGGAAAGAAGTTGGGAGCTGGGAAGAGGGGGGGGATGGGGGGGGGAAGTATGAGGGAGAGAGACATCCTCCCTCTCTGAGAGACCGTTGGTAACTGACACACGCAACAGAAGCTCACATGCGCGGGCTGCGTCACCACTCCGTCGTATGTAGTGACATGTTCCTCACTCTGGCCAAACCCTGTGTCACACTCAAATGTGTTGTACCTAACACTAAGTCTCTAGAATTTCTGTGTCAAATAACGACAGTGGTAGCAGGCCTACCCAGTGGATAAGTAATGCATGGCAGATGGATATATGATGTACAGAATTCAACTGCGTAACACGAAGCGTCATAGAAATCTACGAGAAAATGTGGAAAAAGTAGTGGTGATTCGCAGGAGTGGCACGTGTGGCGAGCAATGACGTCACCGCAGCTCCTCCGCGCTCTCTTCTAGCACGCCGCGTGTTACTACACTCCAGTAGTGAATTGGCCGTGGAGCCGGAGGGTTCTGACTGCGCGCAGTGCAGAGCGAGCGAGAGGGAGTGAGAAGTTTGGACTTTGTCAACTTCTACAGCAGTAAAATGTTACCCCACCACACAAATTACGAGAGAGTGCCAGCACACAGCGGTGCCCCACCGACTGTGTTTGGATCTATGCTGGTCAACAATGACTCCAACACACCTTATTCCGACGCTACGCAGGTGAGAAAATTTTAAGTTCGTGAGAAATTGTGGACTTTGGCTCAGGCCGCGTGGTGCGTGGATGCTTACGGGACGAGTGAGAGAAGTGGTGCTAGCAGTTTTTCTCTTTCATTTTACATTACTCGTAGCCAGAAAAGTTTAGCAATAACAGCTACCCTTCTGAAATGTTACCGTGATTCTTACCCCCATCCTGAAATCACACTGTCAAGCGCAAATGTCACCCGATACAAAAGGGTGAGGATTTAGTCCAAAATTTCTGTAAATGTCTCGATTCGTCAATGTGTGTACACTTCTTGTCATCAAACTTTTTTACGCGGCAAGTTAGTGGGGAGGAGACTCAGTAGTTTGGAGAGCAGAGTTAATGGAAGTTTCTAAGGGAGGAAGAACTCAGACTGCGTTCGCGTTTTTGATGGCAAGGAAAATCATGTGCCACCTGGCCAATCCAAGATTGCAATGAATACCAGGTAGTCTGTACTAAATTCTAATTTTGGAGATTATTAAGGGGTTTTGCTGGTAATGATTAACTTCCCTTAAAACGCACATCTTGATTTAACGAGGCTGAGCGAGTGGAAAGCATAAATTTAATGTGAATTTAGAGTGGAGCGATAAAATTTAGTGAAAGGGAAGAATCTGAATGCTTGAAATACACATAGTCGCAATATCTAGTTTTAAAAATTCCCATAATGTGTTGTTTGCGGGGTATGGCTAATAACTGTTAGGCTTCCACATGTGACAGGTTTATATTCGTAGTCTTAATTCTGGCTTTCGTGGGCAAGCAACTAACCCGTTTTGCGTTCATGACCCAACTTTACTCTCGTCAACACAAACTTTTTACCGTTAGCTGAACCTTCAACACGATATTTTTTTTTTAAGTATTTTCGTGGCCAGATATTTTTTTTGTATTCAACTTAGTGAAGAATTAATTCGTAAAATCGCCTGGACATAAGATTTAAATCCGCCTTATGACTGACGGGGGCTGGGTTAATCGTGGGGAGCTGCAAGTGTTTTGGATCTGTTGCTGGGGACTTGTTGCACGCGTGGCCACCGTGCAAGGGCAACTTTAACCCCTGTGCAATCCCCTAACCTGTATGTAGGTTATTCTTGCCATCTCAGGACGAATATATTTAGCTTGGGTGATACTACTAGAAATTTTGGGAATGTGAAGGTAGCTTTACAATTCAAACGTATATCTTGTTTTATCCCTTCTATCCAGACGATTTTATTCAGCTCACGAGATATTATTTGAACTGGAGGGATTAAATAATAGATATAATTAACTCATACTGTTAAAAGGCCCTTCCTAACCTGACTCATCCTGTTTGGAGGTAGTTGAGATATATACAAACTACGATATCGACCTGAAGAGGCTGAGATAGCGAATGACTGTGAAATACCGCGATAAGACTGCAGCGACGGCGAGATAAGGATGAAGTGACAGGTGATGATGACCGTATTTAGCCAGACCAGAAGCAGACGTGTTGAATGTTGTGTGTGTGCGTCAGTGGGAAACGTATATGTGAACGTACCGTATATTTTGTCGATACGTTTGGTCTGTATGTGTCCGTGTGCGTTTTTCATTTTCATTCGATACGTAGTTAAGCAGAAAATGTTGTACTAAGGCCTTGTTAATTATGAACGTTGTGTAAATAGGGGAATGTATCGTTTTATGATGTACCCTAAAACATCTTATTTTTATTGGACAGCCAGCTTGAAAATTTGTTGTGTACATTTTGAAAGTTCTGTTTGTAGGAAAGTATTTTTATATGTACGTTATGTTTTCTATGTGGATGTTCATATTGATGTTTTCATTTGATTATGTAATTACTTCGAGGATTTGCTGTCCCAGGCACGTCACATCTTGAGTGAAGTGTGTTAGTAGGTGAACTTTTTTACCATTTGTATTTATGCATTTTGTAAATTTTTCGTTGGGTATGTGATTAACTGGGGATTTTATTATGACCTTGATACATTAGAATAAGTGCTTAGACTGTGGTAGTTTGCGTCTTGCATTTTATAAACACTAAACCTGACCTTCAGACCTGGGGTAATGCGTATTGCCTTGCACTTTAACGTTTGGAGGGCCAAATTTAATTATGGAGAGAGAAAAAAAAAGTTTCCTGGTCAGTGCTGGTTTAATATTTAGGGATCAAGTTGTGCAAGATGCCGTTGACCTCCGTGCAATTAAGTTATATATTTTCTTCATGGCTCTTATAGGCGGTGATATTTATCTTAAGGGATATTATCGAATTGAGTGACTTAAGATATGGCCTTCACTGACCTCTTCAGTACGAGGTCATTCCTAAGATGAAAAAAAAAATGTGTCTGGAGGTAACATGAATAAAATTAAAAGCACATTCATGGGCTTAAATGGACTAATTTGCAAAAGCCAGGCCACAAGGGACCCGCATGGACTTGAAAACAACAATCAAGTGACTAATTAACGCCATTAAAGTCTAATTGCTTTGTCTTGGATGAACATTACCAGTTTATGAGCCAGTGGAACAATAACGAGTTTCTTAAATATACTCTTCTTACCGTTTTAAACTGCACGGGCGGAATTCGACTAATATAAGCATCGTAAATTTATTGTGGCTACCATTTTGCTTACTTTTTTACGTGGGAATGACCGACAACAAAGCAAGTACACGTAAAAGTATATACCGTTACTTAATGTTCGTTAACTTGTGTGCTCGAGTTATTAACGCGTCTATAGTGCCATTACTTAGATTAACTGTTTTGTTTTTACTGGTCTCACGATTATATTGTGCATGCTATCAAAGGTAGCCAGATAATATTTCTTAACTAGGCCATCAGCCGTAAATGTGAGTACCCTGTTAATTACTGTTGTTAATGGGGTAGTAGTAGTTAGCAGTAGTTATGAGACTGGTAATGTGGCAGAGTGATGAGGCTGGTAATGGAGTTGTAGCAGGCAAGCAAAGACGAAAAGGTCAGGAGCTGATTTATGCTGGCAGCGACGTAGTTCCGGCGACCTAATCACGCCCTGTCCTTTACAGCTACAACCCCCCCCCCCCCTCCAAAAAAAAAAAAATCTTATGTTGACAGGATTTGGAGACTAGTTTAACCTTGGCCTTTATAACGGTGCTTAAAAAAAAAAAAAAAAAGTATCAATGCCGAACACGCGAGCAGAATTCTAGAAAAATAACATGATGTTCCTGATCAAATCCTGTCCTTTGTAACGGTAGTCTACAAAAAAATACATCCGTTCGAGTAATGTGGACAGGAAATCAAAAGCAAGGCGGAACATACCGTTAAGAGAGAGTGAGAGACGCGCGGGAGAAATAAAACAACAGCAACAACAAAACCGAGAGAACTCTGGGAGCGCGTCTGACACATGCTCCTCCCCAACGAACGGACCTCAACTTTTCTTTGTTTTTCGTACCTTTTTTCGTCCATATTCGGCTACCAGGCTCCATGACGAGGGTATTTCTCTCTAGTGATCGCCCCCTGCCCTCTCTAACGCGTTGAATCGATGGGGGAAATGCTTCGAGATTGATTTTCCACCCGCGAAATTGGCAATAACGACAAAAACAGTTACCAGGCCGAGATCTGTTGCGTTAAGGGAGGGGGAAGTGGGATGGGGAAGGGTGGGAAGGGGAGGGGAGAAGGGATGATAGAGGGAGCGGTGGGGCGTTAAGGGCGATTTTTCAGTTAGTAGGGTAGGTTGGATAGGGAGTGGGGTGGATGGGAGAGGTGTTGCTAAGGGAGTGGGGTGTTTACATTGGTGGATGGAGGTTAGTAATGTGGTTACATGGGTGGATGGGGGTTAGTAATGATGGTTGGGGAAGCAGATGGTGAAAGGACAATGAAAATGGGTTTGGTGAGGTTGAGCTAGGGGGATGGTGGAGCTTGGAGAGGGGTGTATAGGGTACGGATGGATAGGGAAGGGGGAAAAGGAAGAAGGGAAGGGGAGAGATAAAGGATGAGAGTAGAGAGAGGGAAGTTAGAAGGGGAGGCGTGAGGAGCGGGGTTTGGGAAGAGGAAATAGATAGAGTGGGGGAGCAGGGGACAGGAAGGGAGAGGGGGAGAGGAAGGGATGAAGTTGAGGGACAGTTGAACACGGTAAAACCTGCACGCTCAGCAAACTGCCATAAATGACTCACAGGAGCATTAAAACGTAACACACTTTCACCCGGTAACCCCCCCCCCCAACACTCCCACATAACGGTCACCTGGGAATTACGAAAAAAAAGGAAAAAATAATAACAGCACATTTACCTTAAAAGTTAGTTAATCTTGCTGGCTTCAGTAACGGGGTTCAACAAGATAATACATGACAGTAGAATATTTTTTTTTCGTATCCTACCACTTGTGCTGTGTGTGTGTGTGTGTGTGTGTGTGTGTGTGTGTGTGCTCAGTAGGTTACCAAGTCATCTTGCATAACACGAAGGACATCTCGAGCGACCACTGCGCCCAGGTGTTGGTAATTGTGGTTGTGGTAGCTGTGGTTGGCTGGTAGAGGGTGGAATATGTGTGTGAAGAAGGGGAAGTGGTTTGTTTCTGGTAGATGAGTGTGGTAGTGGTGGTTGGTAGCTAATGATTTGGTGGTAATAGTAGTAGTAGTGGTAATTTGCTGGTAGCGGTAGCAGTGGTTAGGGGATGATGATTGTGATATAGCTATGATTAAAGACATTTCAAGTCTTCCAAAATAAGCACAATAAATAAATTTTGTACCATGCTTCCTTAACGTTACTTGTTAGATTATCATTTATACTGGGCGTCTCTCTCTCTCTCTCTCTCTCTCTCTCTCTCTCTCTCTCTCTCTCTCACCCTACATTCTCCTTCCACTGTTTCCTGAGTACAACCATTTCCTAGTAACCTACAAACACCTACCCACTATTTCCTATCATTTGTACCACCAGACATTATGACCATTTACAATACCAGTCACCACTACAAATACTACCATTTCCCTCCCACCATAGCTACCATAAATTCACAACCATCACTACAACAGCCAATGCCATTACTGCCCTTTGACGCCAAATTTATCATCCATACCTCATTGTCACCATTCCCAGCTGCCATCACCATCACCTACCACCACCACTACACTTACAGCCATTTCCAACACTCAGTACCCTTGCTGTAACTACCGGTACCACATCACCAACCATTACCGCCACTACTACAGCCATAACCACACTACAACTACCACCATCGTCAGCCATCACTACCACATCAGCACTGCACTTTCTAGTCATCTCGACCGCGTCTTTTTTATTTCCTTATGAGCTGATGCCTATTTCTGTACTCTCTCTCTCTCTCTCTCTCTCTCTCTCTCTCTCTCTCTCTCTCTCAGTATTATTCATTCCTTTTATTACTCATACAGTCTTTCCAGGTGGCCAGTAGTCACCTCTTACTCATAACTATACCTTATGTTACTCATCACACGCACATTCCACTCTTCGTGTTACATACCCATCCCTCTCACTCACTATCCACATCATTCTACTCCACATTCACATATTTCACTCACTTCATCCCATCAAACAGCCATCACTCATCACACTCATTTCACCCACCTCACCACACCCATCCTTCGTTATTTACTACACTCATTCCTTTCACCTTACTACACATCCGTCCTTCTTTACTACCACGTACCCATCCCTCTCATCACACTCTTGAACCCTCTCACCTCACTGACCTTACTCATATCCTCAGTACACTCACTCACACACTCACCTCCGCTCCCGTCCCTTGCATCACCCCCTCCCCCCTCCTATCCACCTCCTCCCTCCCCTCTCTATTTCAGGACTACTGGTGACTCCACATCCATCCCACCCTCATCCCCATCCCTGTTTTTCTTCCCATCCATCTGAGGGGCAGAAAGTAATAAGTTTGGCGGTTTTTCTCCCTCTAGTGTGTCATTTCCAAACTTTGCAATAAACAAAAGGTGGGACTCCTACTCTCTCATTTTGGGCAATTATAGGTTTTCGTAAATCAGGCGACATGAACTTACACCCTTCAGGTAGCTTAAAAAGAGGAAAAAATCGATTTGTGCAAAAACAAAAAATCTAACTAGTTACCTTGACTAAATCTCTCGGCTGTACTCAACCTGAACTCTTCCACAGCACGCGATCTTTAAATAGTTCCCCAAATTCATCGTCTGGGGGGTTAGAAAATAGGAATCAGGAAGGGATAACTCAACTAAATCACTCTGACTGCGGCGCGCCAGTCTGAATCGCTCCCCACGGAAATGCCACCAGAAACCCTGTCCTTCACTGGGGGAACGCACTCTGGCTGAATAATCCCCTTTCATTACGTTCAACCCCGCAGCCACAGGAGTTGCTTTAGCCATTAAAGTCGCTGGATATGATAGCACAAGGAAGCAACTGTCCCTTCCCCATGTAGTGACGTCAGTGCGCGTGTGTTGCAAATCTTGTATGTTTTTAGGTACGGGGAGATGGAGGAGGTGGTGGCGGCTTTTTCGTGTGTACATTAGGGCTGAGGGAGGAGTGAAGAGAGGAGGACTGATATGGGTGGATTGATAAGATATATGGGGCAGATAATTAATGAGAAATGGGATGGCTAGATGATTTGGGGTTTACGTGAAGTTGATGAATGGAAAGGTAGGTGGATAATTTAAGGGTGTGACAGTGAAAATAAATGGACTGACTGATGAAAGGAATGAATCAGACTTCGCGAAGGCTAACTTACTTCACAAAAGAAACAAATATAAATGTATAACAAATACAGATAAGGGAAACAATGTGACCGAATAGACAAACACTAGTAAAAGAAAAAAATGTATAAATTTCATAATGTAGGTAGAGTGAAAATAAGTAAAAGATAAAATGCAAAATGCCAAGGGATGAATGAGAGGCAAATGAGGAGATAGGGACAAGGGGAGGAGGAGGTATTGAGGGAGAGAGGAGGGCAGTTTGTGTGTGTGTGTGTGTGTGTGTGTGTGTGTGTGTGTGTGTGTGTGTGTGTGTGTGTGTGTGGTCAATGTCCTAATGACGTTTTTTGTGGTGTGGGTGGTGCTGACTTTACACCTTTACATTGGCTGGGCAAGAGGGCAGAGGTATGGCAGATAGAAAGAGTGGTAGATAGATCAGTATAAGACAAGAGGTGTTAGTTAAAAAAAAAAAAAAAAAAAAAAAAAAAAAGTTCAGGTAGGTAGCTGATAAGACGTTTAGCCTAGTAGGCCTACATGACAGATGGGACAAAGAATACGAAGTAGCTTGATACTGTTGGGAAAATTCATAGCATCATAAAAAAAAAAAAAAAAAAAAAAAAAAGGCGACGTGAAATTGGTACATGGTTGGTAAAATTATAAACAGGCTGGCGTTGTATGGTATCCTTTGTGAGTCTCTCTTTGTCAGAGTTTTTTTTTAAATGTCGGTCACTGTATCTTTCTAAGGCCATATTGTAGCTTTTTTTTTTTTTTTTTTAATAAGATCATTGACGTGTGCAAGGCCAAGTCATCTTCCCTCTTTTCTTCACTTTTTTTTTTTTTTTTTCCCCCGCCAGACGGGAGAATGGGAGCAAAAAATATGACCTGTGCGGAAAAGGGGATAAGACCAGATGATGGAATAGGGTTTTTTTTGCGAGCGTGTTTTTGTTTACTTTCTGTCGGTGTTGTCGTCTTATGATGCACTGAGGATGTTTCATTTTAGGCGGGATTTTTTTTCTTGAGTCGCCCTCAAGCTGTCAACATATGTGAATGTTGCAGAAGATCAGTGTGGTTGTGAGGGATGCCTTCCACTCCTCATAATAAAAAATGTAAAATATGCATACCCATTGTACTTGAAATTAATGTCTTTTATTAAGGTAAAAACAGTATAGGTTGATGGTTGACTTAAGGATTTAACTGAGGGATTTTGGCCTTCCAGAGGGAGTTTGGGAGAATAAAAGTAGCTGTTGTGGGAAGAGAAACTCCACTGACTTCACTCAGATCAGATTCCCCTTCACTCTGATATACAGTACTCGGTACCGGTAATTGGCGGGTTGATGGTATAACAAAAGACTGGCTGACAGGCCCCAAAAGTGAGGTGCCCCAGGGGGGTGTTTTGGCCCCTCGTCATTATGTTCAGTGTCAACTCCAGGTGGTGACAGCGACTGACTAGCGGGCGGCACGAGATGGGGAGGGGGTAGAGGGATACTAGAGATGGATGTCAGAGTGTCATTAGTTAGCATTAGAATGACTGGGAGGTTAAATTAGTTCAGTACTTGCAGACAGATCGGGGGCATGGTTGCTCAGAGGTAGAGCATCGAGCTCGTGGCCGGGGGGTTGTGAGTTCAAGCCTCGCCCGCGACTGCCATGCCAGGAGTGGTAGCGTGTTCCTGTAACCTATGCTATATGGCCTTAGTTGCCTAGCTCGGGGATTAAATCCCCCCCCCCTCTTATTTTTTTTTGTAACATCCATGTGCTGCTCCATTTCTTTCAGTCATTGCCGTAAAGTATGGAATGGCATTTTTCTTTTATTGTGTATTTTTTAAGCCTTTAAATGTTTCTTTTCTTTTTCCCTGCAGACAAAGAAACATCCTCCAAACCACATCAAGCGACCCATGAACGCCTTCATGGTGTGGTCACAGATGGAGCGTCGAGAGATCATCAAGTATGCACCTGACATGCACAATGCAGAGATTTCTAAGCAGCTTGGCCGCCGATGGAAGCTGCTGACTGAGGACCAGCGGCGACCATACCGCGATGAAGCTGAGCGCCTCAAGCTGCTGCACATGCGAGAATACCCAAATTACAAGTACCGTCCTCGCAAGAAGGGGCAGAAGACTCAGCTGAAAGGTGTATCTGAGAAGAATGGAGGGAAGATTGTGAAAGCTAAAGAACTGAACAACATGGCTAAGGAAAGAACAAAGAATGTGGTGAATGTGATCGGCAACACACACATTACCCACACTACAGGTTTGGAGGTTGATCACAATAAGCTTGGAATCAAGATCACCATCGATGATGATTTCAAGAGATCACACAGAATGCCTGGCAACAGAGTTCTTTCCCTCACTCCTCATTCACCCCCGGAAGTGCCAGCCAGCCCCCCGTGTGAGCTACCAGACTCCCCTGAGAGTGCCTCAATGTATGAAGACCAGCCAGCCTTCACATACCATCCTTCCATTACCGCCCAGTACCACTCCACCACAATTCCATCCATTGCCAGTATCACCAACACATCCCCACTTAACACACTCTCAAGTTGCACCAATACCATCAAGCAGGAGCCAGACGACCTCTTGTATGAGGCAGTGTACACTCCACAGAGCCTTGCCTCCCCAGGCTTAGGCTCCCCACAAAATGAAACTCCCAGCACACCAAACATCAAGACAGAGATCAAAGCAGAGCCTCGGGTCTCAAGTGAACAGATTGAGCATGCAACTCTGGATGACCTGTACAATATCACAGACTTCATTCCCATCTCAGACATGAAGATGGACTTGGAATCGTTAGATCCAGACATAGACTTTGATTCAGTCAGTACAAGTTCAGGTTCTCATTTTGACTTCTCCAGTGTGGCTGAAGAGACGGACCCCTTTCTGTCCGACTGTGGTCTTTCAAACACGTGGATTGGTGCCAGCAACTTCCTGCTATAGGCAGTGAATCCACAACACTTACTACCCGTGTGTTTTTCTCTTTCGTGTTCACAACGAAAGACAACTTGTATGAATCTGTCCAGCATAGACTTCAAAAACTGTACCTTAGTGAAGATTGATAGTATTTGTATGTAAGAGACTGTTGGACAGGGACCAAAGGAGAGTCCTGCAAACGTTTCAAAGCCTCCATAATGGTGCCAGTGCCTTCAACCAGTTTCCTAAGATTTCCCTTAGCAGTAACCACAAACCATAATCCCACAACTACCAGCTGCCCAAAATAACAAGATAGTCTGGTCCGTGAACCTGGTGCACAAAAATAGTAATAAATGAATTATGCATTTTTTCGAAAACTTCTGTTTAGCCGATGTACATATGCAGCTTGTCTCTGCTCCAGTGGTTCGCTTGGGATGTAAAATTAGAAACACTCATTTGGGGTGTAAGTCATTTTGATAGAATATTTGAGGCTTTCTGTGATGTCTTTCTCCTTCACTGAGCGGAAAATGAACAGCTCATGAACAAAATGTACCTAATAAACACTAGATTTGTTAAGTTAAAAGCTTGAATAAAGACAAGTTCATAGATAGACATTTTGAATGTATATTTGCATAACTAGTGTGGTAAACATGTTGAAAGGCTACAATTGCTACCTGCTCATGCTCCTACTGCCATCAAGGGAGGTATCAAGATGAAAGGCTCTTGGAGGAAGTAAAAGATGCAGGGTGCTGATGGAGGCTTAACATCTTTGTCGGCACTCAAGAGATGAAGATGGTGGGCTTCTTGACATCCTGGCTGGTCACAAGCAGAGCAACGTCAAGAGTGTGTCATGTCTGAGGTTGATGCTGCGGCCTGTGTAAGGTCATTGGGCAGCTGTCACGAGGGCAGTTGGTCATCATGTCAAGATTACCAGAAGTTCAGTGTCCAGCCTTCTGCAGGACAGGTAGGATTGTGTTTTCTTCAGCTCTGTTGCATCTATAAATCACGGGATACATGTAACTGAGATGCAGTTAACCAGCAGTCAGACTCCCAGCAACCGCAAACGGCCAGTAAATTCAAAGGAATCATTTAAAAATGATAGTTATTATAATTTGGACTTCATATCCTGTAGACAGTAAAATAACAAGTGCAGATCACTTCATACCCTTTAGTTACGGAGTTTCTGGGTAAAAGAATGTAAATCTGTGGAGAAATTAGTGCTGAGTTTTTGTTTCTGTTTGTTGCAGGTACCTGCTAGAGTCAGAGCCCTCCTGACACGACCAGCCCCGTGCATGACACAGCGGGCATTTGACATGACTGGAGTGACGTCATTAGCACGTTTGCCAACCAGAGAGCAGTTCAGTGGTGTCCACTGCCAGGAAAGACCGTAGCATAGTGTAATATATACTGTTACAAGAATTATATTTAAACCTGTAACCAGTGACTTGTCTGATAGGGATGTTTGCTCTGGAGGTATCAGTTCCAGAGGGGAATAGTTTCCATGTGATGTCACTGGACTGCCTCACTGACCCACCTGATGCTGATGGCGTCATGGCTTTTTGGTCTTCTCAGATCACATGTAAACAAGGCAACAATATGGCAGTTTTTGTTTGGAATTCTAGTCAGTACAAGAATATTACTATGTATAGTAATAACCGTGAATCATTATCATGTGTTTCATGCTTTTTGAACAATTTATTTGACAGTTTTTATTCAAATGTTCAATATTTATGTTTCACTGTTCAAAGTTTATATAATTTTTTTTTTTTTCAATCGGTAGAAGGAAATATTTGTGTGACTTGCAAAAACAGTGTTGCTCAAAACGTGTAATAAAGAAGATAGCTGTTAAGACAAAGTTTCAACAATAACACTTTCTTCACAAATGATCTCAAAATGCTTTCAGCTACACTAACCCATTTTGATTTTTTGTGTATCAAGCATTTTTCCTTTTTTATATATATATTATTTCCCTCTTCCTTCTGCCCAAAACCTATTATATTATCGAACAATATATTTTGTACATAGTGTTATAGCGAGATATTTCCTCCTGTACAGTTTAATCTATATGGCATTTTCATTCATTAAGACTTATTGGAAGTTTTCTATATATTTTCTAGTACCTTCCTTGCTGGGTCCCCCGAGCTAGAAGAGGGGTGAGGGCCTAAGCAGGGTTGGAAAACAAAATAAATTTTTATATGTTTCAAGTGAATGTTGGTGTGTGTTTATTTTTTACTCCTTCATATGTATGTTTGGAAAGATGTTATGAGAGAATCAAGAAAACAAAAAAGGCCTGAATTATTTGTGAGAATCATAAGGACATGAGGAAAGTTCATTGAGTTGTTGCACCGCACTACTACTAAAAAATTAAAGAAGTTATTTCATTCACCTCAAGGGACTGAATGCAAGGAGGATTATGATGTATCACACTACTTATACAAGCTAAATTACTTGCACTATTAATAAAAACAGATACAGTTGTTCCTAATGTTAGGTGAATGCAGATTTGACCTATATGACTCAGTACAAACATGAAGGAAACTAAAAAAATTACCTGCCAAACAGTGTAGCAAACTTTAGACTTTTTGAAAACCTGGGACAGAGACTCTTGTACTATAACCAAAATGTTTTGAAACATATATTGAAACAAGTTGCACTGATGCTGAACATGTATGAATCCGGACTGATGAGCATTAATCTGAACTGAATTTATCCTAAATCATTATGAATGACAAACTAATTAATATTTGTTTCTAATGATTTTGGTCATTCAGATGTAGTCCATCTGAAGTATAATCTGAAAGTACTTGAATATTTTGATGTTCCTTATATGAGGCTGGTTATTCAACTGCAAGGCATATATGACTGATCCAAATTGAACTGGGCAAAGAATGTGAAGAAGGTAAGCAGGCTGAAGAAGACGGTAAATGAGGAGGTCTGGTTGGAGTGGTAAAAGATAAACTTATGCTTTTCATGAGAACATCCTGAATGAACTTTGAATTTAATTATCTGGTGTAAGATAGTTAATATAAAGAATTAATAAGGGATGGAACCTGACCTGGATATTACTGCCTGAAAGGTACTGATGTAAGAATTATTGATAAAGCCTGTTGTGATTTGAAAGGTGCTGAGAGAACCTGGTCTGAGAATTACTGATAGAGTCTAGTTGAAGATGGATGCAACCTCTTGAGAACCTGATACAAAAAAGACTGACAAAACCTGATGAGAATAACTGGCTGATGAAATATGAAAATTACAGAACCTGATTTGAGAATAACGGACTGACAGAAGAGGAAGAGTACAGAAGAACACCCAGGGCAGCTGCTTATGATACAGTCTCCCATCACTTCAAACACCTATTTCCAGACAACTGTCATCCCACTTCCCTGAACACTCCTACCATACCGGTTACCTGAACATGCCATCCCAGTCCTCTGAACATTTGTCCTATCAATTACCTGAACACCAGTCATCTGAACACTCCCTATTCCAATCAGTTGAACACACACACTTGTCATCTGTACGTTTACCATTCATATGAACACCATCCCAATCATTTGAATACTTGTCATCTGAACACCTGCCACCCCAAGCACTTGAACACTTGTCATCTGAACACTACACTTGCTTACCCAGTCATTTCAACACTTTCCAGTCCAATTTTGTGGAACACTAGTCACGAACACCTGTTTCTGAACCTGCCACATCTTACCACCCCAGTCCTGTGAACATTCTCTCTCTCTCTCTCTCTCTCTAAGGAAATACTCTATCGCTATCTTACTATTAAATGGCCTTGTGTCCCAGAACAACATCCCTGCCCCTCCCTTTCCACTCATTTCCTTCTCTCCCTCACATTTCCTTACCTCCTTTCTTCCAATAATAACCTTCAATTTCCTATCTACTTCCATCGTTCTCGGTCCCCCCCCCCTCTCTCTCTCTCTCTCGCTTTTTTTTTTTTTTTAATCCACAATCCTCCTCCCTTTTCCATTTTCCCTCCTTTCCGTGTCTAATAATTCATCCTACTTCATCATCACTAACACCACTACGAACACCCTTCTTCCCCTAAGTTAGCAAAAAGAAAGAGAGGAAAGGAGGAAAATGGATGAAAAACAGGTGCACTACGACGACAGAGGAGAGGAGAAAGAGGAAGAGGGGAAAAGAGGAAAACGACTGAAGTGTGAATGAGTAAAGAAAAGGAAGATCGAAGAGGAGGATGGAGGAAGTTGAGAGGGAGGTGGAGAGATGGAAGAGAGAGGTAGTGAAGAAGGAAAGAATAAGAGATGAAAAGAGGAATAGAGGAAAAAAGAATGAGGGAAGGAAGTGAAGAAAGGAAGGTAAAGACCGCAGGAAGAAGGAAGAGATAAAAATGAGAGCAATAAGTAATCTTGTGGCGAAAAGGAAAAGGGGTTCGAAAAAAATGGGGGGGGGGGGGGGAAGAAGTGGAGAGAAGTACGAAGTACGAAAGGAAAGAAGAAGACAAGGAAGACAACGAGGGAGAAGAGGAGGTACTAAAACGAAGTACGGAACTAAAGCAAATATGAGAAGGAGGTGAGAGGGGGGGGGGGAAAGAAAGGGAAGAGGAAGTGCTATAGAGGGGAAGTGTAGGAAAGGAAAATGGGGGAAGACAGACAAGGTGATGTGGACAATAGAAGTGGAGGAAGACAGAGGGGGGAGAAGATTGCTTGAGAGGGAGGGATGAAAGAGAAGAGAAAGGAAGCAAAAACTGACATAGATGTGAGGAGGACTGCTGAAAGGGACAGAAGAAGGAACTGCGGAGGAAGAGGAGAGAAGAAACAGGGATGCAAAGGGGAGGAGGGGGAGAGGGACAACGAGAAGGAGTTATAGCCAAGAACTAGGAATATGGCAGAATTATACGTGAAATGGAAGAAGACTGAAGAGGAAGAAAATATAGATACAGATGAAAGGAGGTAGGGAGGGATGAAAAGGAAAGAAAGCAGGTGTCAGGAAGGGTGAAGAAAGTAAGTGGAGACAAGAGGGGAAGGAAGGTGAAGAGAAAGATGGCAGGGAGGACGAAGGAACGTTGGCAGGAGTAGGAAGAGACAGGAAGACAGGAGGGAGATACAAATAGGGTGAGGGGGGGGGGATAAAGGTAGGGAAATAAAGGGTGGGTGGGTTGGAGGCTGAGGGACATCACTACCTCTGCTTCCCTTTAATAACTGACAAGAAGGGGAATAGCAGTATTTGTGGGTCTCTCTCTCTCTCTCTCTCTCTCTCTCTCTCTCTCTCTCTCTCTCTCTCTCTCTCTCTCTCTCCATTTCAAGTGCCCTGAAGCAAAAGACGAAACTACGGCTTCAAGTTAATCGCTAAATCTGTTACAATTATTTCCCCTAACAACACCATTTCCTCTCTACACAGGTGTCCTAATTACAGTTCCTTCACCTTAACCTGGCCCAAATTAGAGGAGGGATTTGGAGTGACGTGACGAAGCAAAGAGAGGAAATGGTACACACATAATCAAGGCTTCTGTCACTTCTATTATTATTATTATTCCCGCTTATCACTACCATTATAATTATTCCCGCTTCTGTCACTACTGTTATTACACCCTACAATCTGACCTAATAGCAGATCTTAATTACACCATATGTACTCAACACACTAGTACTAACTGGACGTAGGATTAGAGTACCGTGACTAAGAAAAAAATAACCCAGACTAATCGATCAGTCTTACTTTTACTGGTCCCTAAGAACGTACCTAAATGCTATCGACCAATTAATACCTTTAATTGCTCCCTAAAAACATACATAACTGTTGTATATCCTCCTAACAACACCTTTTCCTCTCTACACAGCAGCACTAATTACGCGAAAGATGTTGAGTACCATGGCTGTGAAAGAGAACAATCCATAAATCACTAGTACTACTCGCTATAAATGTACTTAATTACTGTTCACCGTACCTCTAATTGCACTACCTCTCAACTCAGGGGTATCGATCCTACTAGTTTTTTTTTTCTTTAGTTTTAATATGGGTTTATGAGGTGGTCTGCTGCTTGATGAGACGCGAATTCAATCCCAGGCCTGAACAGGGATTAGTTTAATGATTTTAGTGTTGTAAATAATAATAATAATACCGGTAATAATAATAATAACAATAACAGGCATCTGTTTAATAATTTTAGCATCTTAAAAAAATAATCATAATAAACCCGCTCATTATCAATCCACCAGTCCTGAATGATAAACCCGCAGCACGTGAACCTTCAGTATGGACGGTGGGTAACAGCGCTGCCGTAGCAAGTAAAGAAAAATGGGATTCAGGTAACGGAGTAAGGAGTCTATACTTTGAATCAGATACCATTAATTTACTGTATGTTAATTGGAAGGTGAGCCAGGAGTGTCAGGAGTGATTAAGGTGAGGCAATTAAGAAGGGTGGTGGTAATGGAGTCTTTATCAGCTTACGGCTCAGGTAATTGGGCAGGTGAGGTGACTTCTGGACAACACGGCTTCCGGGAAAGAATTACCTGAGTCACTCCTTCCCTGCCCCCTCCCCCAGCCCCACTCATGCACCCCTTCCTTCTCACTCCCCTTCCCTTTATCTATCCTTCCCTCCCTTCCACCGCCCTCCCCATCCCTCTTTCCTCCCTGCTCCATTCCACTCTCTCCCTTCCCTTCCTTACTTTATTTTTCTTCCCTGCACCATCCCCCTTTCTCCCTCCCTCCCTTTCTCTCTCTCTCTCTCTCTCTCTCTCTCTCTCTCTCTCTCTCTCCATTCTCTTCCCTCATTCCTCTCTCTCCCCTTCACCCCTCCCCCTCCCTCCTTTCTCTCTCTCCCTCACCCATTATACATCAAATTCATCTTATTCCTCCGTCCCTCTTATTTTCCCTCCTTCTCACACTATTTCATATTTCTCTCCTTTCCTGAACCCTCCCTCCCTCCTTCCCCCTTTGCCTTCCTTCCCACACAGTATTTCTCATATTCCTCCCTCCCTTGCTTCTCCCTCATGTAATATTCCTCTTACCCTCCCTGCCAGCCCGCCTCCCTCCTCACACAATATTTCTTAATTTCTCTTCCTTCCTCCACCCTGCCTCACGCAGTACCTCTCCCTCTAATCCCTCCCTCCCTCCCTTGCATAATATTCCTCCAATACCTCCCTCCCTTGCATAACATTCCTCCAATACCTCCCTCCCTTGCATAATATTCCTCCAATCCCTCCCGCCCTTGCATAATATTTCTCCAATACCTCCCTCCCTTGCATAATATTTCTCCAATCCCTCCCTCCCATACATAATTTTCCTCCAATCCCTCCCTCCCTTGCATAATATTCCTCCAATCCCTCCTTCGTTGGACAGGTGTAAAATGATCACAACAACAACAATAATAATAATAATAATAATAATAATAATATAATCAACAATGGCCCCAGCACAAGTACGACTGAAATATTCCTTACGGGGAAAATATCACTCTTAGGGAGAAAATATTACTCTTCCGGGGGAAATATCACTCTTACGGAGGAAATCAAGGCGAATTATATAAAGGATTGGATTAAGCATTCCGGTCATTATAAAGGATTGGAACCGTAAACAAAAACCAATCCACCTTTGAAACACCACTGTCTGGACTCTATAAAACTGGTACTTACACACAAGTAGACCAGGTACTGCACAGCTACTTACCTGAAATTAAGAAAAATCATATCAGACTACAGTTTGATAAAAAATAAATAAATAATAAACGTAATCTCGCGTAGATAAGCCATGGTCTGACACACTCCACCTCTCACCCCACTTGTCCCACCTCACCTGCCTCACCCCACCTGCCTTACCCCACCTGCCTTACCCCACCTGTCTCACCCCACCTGTGTTAGGGGGAGACGTCCATGGCCTAAATCCCCCCTTTTAACCCCCAACTGGCGCAGGAGAAGGACGCCTTCTCTCGGTGGCACCTGTATAACCTGTTGGCTCTGCTACTTGGTTATGTACGCGTCTCTCAGCTTCCCCCTCACCCCACGAAAGGAGGATGGTGAGCTGCAACAGGACGACCTCAGCCTGCAGTCTATCAGGTTCACGTTTCAGATGAACCCCTAAACCCTAACCTGAGCTGCCAGAGACGTACATAGCCTCTTCCCCCCCCAGCCCCAAATAAGTTTTCATACCACCCCCTTAAAAAAAAAAAAAAAAAAAAAAGGAAAAAGAGAGAGAGAGAAAAAAAGGCCAAAAACATAACCCCCCCACCTGCCCCTGCTGGAGACGTGCACATTATGACGGGCGCATCAGGCAGCGACCCACACACGCACACCTGAGACCAAACACACCACCACCAATCACCCTCCTCTGTTTACAAACACTGAACCACGTGTTTACACAGCCCTGGCCTCGTGTTGTGAGCCGCTGCTACAGTAATGAAGATGTGCTTTTGTGAGTTCGACAGTACACCGCTAGCCTGGGCACGGTTTAGTACTGTACTGTACACCCCCCTATAGGGCATTAGGGATGGCTCTGGAGATGATGATGGTGATGATGATGATGATGATGATGAAAATACTACTACTACTACTACTACTGCTACTGCTACTACTACTACTACTACTACTGCTACTACTACAACTACTACTACTACTACTACTACTACTAATAATAATAATAATAATGACGCCGTTGACGCTTATCAAGATAAAAATAAAGATAATGACATGGCGACAACGATGATAATGATAATCTAAAAATCTAAGACGTATTCACCGCACTACAATAACTCCTTAAGATACTGTTTTCTATTTACTTAACCGTGAGTCGTCCAGAAGAAGGAAGAGAAAAAAAACTTAAAAGGGAAAAAACTTAAAGGAGGGAAACTTAGAAGAAAGGGGGAAAATCTTAGGAGGGGGGAAAACTTAGAAGGAATGGGGAATAATAGAAGGGGATAAACTTATGAAGGAAGGGGGGGAAACTTAGAAGGAAGGGGGGAGGGAACTTACAAGGAAAAAAAAAAAATACAAGAAACGGAAAATAGCTTAGAAGATTTAGTCTAAAAGGACAGAAAAAGGGAGGAACTAGGTCAAGCTCACTTAAACCAGACACTCACACTTTCATTTCATTGCTCAAACTTCGTCCTGGGACTAGAGGCAAAGTTTGTGTAGCCTTCGATATTCTTAGCTGGGGATTTGAAGTTAGACGCCCTCCTTCCTCCCTTCCTTGGCCGTGTTTGACTCTTGCATAGTTAAGACGTACATTCTACACCGAATTCTTAGGTGGGGAAAAAAGTCCGCATGATGACTGATGATGATGATGACGACGACGATGATGATGATGATATTCTTGCTGCCA
This sequence comes from Coenobita brevimanus, assembly GCF_032717465.1. NCBI lineage: Eukaryota > Metazoa > Arthropoda > Malacostraca > Decapoda > Coenobitidae > Coenobita > Coenobita brevimanus. Next base: position 55,604,518 of record NC_137023.1, on the reverse strand, counting down.
CTGGTCCATAGAGGGCTTTTTCTAACCCTTCTTTCAATCCAATAATAACCCAGGATTGATAAAATCGTCTTGGTGCAGAGAAAAGAAAATTAAAAACACGTATCTGGACTACCGGACATGAATGCGGTGGACTGCAGGCTGAGTTTACGCTACTACAGTTCGCAGTCCTTTCGCGGGAGAGGGAGAAAGTTGAGGGACGTATGCATAACCGGGCCACAGACAATCCCGGTTATTTTTGTGCCACCGCGTGAAGGGGATGGTGAGACTAAAAACAGACTTAAGACGCCACGATGCTAAAGGGGTTAATGTGAAGGTGTTACAAATACCTGGCCTTCTTGAGACGTCTGGAGGATGATGATAGGGGTCAAGGTGAAGACGACAGGTGAGGCAGACACAGGTGCTTCCCTTATCGCCTCCCACTGCCAGCCTCTCTCAATATTTATTTTAGTTAACCCCATAATACCGTCTCGTTTCTTCACCACATGACTTCTCTTAGCTTTTCTTATCTCTCTATCTGTATCTATCTATCTATCATCTATCTGTCTATCTATCTATACAACTATCGATCTATCTATATTTATCTGTCTATATCGATCTGTCTATGTTTATCTGCATCTACCTATCTGAATATCTGTCTATCAGTATTTATCTGTATGTCAACCTATCTGCATATCTGTCTATGCCTATCTATCTATCTGCCTATCTAGCCTCTTTACTAAAACAACTGCTATTTATTTATTGAGTCGATCACCAGCCACTTCTAGCTGGAGGGGTTAAATAAAGTCTTCACTGAACCTATAACGACTGAATTCCTTCCCTCAGCGCCCAACCACTGTGCCTGCCAGTCTTACCATTTATTTAGTCACCTCATGAAGCTCTCGAACTTCATCTTGATTGTCAGGATCTTTTTATTTATTTCTTATGATCTAAAGTCAATTTTTCACACCTTCACAGAGACTTTTGGAATTGAAGGTGTTAAGTATTGCCTTCACCAACCCCCTTATTACTAAAGGACAGGTAAAGGTAATAAAAGATGACGTCAGGGGAAACAAAATAACAATCACACACTCTAGAAATAAAGGAATAAAATAATTGGCGAAAATGGAAAAGAAAAAGGGGGAGCCAATAACAGAAAAAAAAGAAAAAGAAAGGTTAAGACAAAAGGGAAGATGGATGAAAGAAAATAAAAGGAGTGAAGACGGAAGTAACTGAATCTGGAAATTTGTCCTGAAGAAAAAAAATCCAAAAAAAGGGACTACTAACAGAGATCATACGAAGAAGCATTCACGGACAAGCACTCCTAGACCCTCCTGCAGGCGACGCACATAAGAAAGTGAGAGGGAAAGGCGTCGGTGAGGGGTTAAAAAAATAATAATATAAAAAATGTGTCGTTGGGTAAAGAAAATGGAGGTCGGGTGTGGTGGAATGTGACGTTAATGAGTACTTACCGCCTGTCAACAAACACCTTCACTTGGAAATGTTCTCGCGCTTCTCCTGACACATACACACACGCAAACACACGCAAACACACACACACACACACACACACACACACACACACACACACACAGTCGATTTTTTTTAACTGTTTTTCTATGCCTTCATATACTCAAAAAAAATAAATAAAACATTCAGGATTCACGTAAAGTGTCACTGCTACAAACACACACACACACACACACACACACACACACACACACACACACACACACACACACACTGTAGGGTCATGAAGTCACTGCTAACTACACTCTCTCTCTCTCTCTCTCTCTCTCTCTCTCTCTCTCTCACACACACACACACACACACACACACACACACACACACACTCGTATACCACTAGGGCGACAGGTAAACACACAAACAGAAACAAACACAGACAAACACGGAGGCGAAAGTTACAAACGAGGCAGCGACCCTAAGAATTTGTATCGCCGAGGTTAAGTGGCTTAAGGTGCGTTGAGTGTGTTAGGGTGCGGTACGGTGGGTGTTTGGGTGTGTTTGAGTGTGGTACGGTGATGTTTGCGCGTGTTTAGGCTGTGTTGAGTGTGTGTGTGTGTGTGTGTGTGTGTGTGTGTGTGTGTGTGTGTGTGTGTGTGTGTGTGTGTGTGTGTGTGTGTGTGTGTGTGTGTGTGTTTGAGATGAATGTGTCACGGTGTGGTATGGTGGGTGTTTGGGTGTGTCTGAGTGTGGTATGGTGGATGTCTGAGTGTGTCTGAATGTGGTATGGTGGGTGTCTGAGTGTGTTTGAACGTGACGTGGTAGGTGTTTGGCTTTTTGTAGTTTTATTTCTATCAATCTAATACCACAGAATTTTACTCAAGAACATGATTTACTAGCGAAGGGATTAACCAGACACCAAACCCCTTCAGTTCTTAAAGTCACACGAGGCAGATAAAACCGTCTTGAGGAAACACGAAGAGATAAGACGTAGATAAGACGTGACCGAAGTAAAGGAGTTCCTATACCTTGGCCGATAGGTAAAGGTGTACAATGCTCAGGTAAACAAGCTTCCTTCATCGTCCACTTTATCACTTGTATCAGTATTTCATATTGTTATCAATCTTGTCACTTTTACCAATGTTTATCTGTTATCTTTCTGGTTTATTTATATACTTATCTACTTTTTTATTTATTTATTTTGGTGGTCTGTCAAATTGCTTATCGTGTTTTGGTTTACATCCGTGTTACCTTGACACACCTGGGTACACGCACATGAGCACATACGCATATGGATGTACACACACACACACACACACACACACACACACACACACACACACACATGGAGATAAAGATGCATATGAACACTTGGACATACAGATGAAGGTCAACAAGCACATGAAGAACACGAGCATATGTAAACACACACACACACACACACACACACACACACACACACACACACACACACACACACACACACACAGAACCTGTCTGTTCCTCATTACATTTTCCTGTCATTTAAGCACTGCATGGCCTCTACCGGGAAAGAAAGGTGATCACAAGTAAGGCAGGTGGGTAATTAATGCTCTCTCTCTCTCTCTCTCTCTCTCTCTCTCTCTCTCTCTCTCTCTCTCAAATTTATTTTTTGTCTCCTTTTTTATTCTACTTTATTCTCTCTCTCTCTCTCTCTCTCTCTCTCTCTCTCTCTCTCTCTCTCTCTCTCTCCACACTCAACCAATACCACTTTTCACAGCAAATGTTTTTCTCTTACGAAGATAACTTTATCGGAATCGCCAGCGTAGTGACAAAGATAACACCTGATAAGACTACTAGAGTGATAAGAGGTGTTAGTGTGTTAGGCTGGGGTATAGAATCATGGCCATTATAGGGGTAACCGGCTTTGGACTTCCCTAACACCACTTTCTTAGCGATTTATTCTGCAAATTATACTTTAACATCCTTTTGTATGTTACTGATGGAAACTCAATATTACAAACGATATGGAGAATAAAGACGAGAATGTTTAGGTGAAATATGCTAAATAAATAGCTAATGAAGAGGTGCAACGAACCTCCTACGCCACTTTGTATATGGTCCTACGTAATGGCCAAGTGGTTAGAGAAAGTGGTCTCTTGTTCGAAAAGACGCGAGGTCGATCCAGGGGTGGCGGAGGGAGGAGTCTGATTCTTTGAGTTTATATATATTAAATTTTACCGATCTTCCACCAAATCCATCCACACCAAAAGTAAATAAATAAATAAATAAAAAAAATAGATAAGTCCCCGCTCAAACCATCACACCCCTGACATGAGATAGCCCTAACTTGATATATTCAATACGGAAGTTTGGCATCAACGCCGAAGTGGTGGTATGTGACGGTATGTGGCACGTAGAAGGACTGCAGGGCCTCTGGGATGCGGCTGTCAAGTTTGTCCTCAGAGCCAAACACACAATAAACGGAAGAGAAAGTGAGGGGTTAATGTATCTGAAGCAGAATTGTTTGTCATGGCAGAAGGGTCAGCTGAAGGATTAGGGACACATTCGTAGAGATCCTGTTGTCGAGGTTGCCCCACAGGATGCAGCGTCAGGCCAAATGTAAATATCGAAGTCTCTTATATCCTGTCGTGTACCCAGTCATATCCTGCCCTGCCGCCTTCCTATTCTGTATTGTCCTACATTAGCATACTTTGTTCTGTCTGGGCCTGCCTCACAATCCCTCCCTCACCTGGTCACACGATCCAGGTAATCAAGAAAGTATGTCTCTGTTTTCGTTTCTGTCCATTTAGGAACAGCACAGGGCATGAATGTTTTAAAATATTCCTTTAACTTTTCGTGTAAGTCAACTAGTTTTTATCAAGGCAACATAAAAGAAAAAAAAAAACTTACACTATACATTCTGAAGTACTGATAAAAACAAAAAAAACAACGACACTCACTATCAATTTCTCACATAGGTTAGTTATTTTTTTTTCTATTTTTGGGGTATATACACTCTCCTCCTATCATAATTGTGTTGGTCTGTCTTTCCTAATGCAGTTATCCACTTTTCTTAATTTGTATTATTCCTTAACCTAGCTTACCTTACCCTAATCCTCCTAATCCCTACTTATCCCACCTTGCCTTGCATTACTTTTACTCCATCCTACCTTAATCTCTATGACCATACCTATCTTCCTTAGTTTATCTGTTACCCTAATTCTATTTATCCTACCTTACATGATTTACCTGACCTTACCTTACTTTACCTTACATTGCCTTAATCTACCTTCATCCTACCTACCATACCACACGTTACCTTGCCCTACAATCCATTCTCATCCCACCTATCATACCCTACCCTACCCTACGCTACCAAAAACCAGCACAGCCCTACCCTAATCTACCTTTCTTTTTCCAACCCCTACCTACCTACCCCGCTCCTTCACAGCATTACTTACCCAGCCTTACCCTACTTACCCTACCTTACCCTGGTTCCCCTACCCTACCCACCCTACCTAAACATCCCCCCTGCCTCGCTAGGGTCCGAAAGTGTAAGTGGTGTCGGTGTTGAATCCCTACCCGGGTACGGTACAGATATTTCCTGCTGTGTGTGTGTGTGTGTGTGTGTGTGTGTGTGTGTGTGTGTGTGTGTGTGTGTGTGTGTGTGTGTGTGTGTGTGTGTGTGTGTTTCCAGTCCAATGTAGGGTACGCCACCACTTGTCGTGCTCCGTCTAGGGGTTCACTGGAGAAGCCCTAGAGTTATTTTGACACGTGGATGATATGTACCCTTGAGCTAGACAGTGTTAGATTGTGTTAGATTGCGTTGGATGGTGTTAGATAGTGCTGGATGGTGTTAGATAATGCTGGGTCGTGTTAGATAGCGCTGGATGGTGTTAGATAGTTCTGGATGGTGTTAGATAGTGCTGGATGGTGTTAGGTGATGCAAGACTGTGTAGGTGTTACTCAGCAGCTGCTTGGTGTTAAGAGATGCGAGATGTTAGTTAATTAAATAACACCAGACACAGTATTAGTCATTGCCCCCTTGTTACAGTGTTAGATAGTGTTAGGAAGTGAAAGAATTAGACAGTAACAGTTAGACAGTATAGATAAGAGCGATAGACAGGTACCTTTAGCCCCTTCACTCCTAGGACGTCCTTATTTTGCTATTGCTAACCTTAAACAATTTTAGATATAGAATTTAGGAAGGCAGCCTCGTACAGAAGGGGTTAATTAAGGATATATATATAACCTCTGAAGTTAGAATTCTCTCATATATCATTTTTCTCCCACTTTCATCATACATATATTTACACACACACACACAGACACACACAATACACATTCTCTCTCTCTCTCTCTCTCTCTCTCTCTCTCTCTCTCTCTCTCTCAAACGAACCAGCAACGGGAAGATTAATGAGGTATAGATTACAGTAGAGAGAGAGAGAGAGAGAGAGAGAGAGAGAGAGAGGAAAAAGACACAGTATATGGGCTTCAGTATCACCTTTCAACCTCATGACTGCGGTGAGCGAGTGAGAAAGTGAGAGAGGGAGAAAAAGCAAGTGAGAGAGACCCTTGAGTAAGCCGGTGAGAGAGAGAGAGAGAGAGAGAGAGAGAGAGAGAGAGAGAGAGTTTCCCTGCATACATTCTCTAGTTCCCTTTACTTCATACACTTTTACACTTACAAGAATAACATCACATAAATATAATACAGACTTCACCAGTAAATAAATGTAAAATAATTACAATAAATAAATAAATAAATAAATAATAATGGCGTCAATCACTCTATAACTTTCCGTCACATCACCTCCTCCAAAATCATAAACCAAACTTAAGTAAATTTTCAATAATAAATGCTTTATCAATAAGAGGCCAATTCTTTATAGTCACGGTGCTTCATTTATCGATATCTTTATGGGTGAAAATTGTCTATCCTTAAAATTCACGCTAAAAGATCATTATACTCCTTTTCCTCTAAGTTGGCCTAAAATTGCCATACCTCCATCTTGAATGCAGAGGTGTAGCAGCAGATTAACACTAGAATATGATGCTAGTCACGAAGAAGTGCCATGAAAACAATGTACATTCGCAGCATCATCTTTTTCTGCCACTGAGCTACGTGATATTAACTGCAAAAGGAAGAAAATCTGGGCCAAGTTAGAGTGAAAGGAGTATAGTAACAGTAGCTCCGTAATAACTGATATAGCATTTATCACTCAAAATTATCCAAGAAATAAAAATAAATATCCCATGAAAATCCCGAGGCAGACTTTCCCCTCTATGGCCTGTAAATAAAGTCTACGGTAACAGGACTACAATTTCAACTACGTAACTACAAACGATGGAATAACAATACGACACACACACACACACACACACACACACACACACACACACACACACAGTTACATACCCTCACACACACGTCTCCACATATATACATCTCCACACATACACAGGGAGACGAAAGAGGGAGAGAGAGA
>NC_137023.1:55527610-55590110 GCF_032717465.1 Coenobita brevimanus | reverse complement strand
AAAGTGAGTTACATGAGCCTATGAGTGCTAAATATAACGCTAATAAATAATACTGAAGTGAACAAACGATTTGGTAAAGTAGATTACGGTCAAGTGGGGTCAGTATTTCAGAGCAGAGAGAGAGAGAAAAAAAAAAAATCATAGACTAATTAAAAGCTATACTGCGCCCACACCATTAGGCCATTTAAGGAGCCCGCCACTAATCACCCATTAACCCCATAGGTCCACCCAGGTCAGCCCCATTACCAGCTGACAGGTGAATGGGCCCAATTAGCATGTCCTGTTACCTGCCCACACTGTCGCACCTGCAACTATATTAAATTCTCTGCATCGGTCTGTCTGTCTGTCTATTTATGTATACTTATCTGTCTACTTATCAATCTATCTATCTATTTACCTATCTACCAACTGTATCAACTGAAGATTAATGTTTTTAGTCTGATCACAAGTGCGCAAGTTCTGTCCAATGTTGATCTCTTCATTCTTTATATCCTCCACAAAGAGTTTATTGGCTTAATCTCTAAATGACATTATATTTTACTGGTTCTGCATAATAAGATAATTTATGTAAAAGACTGACAAACTGCAGTCTCGAAAATAAATTAAAAAATATAAGTAGCTGGGAAAAGTTTGTCTATTCCCTCATACATATTTATATACTAATAATTATGTATGATTATTTGTTTATTTGGCACTACAGACTGGGAATGTCTTGTCAACGCTTAATAAAATCGCTAGGTGTTAGTCAGATTGCAAAGATAAATAATGAAATAAAAATGAAAATAAAAAGAGGTGGCCGGGCTGAAGGGGTAACGATTACCGATTTTATTATGTATCTTATAGGCCTATCTTATCATCTAATAATCTATCCCTCTTCTGATATAACTGATAGTGTGTGTCTCCTTATCTACCAAGCTGATTAATGATGTATTTGTTGGTGATGACTGGCTACTTGTGCATCTATCTAAGCATCTATCTATCTATCCACACATCTATTCATATCATTCTTAAACCAATTCCTTGATTTTCCATTCCTACTCAACCACACACTCCTCGCCCTTCCATCATACTCACAGTCCACTCCATTTAATTCACCTACATTATAATCATGCCTATCCATTACTTAATTCTCAGTCTTAATCCCTTTACTCCGGGTTCAAAGGTTTTAAACACACTGGCGCCACGTTCTAAACCCACAACACGTTCCCTCAGACCTGGTTGACTCAGGTCCCTTCAGACAGCAGTACTGATATCATTCCACACTGCACCACACTCATAGCTTAGCATCACAGATTGCACGCACGCACTATCTCTCTCTCTCTCTCTCTCTCTCGTACATTTCATCCTTCATCCTAACATAAACTTTTCCGATTGCACACATGTACACAGCTCACTCCACGTCCACATGTACACACGCACACTGACACGTACATGACCACGAACGAATACTTACATATCCGAAGTGACACAAGCTCTGATGGACACACACACACACACACACACACACACACACACACACACACACACACACACACACGAAGAATATATGGATGTAATGATATGCAGCGAACTGACACCTTACACACACACACAGGCCTAGCTACACACATACGCACACACTTAATATAGTCTACACTTACACAACCACAGCACGCACACACAGTCACACGCACACACAGACATGAACACTCCCACACATACAAACACAAGCATATTACGACTACCAATATATATCCGATACTTAAAAAAATGTGTGTGTGTGTGTGTGTGTGTGTGTGTGTGTGTGTGTGTGTGTGTGTGTGTGTGTGTGTGTGTGTGTGTGTAAGGTGTCAACGTGCATCATATCCGTACACAACACCCATACACTATTTATATATATGTGTGTATGTGTGTGTATCTATGTCCGTCAGAGCGTGTGTCACTCTGGATATGAAAGTATTCGTTCGTGGTCATGTACGTGTCAGAGTGCGTGTGTACATGTGGACGTGGAGTGAGCTGTGTGCATGAGAGTAAAAGTGAAAGGGTGTATGTAAGGATGAGGGATGAAATGTGTGTGTGTGTGTGTGTGTGTGTGTGTGTGTGTGTGTGTGTGTGTGTGTGTGTGTGTGTGTGTGTGTGTGTGTGTGTGTGTCTACTGTACAGTGTGTATGCCGGTGCATGTGTAATGTATGCTATGTATGCAATTATCTGTGTAATACTCTATGTAGTGTATGTATGTATGTATATACAGTATGCATGCATGTATGTATGCATGTATATATGTATCCTTACATGTATGTAATGTATGTATATATGAATGTTTGCATATACTTATGAATGTATGTATGTATGTATTTATATGTGTGTATGTATGTATGTATGTATGTGTATTATGTATATATATGTGTATGTATGTATGTATGTATGTATGTGTATATGTATGTACTGTATGTATGTATGCATGTATGTATCGATATGTATGAATGTATGAATGTATTCTATGCTCGCTGATTGTGTGTGTGTGTGTGTGTGTGTGTGTGTGTGTGTGTGTGTGTGTGTGTGTGTGTGTGTGTGTGTGTGTGTGTGTACTTACCAACACACTTATGGATTCTCAGTTCAGCCTGTCTACCTCGTGTGCAAGGTCACACACACACACACACACACACACACACACACACACACACACACACACACAAAATCCGCGCCACCCACCCACCAACACCAGCTCCAAATCCCCCTCACACCTTCCCTTCCGAGCCTCCAAACACCCAAACACCGCCACAAACACGGTCACAAACACAGCCAAAAACAACCTAGTCCCCGACCCCGTTTGGCGTAGCCCTGAGACTAACTAGGAGAGGAAGAGAGCAATGAACCGCTGAGGAAGGCTGGTTAATACTGCTCAGGATTTTTGTGTGGGTGATGCCAAGACAGGGCGAGAGACTGAGAGTGAAGGGCAAATGAGGGAGTGAAAAGGGAAGGGAAGGGAAGGGAAGGGAAGGGAAGGGAAGAGGAGGGGAGAGGAGAGGAGAGAAAAAGAGAAGAGGAGAAAGGAAGGGAAGGGAAGGAATGAGAAAAGAGAAGGTAGGGGAAGGGAAGGAATGAGAAAAGAGAAGGGAGGGGAAGGGAAGGAGAGGACAGAAAGAGAGAGAGAGAGAGAGAGAGAGAGAGAGAGAGAGAGAGAGAGAGAGAGAGAGAGAATAAACAACACAGTTAGATCCGACACTTTAAGATCAAACATTTCAGCTCTGAGCCTTGTGGAATGAACATCGAAGTCATACCTCGAAATGGGGGAGACGGGGAGGGAAGGGGGGGAGACGGGGAGGAACGGGGGGAGATGGAAGTGTGCAGGGAAAGAGCAGAGGAAGAGGAAAAGAAAGATAGGGGAATGGGAGAAAGGGAAGGAATAGGGATGAAATGGGAAGGAAGGGGGTGGAGAAGGAATGGGGAGAAGGAAGGGGAAGAGGAGAAGAGGGGACTGGGCAGGGGAGAGGGAGATACAAGAGAGGTGATGAGAGAAAGGAGGGAGGTAGGGAGGCAGGAGGGAGAAGAGGAGGAGAAGAACGGGAAGGGGGAAGGGTACGAGAGGACGGAAAGGAGACGAAGGGGAGGGGAGGGGAGAGAGGGGAAGGGGAGATGATGGGGAGGGGGATAAAGGACAGACGAATCAAATGAAATCCAACAGAGTCATGCCGCGAAATTAGGGTATATACTTGGTGGGGAAAGAGAGGGGAAGAGGGGAGGAGTGAGGTGAGGATGGAGGGGGACGGTGGAGGGGGGAGAGGGACGGAGGGGGAGGGAATAATGAAGAGGACGGCGAGAGAGGGGGGGGGGCGAGCAGCAGAGAGGGGGAAGGCCGAGAGAGTGAGGGACGGAGGGAGATTGTGGGAAGGGAAAAAGGGAGAGGAGAGAGAAGGGTAAATAGGGACAGGAGAGGGAAGAGGGAAGGGGAGAGGGAAGGGTAAAAAGAGATGGGAGAGAGAAGGGGGGAGGGGAGAGGGAAGGAGAAAAGAAATTAAGACCACCCGAACCTAATTAAGGGCTGGGGAGGAGGTGAGACAGAAGGTGAGATGGGAGAGGGGGGAGAGGGTAGAAAAAAGGGAGGGGGGAGAAAAGGCGGAAAATATTTAGGCGGAGAGAAAACAGGCTGATGATGGAGGGACAGGGAAAAAGTGAAGAGGAGAGAGAGGCATTGAAGGGGGAGGGAGAGGAGAAATGTAGGAAAAATGAATGTGGGAGGGGAATGAGGAGGGGGATGGAAAGAGACAAGGGTCCGGTATATAAGGAGTAAGGAGGGGGAGGGGAGTGAGGAGGGGAATGGAGGGGGTACCAGAGGGGAAGACAGTGGGGAAAATGTCCAAGGTGTGTGTGTGTGTGTGTGTGTGTGTGTGTGTGTGTGTACTCACCCCTCTGCATGCCTGTGTACGTGCCTGTGTGTACCTCGAGAAAAAAAAAACTAGGAAGCAAAACCCCAGGACTACGTGAAAGACTACCTGTGGGACTACCAATTAGCACCTGCCCCACGTTAATCAGCCCCAGCCCCCCCTCCCTCTGGATCAGCCCCTCACTCCCCCCCAACCACGTCTGGATCCGCACGAGCGCGAAAGGTCAGGTGGGAAGAAGAAATGACCCTTGGTGACATTTCAGGTAGGGTGATTGTGGTTTTTGTGAGGTGATGTGAGACGAAGGTGCGTAGGTACAGGTGGATAGACAGAAGATAGACAGATGGGTGGATAGATAGACTGGCAGACAGACAGATGTAGATATGCAAATGTAGACAGACAGATAGACAGATACATAAACAGACAGACGGATAGACAGATAGACAGATAGATAGATAAACAGAATGATAGATAAGGATGAGTAGGAGGACAGACAAGCATAATTAACAACACACCGCAGGACAAGCACCTCTTCTAGTGTTCTTCACCCTGGCCTGTTTCATCCAATCCCAGCAAATCCGTGAGTTTCATTTTTCCATCCTAATTTCCAGTCTGCCTCTTCCCCTATTTAATCTTTGCCTTCCCACTCTCATTACCTTTTTTTTTAATACATTCTCCACCACCAGACGAGTTTATCCAGCTTACGGGGGCCTCTCGTAATGATCTAACTATTAAATAAAGTAACAGTTTGAAAGCATTATCCAACTATATGGACAAATTAAACAAACAGAATCTACAACAATTTCAGGCCAAGCTTCTATACAAACAACTTTTACGTAAGTGCTGGTATCCTTCCTCTTCAACAATACGCTGCGCCGTGCGATAAAGAAAAATGGCTGTATTTTTTATTCATTGTTTTTGTCTCTGTATGTGGCCTTGAAATCTTGAGTGGTGGAGACGAGGGTAAGATACAGTGTGTCTATATACGGGTTATGTTGTGTATCCGTCAAGGGTCCAAACACATTCGCATACCATACTGCTTTATACACATACCCTCCCCCTCTCCCTCCTGTATTTCTCCCCTACCTCCCCCACCCCTGCTGCACCTTACTGTACCTCTTCCCCTCCCATGCACCACTTTTTTTTTTTCACTACCAACTACTTCCTCCCTCCAATCTACCCGTACCCCGCCCTCTCCGCCTTCCCGTTGTGGCACCGGGAAAACAGTGAAAATTACGATTCGCTCATTTCAAGATGCTAGAACACACTGCGCTTAAAGGACTGGAGGTCATAGGCAGAGTGAAACATAGACTGAGGCATACAGATGCAGAATTAACCAGCCGCATACACAGAGGAGTACTAGTTAACTCCTCTACCTCCACTACACTACTTCCAATACCATCCAGTCACACTCTTCTCCCAAAATCTCTCTTCTCTCCATTCCTTCTCCCCTTCATCTCTTCTCCTCCTCCATCCCTTCTCCTCTCCATCTCTCTTCCTCCTACACTTCTCCCCCTCCATTTCTCTCCCTTCTCCCCTCCATCTGTCCAATCTCCCCTCTCCGGTCAAGCTGGTGCATCTTTAGCTAGGTCATGTTACCCCTGCACCACCACCGCCGACCTTGTGGTGTGGTGTGGTGTGGTGTGGTGTGCCGTGCTGTGTTATGCTGTGTTGTGTTTATTTCAGGCTTTATCTCTTACGGAATCTCAGTGGCATTTTGATTCCTTAGAGCGTCTTCAAAGGGTGCAGCTCTCTCTCTCTCTCTCTCTCTCTCTCTCTCTCTCTCTCGGAAAACACATCTTGGCTCGGATTCCCTAACACACCGACTTATTTTTACGACATTTCATCTCACCCTCTTCTTAAAAATCCTACTTCTTCTCGTCAAGTAGGCTATATATATATCAATCTCCCTTATCCCTTCTGTCTGACATTGTTTCTGTCTGTCTGTCTTCCTGTCTGGCTGTCTATTTAGTCCTTTCCTACACTATCTACTTTCATCATTTCGATGCACTTTCTAATTTACCTCCTCCTGTCTGTCTGTCTGTCTGTCTCTGTCTGTCTGCCTGTCTCTGTCTGTCTGTCTGTCTGTCTGTCTCTCTCTCTCTCTCTCTCAAGCCTCGTAAACCCGCCCTGACCTGCCCCAAGCCCCTTCTGCGCTGTCTGCTCCCCTCATGGTGGTGGCGGTGGCGCAGTAGTCGGCGAGGAATGAGAGAAAAAAAAAAGAAATGACAAAAAAGGGATGGAATGAGGCAAGAGGAAGCACGAGGAGTGTGGGAGGGAGAAAAGCAAATGCGAAAATAAACTAGAATTTATGAAAACGGGGAGTAAGGAAAGAGAAATGAGGAAGAAGGAATGAGGAGGGAAGAAGGCACAAAGGGGTTAAGGCAAAAGCAGAAGTGAAAAACAGAGAGAGAGAGAGAGAGAGATTACAAGTTACAGTATATATGACGAACGAATGATGGAACAGGAGGAGCTAGAGTGAGAGAGAGGAAAGAGAAAATGAAAGAAAGTAAATAATAAATAATGAATGAGTGGAACGGAAAAGTGAAGAATGAGAGGGCGAGAGAAAATGAGAAATGAAACGAAAAACTAAATACAAAAAAAATGGGAGGCACTGAATGAGGGAATAGGAAGAGTGATGAGTGAGAGAGAGAGAAAAAATCATGCCGAAAATAAGAGATAAAATATATATATAGAATTAAAAAAAAACAGTCTTACCCTCATATATACAGCCACAGGAAAATATAAATAGAAGGAAAAATGGATGAGATGGGAGGAGAGAGAAAAGAAAACGAAAATAAGAGAAAATATTACAACAAATTATATTACAGGTAGACAGGTAAATATAGGTAGGTAGCAACAACCGCAAATCCTCACGTGGTGGGTAGATTGAGTGCACTAGGTCGATGTACGAGGTCAGGTTAGGATAGGTCAGGAGGGGTTATGGCAATGTGGAGCGGTGATATTGGCTCAGGTGTTTTGGGGCGCGTTACAGAGAGCCTACGCAATGTAAACAAGGCCTTATTTTACACCTTGCATTCTTTACACACACACACACACACACACACACACACACGTAAATTCAAGAATTAATCTTGTATAATCCAGTCACAGCCAAACACCCCAGATATAAGACAAACTCGCACTGTTTATAATAATCTAAAAAACTCCTCTTTAATTCAGATCCCCGCCAGATTATCTCAAAGACAAGAAGACAATGCAAGGCTGATATATGATTCACTGGCTTGATATGTTTTAGCACAGGCCTTGAAGAAGCAGTTAACCTCATCTCTCCGTGGGGGATTCTCTCTCTCTCTCTCTCTCTCTCTCTCTCTCACACACACACACACACACACACACACACACACACACACATACAAATAAAATATAAAACTCCACGCACCCTGCCACCAACATTTCACCAACATACCCGTCGCAGGGCACTATAGGCATTAAGAACCAGTTAATTTTTCACTTACTGGCTGCAGTGATAAAATAAACAATACTTCATTTACTCAGCAGAATATACAGAGGCACAACATTTGGCAGAGAGAGAGCTATTGTATGATTTAATAATAATAAACAAAGATATGCAATAAGAGAGAGAGAGATTAATATTGGCAGGTAAGAAGGCTATGTCTATGAATACACATTAACTTAGTAATATGAGAGAGAGAGAGAGAGAGAGAGAGAGAGAGAGAGAGAGAGAGAGAGAGAGAGAGAGAGAGAGAGAGCAAGTGACTCATTAGCGGCGTGGTGTATTATAAATATTGTCCTGTCATGCCGAATTATACCCTATGTACCCACTGAGCTGGCAATGACCCCCTTCCCTCCCCTCCCCTCCCCCCTTTTCCCCTCCCCTCACTTCCCCTCCTTTCCCCTTCCCTCCCTTCACCTGGCACTGTCCCCCATCCCCTCCCCTCTTCTGGAACTAACCCCCCTCCCCTCCCCTCCCCTCTCCTGGAACACTCTCCCCTTCCCCAGCCCTCCCCTTCACTCCCCTACCCTATTACTGTAACCTCACCTTCCCTTCTCCCCTCCCCTCCGCTCCCCTCCCTCTCCTGGCACTGATTCCTTCACTTCCCTCCCCTCGCACTGTCCCCCCTTCATCCCCTCCCCTCCCTGGCACTGTCCCCCCACCCTCATCTCCCCTGGCAGTGACCCCTCCCCTTGAAAGAGAGAGAGAGAGAGAGAGACGAGACGAGGAAAAAAATCGAGAGAAATAGAGACAGAGACGGCGAGAGATTCAACTCAGATACGGTACATGAAGAGATTCTATGATGATAAAGGAGAAAGGAAGATGGGGAGAGGAGGAAGCGGGGAGGTGGGGGAGAGGGGGAGTTAGGTGAGGGGTGAAAAGGGGGTGAAGGATGATGGGGCGTATCCAATCCACAAGAAAAGGGGTGGGTCCTCTCCTATCCATTTTTGCCCCTTCTATCCATTTTTGCCTTTCTATTGAGTGAATCTTGTCTGGGTCGAGAAGAGTGAGGGATATTTATGAGGTAGTGGAGATGGGAGATACGAGGTGATAAGAGAGGAAGGGTGATAAAGCTCTGAGGGAAGAAAGAGAAGAGACTGAGTGAAGAGAGGAGGAAAGACAGAGGGAAGGAGTGAAGGAAAGACAGAGGGAAGGAGAGAAAGAGAGACAGAAGGAAAGACAGAGGGAAGGAGAGAAGGAGAGACAGAAGGAAAGACGGAGGGAAGGAGAGAAGGAGAGACAGAGGGAAGAAGGAAAGGAAAGACAGAGGGATGGAGAGAAGGAAACACAGAGGGAAGGAGAGAAGGAGAGACAGAGGGAAGGAGAGAAGGAAAGACAGAGGAAAGGAGGAAAGGAAAGAGACAGGAGGAAGAAAAGAACGAAAAAGACAGAGGGAAGGAGAGAAGGAAAGACAAAGGGAAGGAGGGAAGGAAAGAGGGAAAGAAGGAGAGAAGGAAACAGACGGAGGGAGGAAAGGAAGAAGGTATGAAGTGATGAGGGAGGGAAGGAAACGCAGATCTAAGGAGAGGAAAGAAACAAGGGGAAAGAATGACACTAAAGGAGGAAGGAGTGAAGGATGAGAGGGAAGGAGACGGAGGAGGAGGAAAGGAACACTGGAAGGAAAGAAACGGCGATAAAGGAGGGAGGATGTTACAGATCTGAGGAAAGGAGGAGAAGGAAGGGAAGGAAAGACTAGAAAGGGAAATGAAAGAAGGAGGGAAAGAAGGAGGCAGAGAGAAGGAAAGAGTGGAGGAGGAAGACAGAGCAGGAAAGAGAGAAGGGAGACGGAAATGAAAATAGAGGAGGATGGAGAGAAATCTTAGGGAAGTAACAGAGATGGGTAAGGTAAGGGAAGGGTAACAGGTGACAGGGAAGGAAGGAGAAAGAAGGATGGAATGAGAAAGAGAGGATGAAAGAAAAAAAAAGAGAGAGTTGTGTGAAAGAGAGAAATGAGGTGATGTGCATTTTGGCGACACGGTGGATATAGAGTAGGTACTTAGCATTACAATATATGAGAGAGAGAGAGAGAGAGAGAGAGAGAGAGAGAGAGAGAGAGAGAGAGAGAGAGAGAGAATCGCCACCATCACCCACCACTATAAATTACAGCAACTACACCCAACCTCATTTTCCCTTCCATTAGTCTCTCTTCTTATTGACCAGCAAGGAAAGTCAATCACAGACCTAGATATAAACACCTATAATTCTAATATAAATAAATAAATAAATAAATAATAATCACCACCACCTCAACCTCTACTGCCCAGGTAAAGATGGAGTGAGGTTGGATGAAGGAAGTAAGGCAAGAGGGAAGGTGATTGAGGGAGGACTAATCAAGAGCATGTCCAGTGAAATGGGCCACTCACTCATCATTTCACTGGTTCAAGCCCCTGGAATCCTGACCCTAAATTAGGCATGATCACACACACACACACACACACACACACACACACACACACACACACACACAGTACTCAACACATAACTCTGTCACCACGGAGATGCCTTTTCCAAATTTTTCTTTGCTACTTTCAATTACTTAAGACATGGATAAAAAACAGTAGCTACTTAGAAATCTATATCTGCTACTTAACCCATTCACTACAATGACGTAATTTTAATATCCCTGCTGCCTCTAAATTATTATACTGAATTACCGAGTGAAGATACGGAAGGAGAAAGTGAAACGAAGGAATAGGCAAGAAAAAGGAAGAGATAACATAGTAAAATAAAGGAATGACGGGTAACAGGTAAGAGAGACAGAGGTAACATAGGATTACATATAGCACAGTAGGTGATAAGAGAGGAAGAGAGAGGATGGGAGGATCGAGAAGAGGAGGAGGAAGATACATGAGAAGAGAGTAAGATACAAAAGAAGAGGGGGGAAAGGATGTATAAGAAGAAGGGGAAGACACAAGAAGAAGAGGAAGACACACAAGAAGAAGAGGAAGACACACAAGAAGAAGAGGAAGATACATATGGAAGATGGTAAATGGAAGAGGAGCGGTAAAAGGTATGGAGGAACATAATGCTTCAGAGGAAGAGAGGAGAGGAGAACTGGATGAAGATGGAAGTGAAGGTGTGATGAAGGGTGATGAAAATGAAGAAATGAGGAGCTGAATGAGAAAGAAGGTGAGGACAGGAGGTGAAGAAGAGAGGAGATGAATAGGGTAGAGAGGCGAAGGGTGATTAGGCTATAGAAGGGAGATGAAAAATACAGGAGAAAGGAAATGAGTGATAATGAGGGTGAAGCGGATGATGAAGAGAAGTGAAGGTGGAGAAAAGAAGGGTGACGATGAGGGGAGACAGGGATGAGGGAAGGGGGTAAAGAAGACTGAGGGAGAAAGGTGAAGGAGATGAGGGGGAGGTGAAGGGTGATGACGAGGGAAGGTGAGGGTGGTGGGGACGAAGAAAGGAGGTGAAAAAGATGGGAGGGAGGAGAGGGGTGATGAAGAGGGGAGGTGAGAGGTGATGACAGGAGGAGGAAGTGTGGGGTGAAATTAATGGTGTGGAGTCAATGGTGGATCTAAGGAAAAGAAATCGGACCATGACACACACACACACACACACACACACACACACACACACACACACACACACACACACACACACACACACACACGTATTTGGCGCGACAGTTTGGGAGAGACAACTATATCATCAGGCAATGTACAAGTTAAAAGAAACATCATATGGCGAGAGTTTCAAGCAATTTACGAAGTTCATTATAAAAACTAAACACAAAACGACATAAAAGCATCAGTGACTAAATGAGCTGGTCAGTTTAAAATAAAGAAAAAAAAACAAAGCAAAAAAAAGCCAGCACAACAAAAGAAGTTAAACCAATAAAGCCAAGAAAAAATGACAAGGTAAAAAAAAATACCCCCCCCCAAAAAAAAAAGGCCGAGTAAAGCAAAGCCCACTAGTAAAACATTCTAGTGGGCTACTTATATTAAAAACACAAGAGCTCAAGGGAAGTCTTATTGCTGGCTAGTGACGGGCTATGCTGCACCCCAACAGACACTCGACTATAAGAGACAGTCCTGCTTCATTCGCACGAGCAGTGAGGAATGAGGAGAAGGTAAAGCCGATGAGGTGGTCAGTGTCTACGGAATGTTTATGTATGGCGCTACAGGATGGGGTAATCAGCTTCTAGGGAATGTTTAAGAGTGGCGCTATAGGATGGTTTGGTTGATGGCCTGTTTGTTCTCACTGATCGACCCAAGTACTTAAAGATAAGGACCCTTAGCTGGCGTGTAGTTTCGTTACTGTATACTGCATTACAGGAATAACACGTGTACTGAAAAACTACACACACCTGTAGTTTTAGAGAGACAGTATCTTTGAAGTCGCTTACGGCAAGAGTAGGCTTAAAAATAACCGGAATATTTATGCGAGGAGAATTTTCGTTATTTTATTCTTTGTGGAAAAACTGCCCTTTACCGGCTCTTTTTGCTGACGTGATTTGTTCCTCTCTCTCTCTCTCTCTCTCTCTCTCTCTCTCTCTCCTACTGTATACCTCTCTACTCTTTCAACAAACTGACATTCCAAAACAGACACCATAAAAAAAAATCTCCATTGATCCAGAAATTCCCTGAGCCGTCCCAGCCCTGCGGAAATGAAGCCTCTTTGTCCAGGCTTTGTCGATGGCTCCGGCGTGACAAAGACCCCATAGAGAGAGAAGTGAAAGACCCCCAAAGACCCACTCATGTCCTCCTGCCTCCGTGTTTGGTTTTCATGATGGGTCCGACTCTCATGAAAAGACCTGTGTTTTGACGGACTGACTGACTGACTGGCCCGGGGAGATTGTGTGTGTGTGTGTGTGTGTGTGTGTGTGTGTGTGTGTGTGTGTGTGTGTGTGTGTGTGTGTGTGTGTGTGTGTGTGTGTGTGTGTGTGTGTGTGTGAGTAAACCAAACAAAATCGTCCGGTAAAAACAAGAATAAGAAGAAAAGCTACTTCTTAGAACTGCAGTAGTTAATGACGCAAGCAGTAGTTAAGATGTCAAGCACTGTTAATGAGTTCAGACAGATAACACACCTGACCTGCATATATAGCCTTTCGTACCCTCAAAGAAGTCTTGCTTGGCCAAATTACATTCCTTTCCCCTCCATGCCCCTGACTCCCCTTCCCCTTCCTCCTCTGTTCTTATCCACTGCTTCCCCCCTCCCCCCCCCTCTCTCTCTCATAGTACTCTTCTCCCTTTCTCCCACACTTTCCTTTTCCATCCTCCTTTCTTTCTTCTTCCTTTCTCTAATCTTACTCCCATATCTTCCTCTCTCATCTTTCTCATACTCTCTCTTTCTTCCTCCTTCCTCAATTTCTTACTAGCTACGCCTTTCTTCCTCCTCTCTCATCCTCTTACTCCGCCTTTCTTTTATTCCCCCTCTCCTCTTCCTATCCATCCTCCTCCCCTCTTTGTATCCATCCTTCCCCCCTCCTTCTATCCATCCCCCTCCCCTCCCATTCATCCCCCTCCCCTCTTCATTTCCAACCCCTCCCCTCTTCCTATTCATTCCTCTACCTATTCATAGCCATCCCCCTACCCTCCTCCTATCCAGCCCCTCCCCTCTCCTATCCATCCTCCTCCCCTCTTCCTACCCCTCCCCCTCCCCTCTTCCTCCCCATTCCCCTCCCCTCTTCCTACCCATCCCCTTCCCCTCCTCTCATCCCATCCATTCCCCTCCTCTCTTCCCATCGATCCCCTTACCCATCCATCCCCCTCCCCTATCCCCCTCCCCTTGGCTCTACCTGCTCCTCACACCTGTTGGGAGTGTCATGGCAATCTTTACCTGAATCTCTGTTACCTTGTTTACACCTTGTTCACCAGGTATGATATTTTTTCTAGTATTTTTAACCTTGAATCCCAATGCTAAGGTACAAAGCTAAATCTCACAATATTTATCTAACTATATCTATCTATCTATCTATTTGCCTGTCTATGTCTGTCTACCTATCTATAATCAGTCGTTTTTATACTCAAGGATGGTTGCAGATGGAATATCTCCATGTCACTCTGTCCTTCGTCATCTCACTGTCCCCTTCCCAACTCATACTCTCAAGTGCCACTCCACCTCATCCTTCCATCTCATCCTCGGTCTCCCCTTCCCTCTCATCCACCTCTCTACTCCAACCCTCCATCTCATTCTTGGTCTCCCCTCCCCTGCCCCCCCCCTCTCCACCCCACTCACATACACTCTCCTAGTTAGTCTCTCAATCTCTAAGTCTTACCACATGGGCAGATCTTAGTTACGATAAGCCAAAAGGTGCGTAAGATTGTTTGCAAATCAGGAATCGTAAGACAAAGGAAGATTCAGACTTACGGTATCTTCCTCTTACTGATCCTTCAAAATTATGTCTTGCTTAAGAGTCAGATAATCTTAGGTTAGAGAGAGAGAGAGAGAGAGAGAGAGAGAGAGAGAGAGAGAGAGAGAGAGAATGACATGAAAATTAAAACCGGGGCTCATCTATTTCCGCCTCACTCGTACCTTAAGCCAGTCACCAGCCAACAAATATCTCCATAATCTAGGTGGGGACACCAGGTAAACAGGATAATAGGTAGTAAACAACGGCAGGTAAACAACAGGCTATTAATAACGGGTCAGGAAACAACAGGGAAGGTTAATACAGGTAGACAAAATAACTATAAATTGCATAAAAATGAACCGGGCGACAGGTATTTAGGAGTATGGTAAAGGAAAAAGAAAAAGATTATGAGTGGAAATTATAATAAGAAAAAAAAAAACAGTGCATGGAAAAATTGAGAACTGGTATGCACACACACACACACACACACACACACACACACACACACACACACACACACACACACACACACATCAAAAGAGCTCCTTCGAGTGAAATACAGTCGTACCAAATTTACAAAGATCGAACACTTTAGGGGAAAAAAAAAACGAAAATAATAATGAAATGGGGAAGAAGCCAGGATACGACCCAAACACATAAATCCCGTGAACGAACATTTGCATATTTCAACAATCGCTTAAGCCAGGAAAGCGTCCGTATTTCACTAGCTTTCGTCTCTGTTTACCTCTTTCAGTACTATGATTATTTTGTTCTTGATACTCTCAGACGATTTTTTTTTTTTTTTTTTGGGGGGGGGACATGTCACAGTGAAGGAGTTACAAGTACTCTCCGTTAACGCCTTAAAACCTAGGACATTATTATTATTGTTATTATTATTACTACTACTACTACTACTACTACTACTATTTTGTTGTTGTTGTTGTTTATGCTTGCTTCCTCGAGACGATGTTATTTACGGGAGGGTTAAAGAATTGTATCACAGTAAAAATGCTCAAGACATTTCCCATTTCATTCCTTCACTGATAAATTTAGACCCCCTTTTCAAAAAAAAAAAAAAAAACTTACAGTAGAATGGCCAGGTAATGTCAAGAATAAAAGTCCTCGGGGTGAAGGGGTTAAATGATTAGGGGGAATAAAAAGAGAGAGAGAGAGAGAGAGAGAGAGAGAGAGAGAGAGAGAGAGAGAATCGTGGACCAATCAATGTAGGAGGAAGTAAAGAGATTCTGACCCTTACTGCCATGGCCCCTGAGAAGCCCTGTTGCAGAGGCTTAGTGAGAGAGAGAGAGAGAGAGAGAGAGAGAGAGAGAGAGAGGTGGGGGTGGGGAAGGAACCTGCAATGGTAGATTTAGATTCTCTCTCTCTCTCTCTCTCTCTCTCTCTCTCTCTCTCTCTCTAGCCCCAAAGATGTACATACTTCCTTGTGCATATACGATTACATTTTTCGATTCATATATTACACTACTGCCAGACGATTTTATTCCGCTTAGAAGAACCCCCTGGTAATGTGGGGGTTAAAGATGGCTGTATATAACCCCCTAGTGTGTGTGTGTGTGTGTGTGTGTGTGTGTGTGTGTGTGTGTGTGTGTGTGTGTGTGTGTGTGTGTGTGTGTGTGTGTGTGTGTGTGTGTGTGTGCCGAGGAAAATCGTCTGGAGATGGGGAGAACAAATTAATTATGGTAACAGAAGTCTAAACAGTATGCCAATCCCCTAATCTATCAGTCAGATAAATCGCTCCTTGTCAGTTACTCAGTCAAACAGCTGACAATCGAAGTTAAGTAATCAGTTATCAATCACGAAGTCAGTCTGGTAGTAATAATTTTGGGAATCAGTAGAAAGATTAATTGTTATTCAGTTGGCTATCTCAATTTTACTCTAACTTGGCCTAAAATTACCATCTCTCCATCTTGAATGCTGAGCTGTAACTATTAACACTAGAACAGGATGCTAGTCATGAAGAAGTGCTGCGGAAACGGTGTAGAGCTGTAGTACTGTCTTTTTCTGTCCACTGAGCTATGTGAAATAAGCTGCAAAAGGACGAATATCTGGGCCAAGTTAGAGTAAAAAGAGCATAGTTACCCAGTCCCTGTCAGTCAATCAGCAGTCAGTCAGTCAGTCAGTCAAGTAGACAGCTGTCAGTATAGTTATCAGACGGTCAGTTTAGTCAGTCAGGTAACTAGTGATGTTATCAGTCGAGTTGTCAGTCAGATATAAATGTAATACGGCTAAGTCCGTCAGTCAGTCAGCACGGTTGTTAATCAGTCAGGTAATTAATAAGGTCAGCAAATAATAAAGATGTTAGACAGTCGAGTAATTAGCAAGGTTAATCAGTCGTCATTAGTAGTCAGTCAGTCAGTCAGTCAAGAAATTAGTAAGAGATATCAGTCGGTCAAATAATTCGTATAGAGATATCAGTCAGTCAGTCAAATAATTAGTAAAAGATACCAGTCAGCCAGTCAAATAGTTCGTAAGAGATATCAGTCAGTCAGCAAGCCAGTCAGTCAGTGATTTTTGTCGTGAGCGGGTAAGCCAGTTAACCAAGCGTGTGTTTTAGGTCAGTCCCCCTCCAAATTTGGCACGGACGGGAAAAAAAAACGCACCGGGATTAGCCACGGTCAGGCAGAACGGTGACGGACGGACAGACAGGTGACACACGTACAGGTGACGGACGGACAGGTGGTGGGTGACGGACTGACACGTGACGGATGGACGAAAAGAATGACCGATGAAAGACTGACGGATGGAAGAATGACAGACAGAAAGACGGACAGACTGACAGGTAGTAAATGACGGACGAATGAATGGATGTAGGGAGGAACAGACGGACAGAAGGTGACAAACAGACAGCTGAGAGACGGATGAATGACAGACGAAAAGATAGCGGAGGAACATGCATTGTAGGAATCTTAAGACAGAATGGTAATGATGACGTGATGTGACGAATGGAAGGATGACGATTCTAGACGATTGAGATGAAGCTGTGAGTGACGTAACACACAGAATGGAGACGAGTGGACAGATGACTAAGACAGAATGGTGACGATTGGATATGTGAATGAGACAAAATGGTGACGAATGGAGGGATGTTTGAGATGGACTAGCGACTGTGCTGTTACGTAATGGACAGATTGGTGACGAATGGACAGGCGATTAAGACAGAATGGTAACAGAGACGATGCGACGGACGAATGGTGACGACTGGACAGAAAATTAATACAGTGGTGACTTAAAATTTGACGAAAAGAATACACATGGCAGAGAGTTAAAAATCGTTAGGTGTGTGTGTGTGTGTGTGTGTGTGTGTGTGTGTGTGTGTGTGTGTGTGTGTGTGTGTGTGTGTGTGTATGACATGAAATCCCACTCGGCTTAAGCATGATGACGTGTGTGTGTTATGTATGTGTCGCGTGTACGTGAGCAAATGTGTGTGTGTGTGTGTGTGTGTGTGTGTGTGTGTGTGTGTGTGTGTGTGTGTGTGTGTGTGTGTGTGTGTGTGTGTGTGTGAAGATTTCTTCGCTGTCTGTAAGCTTATTAAGAAACCAAATGAGTGTATCTTTCCCCACCCCCCTCCTTCCTCTCCTCTCTTCCCCTCCTTACTTTCTCTCTCTCTCTCTATCTCTCCCTCTCTCTCTCTTCCTTCTCCCCCATACAACCCTAAATTCACTCTTATTACCCTTCCCATTCTACCGCTCCCTTCCCTATCTCCTCTTCTCCCCTCTCCTGCCTTCCCCTCAAACCCCTCCTCCCTACTTCTCCCCTTCCCTCCTCCCTCCCTCTCTTCTCCCTTCCCCCTCCCCAATCCTACCATCTCCACCTACATTCTACCCATTCTTCCTATTCCCTACCTATCTACTCTTCCTGTTAAATCCCTCCATTTCCTCCCTTCTTTTCTCTCTCTCCCCCCTATTTTCAACATCGCCTCTTATATCTCCTTTCCTACCTCACTCGACCTTCCTCTCCCTACATCCATTTTTATATAACCCTCTTCCCCCCTTTCTCTCTCTCTCTCTCTCTCTCTCTCTCTCTCTTTCTCTCTCTCACCGCATTACTCCCGGTCATCATCTCCTAAGATATCCAACCTTCGGACTTCCCACTTAGAGTTGAAAACATACCGACCTTGGCAGTGGTGGCGGTGAGAGAGAGAGAGAGAGAGAGAGAGAGAGAGAGAGAGAGAGAGAGAGAGAGAGAGAGAGAGAGAGAGAGAGAGAGAGTACAGTTTTTTTTTTTTTTTTTTTTTTAGCTACACCCTCGTCTTTCGCAACACTCAGTAGACATATCATTAAGTGCTGAAGAGTTACAGAAACATTTCAAATACCGGTACATAATACAGTGTGAAATAGAAAGTGATGGGATGCATTTATATTTGCATACGATGAATGTCAGGGCAGAAACGATAAACAATGGGGTGTCAGGTACTTTTTACGGCAATTAGCTACGTATACATGAAGGCCAACCATAAATAAGCAACCAGGTTAAAAGTACTTAGGAGCACCGCAACGCCGCTCACGACCTTTGACCTTGACCTATGACCTTGACCTGACCCTGACCTCCAACCGATCTACACCGAAATCGAATCACTTCCTCCCAGACACACATGTGCTACGGTACTGTTACTCCACGTCAAAACAAGCATTCCGAAGTTATTTTGTTAACACGGAGACACACACACACGATACTCATTCAGAAATGAACTCGTTACCAATAGCCACGTCTTCTGTGTCGCTAATACGGCCATGATTTCATCGATAACTAACAAAAGGACGATTCTGAGGCATCCATGTCACGCTAGGGCCAGGTGGTTTGGCTGTAATGTCTTGGCACCTGTCCCACCTTTTCCGATAATTTACAAGTTATTTCTGTCTACCCAAAGTGACACAGTTCATCGATAATAAACACTAATTTTGTATTATAGTTTAAAAAAACTGCTGATCTTAACTTCTACTCAACATCTTAAGATCTAGTTCTGTGAGTACTTGTATTGAAATTACAATGATTTTTCTATGCTCGATGGCACGTCATTTCTACTTTTTTTTTTTTAATAGCTAAATGGTGATTAAGACATGCTGCTGATGGTTTTATATATGAAACACTGTTCTTGTTCCCAGACACTGAGCACCTGTCACGTATACAGCAAACAGACTGCAAATCTTATGAGGCAGAGATTAATAATACTGCATAGTGTGTGGGAGTACTGTTCTGTCTCATGGAACGCACTGTCTAGTCTGTGTCCCGAGTCTTATCCCCTCCCCTCTTCCCAAACCTCTAACAAAATCTTTTATATTGTTTCAGGGGGCATCAGTGCATGGGCCCAATTCTTTATCTCTTCATCTACAGCAGGAAGGCTTCGTCGCGGAAGGGGACGGCTACGAATAAATTGCCTCCATATCACCCTGTCCTTAGCCATCAGGTTGCTCTCCCTCCATCTCACACCACCCTAGCCCTCCACCTTATCCTCAGTTTCCGTCTACTTTTCCCTCCCACCACGTCACTCCCACACTCTCTCCTATTCAGCCTCTCTCTCTCCGTCCGCTGATCATCTCATGGTGGTGCTCCTAACGCTGTCCAACACATCCACATCAACACCACAACGTTACCGAGTCTCGTCATTCGTCTGTTTTCCACGTACCGGTACCTCCACATCCTCCTCTCATGTAACTCATTTTACTTCTCTCACAAATTACTTTTGTTCTTACGACAACGTCCAATCTTCGCTTCCTTAAGATAATATGGTTTTGTCATTATGGTCGTGCGGATTCTCTGATTTCCTTACACACCTTCCCATTCTTTGCCATCGTCCTCAATACAGCTGCAGCTCTCCTTCCCTGCACTTCATCTTTCACTCCCAGCCTTGCTCATCACACAATCTAAATATTTGAACGCGCCCACGTACTGCAATATCCTCACCATTCAGCCTCACTACGCACATTGTGACTTTATGCCTATTGAGAATAATAAACTTACCGGTACTCTTTTCTACATTCACTTTTAAATTTCGCGACTTACATACTCGTACACTTTCAAAGTCATTCACCAAGCCTTGCATTTCCCTCTCCGCTTCGCTTAACAATATCGTAAACAAGCAACAGCATAGGCAATATCCAACTCCATCCCTATTCTGTATTTCTTGTATGACTACATATATATATATATATATATATATATATATATATATATATATATATATATATATATTATATATATATATATATATATATATATATATATATATATATATATATATACACACACACGTTTGTGTTATGCATGTATGAGTATATACAGTGTGCTTAAGAGTCATGGAGACATGACATTCCTGTCTGTCACAAGGTTGATATCCTCTGCTATCACCTTACATTCACAGGTTATAAATACTCTGGCAATGTCACCCAACCTTACCTTTCCCACTACCGGCAGCCTTGTGACCCTAACGACCCAACCTCTAAGCTCATTACGACCCCAGAAGGAGTACGAACGACTTGACCTAACTCAACTCGTCCCCCGCGGCGCCAAGAAGGGTTCATCCTATTATAAGATCTTAGGTAGGTATGACTCCTGCCTTCGGGTTCAATTAGTGTGTGTGTGTGTGCCTGACCTCACCTCACTTGGCAAGGGAGGGAAAAACACAGTCATTCCCTGCTTCACTCACGCCACTCGCTGCTGTCACTCCTTCTCTCTCTCTGTACTGCTTGTCTTAATGAGAGATGTAGAAATATGGACAGATAACATTCCCTCTCTCCCTCCTCCCTCGTTCTCTCTGTCGTGTGTGTGCGTGTGTGTGTGTGTGTGTGTGTGTGTGTGTGTGTGTGTGTGTGTGTGTGTGTGTACTGATGCCTTTACTGAGAAAAACAGATATATAAATAGATCAACAGAGATGTGTTTAGATACACAGATAGATAATTACACTGTTCCGAGTATTGGTGAGAGAGAGAGAGAGAGAGAGAGAGAGAGAGAGAGAGAGAGAGAGAGAGAGAGAGAGAGAGAGAGAGAGCAATGGAAGGAATGCAAGCAGGAAGGGCGATGAAAGGGACATGAGTGATGATGAGGATATGAGACAGGGACGGAGGAGGAGGAATGCCATCTCGAAAATTAAATCTATATGAAGGTGGGCAGAGTACATTATATTAATAGTTGTGACGATAATGCACAAGATTGACGTGTAGAGGAAGACATGGCAAATAATCAGCTTAGCCAAATTAACCGCGAACTTTATGGCACCTTTTTCGTTTTTATTTTGCCTTCTCTAAGTTACTTTTATTTAGTTCTGGAGAAAATAACTGCTAACTTGAAGACTTCTTTTTTCTTAGTGTTTATCTTGGTATCTCTAAGTGATTTTATTTCAGTTCCGGAGAGAATTTGTGAACGGGATTGGTTAGACGGCTTCACTAATTCCTTTTTACCTGAATAATATAGTCTGAGGGTCAGGTAAATAAATGAAAATAAATAAATAAATAATCATCGCCGTACAGACGGGAATAACACATGCCGTCACTATAATATCCTTTTTACGATCGTCTGTTCCTTTTTATTTTTATTTTTGGCTGTCTACTGATGCATATATTTACTTAAGAGCCCCCTGGTAGAGACAGGATGAACGAGGGCCACACTTAATGTCTAAAATTCCAAAAATCTCCCTTCAGCTGAGAATAATCGTCCGGAGATGACAAAAAGACAGCAGGATAAAGCCTCGTGGGCCTGAAGGGGTTAACATGACTAGGAATGGTGACTCAGACGATTGCATTCATCTTCAGGGTACGTTTTTCGAACTGTCGGGGGGGGGGGAGAGGTTAGATACAGCCATCGTTAAAAAATTTCCTTTAGTGGCTCTCCTATGTTGAATGTATGTAACAGTCTGGTTGCAGGATAAGAAAAAAAAAAAAAAAATGACCTGTACGTCCTCAGGGTGAAGGGGTGATGACCATGCTACGTCCCTTGATGGCATTACGTGAAAAAATATAATAATAATAATAATAATAATAATAATAATAATAATAATAATAATAATAATTCAAGAAGTAAAATAAACATAAGTGAAAGAGGAAGCATCAAAACAACAAAGCAAGGAAAATATCAGTACCGTCAAAGCCTGTAGTGCATTTATTTTAACCTGGCCAAAATCCCTCCCCCCTTTCAGTAACTGGTAACCTCTGAAGCCGCATGAACGTAATCTGAATGAAGTGTAACCGGTGAAACTGGGGTTCAACGGAGGAGGAGGAGGAGGAGGAGGAGGAGTCGCTGGGATAAATGTAAGGGGCAGGCGGAAGGGGAGGGGTGAGGGAAGGGAGAGAGAGAGAGAGAGAGAGAGAGAGAGAGAGAGAGAGAGAGAGAGAGACTTTATGGCTATGTCAGTTCAATCTGGCTAGTAATCACGGAGACTCATTCATACCTCATTACTAAAGCAAACCAACTTTAGTATCAAGAAAAGACATTCGCCTATATAGATTCCCTTTCATAATTTTTCGTTCCTAAACCCCAGAACCGCCACTGAAATAATACATACATATATATACATACAGTACATACATACATACATACATACATTCATTCATACATAAACTCGCAAAAGCACTCGAAAATGCATCAAACACTAAAGGGGGAGAAGCACCATAGACAAGAAATTGTATGTAACTGGCACACACACACACACACACACACACACACACACACACACACACACACACACACGTCTCTGGATTCAGGGAGCTAAAATATCCCCTGAAATGACCAAAACACTCAACAAAAGCACACGAAACAGGATAGCAAACATCAGGGAGGAACGAGAAGCAGTAGTAGTGGTTCTAGGAAAAAAAAAAAAAAGAAAAACAAGACATCGGATTGAAGGGGCTAGAAAATTCCCAAATAATAATAATAATAATAAACTAGACACAAGCACACGAAACAGCAAACATCAAGATTGAGGCTTACGAAAGTGTAGCAGTGGTGGTAGTTCGAGAAGAATTTAATGAAAAAAAAACACGTCAAGGACCTACAATATCCCATGAATTCACACACACACACACACACACACACACACACGAATCAGCAAAACAAACATCAAAAAGAAGCAGAGGGAAGGAGGAGGAGGAGGAGGAAGAAGTGTTAGTGTGTGTTAGCAGGGGTAATCTGGGACAAAGCGGTATTCGTCATGTACCCAAGAAGCTCGCTAGTGTTACCTTGAGATGCTTGACGGCCAGGCGGGTCATTGCCCTCACCCAGGTCAACCAGTCACCTGCCACCACTTCACTCCAATGACGCACTCAATTTCTTTTTATGTTCCTACCACCATACGTACCCCATTTTTCTTTTACTTAAGTACTGCTATCACCTTAGGACTTTTTTTGAGATTTTTTTTTTTCTTTAATTTCGAAGGGTTTGATATAGATTTCGTTAACTTCCTTCGAGACTTCAGGTATGTCTTGAAAATCGTCTATTGACAGCAAGAATGAAAAAAGTCATCGGTGTGAAGGGACTGGGCTTTTGAATCCACTGATGTCACTTCTATTTTATCCGCGCAACCACTGCATGATTTATTATTATTATTATCATTATTATTATTATTATTATTATTATTATTATTTTCATTGTAGAGGCGTTTCTGAGTGGCCGAATATATGAAGAGTTCTGTTAATTGTTGAAGTCTTTCCTGTACTACATAAAATCATCTTTTTGTAACGAGAATATGATGTAAACACGTCATCGGAATGAATGGAGAATAAATAAAAATATATACATACGGCACAGCTAATAATAATGGACAGAAACGAATAACAAGTTAGAAATATAAAGCTACGAAAAATAGGACAGGAGAAAGTAACAAGTCAGAAAAATAGAGCTTAGAAAATAGGATTGGTGACTATCAAGCTGGGGGAAAAATAGACCAAAAAATCGAATTGGCGATACAAAAGTCAGAAAATCAGGACTTTAAAAAATCGGATTGGAAAAAATATGAAAAAATAGGACTCACAATACCGGACTGGAGATTAACAAGTCAGAAAAAGCGCTTAGAAAATCGGATTAGCGATTAACAAGTCAGAAATGCATGCCTAGAAAAATCGGACTAGACACAGTGACAAGTTAGGAATACACAACTATGAAAGACAGCAACTTTTTTTTTTCTTTTTTTTTCGACAACAAACGTTTGAGTCTCTGCCTTGTACATTTTTTTTTCCTAGTAAATTTCCATGGTGGTAATGGTCGGACCTCTCTCTCTCTCTCTCTCTCTCTCTCTCTCTCTCTCAAAACCACCTTCGTCATGTACCCAAGGAGGTAGCTATTTCTCAGTGTGTCTTGCGCAACTAGGACGTGTGATCGTGAGGCAGGTCGCGGTGGGGTGGGGTGGGGGGCAAAAATAACGCCAATGAATGAACACCCGGCATGCAACAGAAAGAAAGACTAACCTATAAAAGAACAAAGGAACTGGTATTTGACCCTCACAGTACAATGACCTCCCCCCCTCTCTCTCTCTCTCTCTCTCTCTCTCTCTCTCTCTCTCTCCAGCTCAATTAGAAGGATATGAGGTTCTGAAGGGGTTCATGGAGACAGTATCTAGCCCCATCATTCTCAAAAGCTTAATAAAATCTGGAAACTGAGAAGAATTAGACGTAAGGACAAAATGGGTCGTAAGATATGCGTCGTAAGAAAAAGCTAAAATACGTAAGAAAACTTAAGTACTTCGTAAGATAAGAAAACAAATCGTCGCAAGATGAGAACATGTAAGAAAAAATACGTCATGTAAGAAATTTAAAATACGTCGTAAGAAAAAATACGTCACAAGAAAAATGTCATGATAAAATACGTCTTAAGAAAAAATACGTCAAATAAATTAACCACCTGATTGTTTTATATAACACCTGGGGATTTTATTCACCTGGGAGTGGGTCATAGAAGCCTCATTGTGTTAAGGTACTGCTGAAAAAGGTGCATAAAAGGTCGTAAGTGTATTATTATTATTATTATTATTATTACACCTGTTTGAAAGCGATAAGAATGTTAATGTAAAAGGTAAGACTGATAACGCATTGTCTGTATTTCGCGTCACTGGGATTAAATAAGAATGTAAACGTAGGTGAAAATAAATAAACGAACAATAAACAAATAAATAAATCTAGTATCGATTATTAAATATATTCTTACAAAATACTTTATTTTTAATGATTTTAAATATAATCTTACTTCTACAAGACTATTTTACTCAACCGCGATGAATACAACTGTCCATACGTAGCCAAATAACGCAAAATAAACACGGCATCGTACTAAAGAGGTCAATAGGTAATCTTTTGCTAACTGGTAAAGATAGAAAAGTATATTCCCGTATTAACTTTTGACACAGGTGATAAATAAATAATAAAATAAATGAGCAAGACTTCCGAGTACCGTTGCAAACAAACTCAAGACGTAAGTGACAAGCATCTCAAGAATTCAGAAGCCGCTGCGTGTCCTCTTGCACAGGACACTTCAACGGATTCTTGGTACACTTTAGGGGGGTACAAGCCCCGACATTTCCCCCCCTCCCCTTCCCCTTTTCAAATTATTTCGAACCCTGGGAGTAGTAACTGTCGTGACCTTGAACTATTCTCTCTCTCTCTCTCTCTCTGCAATGAACAAGGAAATGACAGAATAATCTAAAGAACAGCGATAAAGAATGTTGACAGGATAAGGAGTAAAAACAAAAGACATGTATACCTTAATTATTTCTAATTTCTAAGCTCCTTTCTTCCTAGTATACCCTGAAATAACAAAAACACTCAACAAAAACACAGCCAAACAGCATTACACATCAAAAGAAAGGAAGAAGTAGCAGTGCGAGAAAGACTGTCTTGGAAGGAGCTTGTTTTTCTCCCACGAAAGCACATTTGTTACGAACCCATGTAACTTTGCTCCAGTTCTACGTCTTGCGCAAGGAACGACGTGCGATGGTAGGGTAGGTCGGGGCAAGAATACGAAATCAGATGCAGTGAATGATTTCTTGATGATGATAATAATGATGATGATGATGATGAAGAAAAATGTACTGGATAATAATGAGCAATATTTTGTATCTTTTTGCGAACACACACACACACACACACACACACACACACACACACACACACACACAACGTTTCAGATACACATGTGACTGCGTGGTGTGACAAAATTCCCCTTGTGTACAGAGGCAGTCTCACCTGGTACACTACTCTGCTTATCTTCCCTCCCCCAGGTGTGAACGCTTGGAGGTGAGACTAAGGCATTTACAGGTGAGAGAGAGAGAGAGAGAGAGAGAGTTTGTCCGTGTCTGTATCTATCTGCCTACCTATGCTAAAATAAATAGATAACGATGCTCCCTAGCACCTCCTCCTTAGCGATTTACTCTAGGAGACGGCTAGTTAGCATTAGTAATGCTATTTATGTTGAGAATTGTGTTTTATAATTATTTCAACGACACAAGGGGGTACTATGGTGTAATAAGCAAAATAAATCGCTTAGGAAGAGATGTTGGGGAATAATATTAAAAAAACCCACAATGCTTAGCATAAATAACATACAAGTCAATATTAATCAGCCGTATCCGTAAGTGTATCGCTAAGGAAGAGATGCTGAGGAGCTTTGTTAGCAAATTATTTTTGTATACTGCTCGTTATTAATCCCTAGTGTGTTATTCTTGCCTCCTATATTAATGTTACAATTACACAGACAACGTACAGGAGACCAGCAAAGTGTAGCATGAAAAAATAAATAAATAAATAAATCCCTAAAGAAAAGGTGTTAGGGAGCTTCCTTAACCGTCGAGAATAGTCATCCCCAGACAAAATCCCCTGTTAGCATGAACAAAAGATCAGAGTTTTCCCGACCATCTGGGGGTTAATGGCTCCTATGAATCACTCTCAACTGAAAAAAAAAAAAAAACACCTGAGTCACCTGGAATAAAATACTAGAATTGTCCCGACGATGAAACATAAAAAAAAAAATGAAAGTAGAAAAAGAAACGATATAGAACAGTAACAAGAAAAAGAAAAACACTCCGACAACTCCCAGTCAATAATAAGACGCTAATAATGAAAGTACGTGTTAAATAATGCATGATAAAAACAAAAACAATGTTTTTAAATCACCATCAGCGTTTAAAAAGCCGGGCGGAGCAACGAGAGGAGGTACTCGCGGAGAGGGAGCCTGGGACGCCATGCGAGGGGCACGGGAACGACTTAATACATACCAAAAACTTAATGATAGCCCCCAAATCTAAAATAATACCCCCCCAAATCCTTCTTGGTAACAACTCTTATTGAAATTAAGCCCAGCATCAGTAGTACGTATGGTTAGACGAATGAGGAATGTCTGAACGCCACTGTGGAAACCAGGAACCCTGAAGTAAACAAACTCGGCATCTAAGCAACAGCATCATTTACCCACCTTTATTTCCTTGTCCAGACGTCTCCCAGTTCCTTCAGCTTCTCGATGATGGCACCAGGGGAAGCACACACAGGCCGCAAAAATAAGCGAAAAACACCACCACACTCACACAATTCACATGCAACAGCAGCACCTCATAGTCTGGCTTGCCTCGGCTGCGCATGCGCATATCACGTTCACATAGTGACGGATAGGCATTTAAAAACTTAATATTGTTAGAAAAATATAACCTTTTCCTCTATACTCATTTTATGATTAATAATTGACGCTTTTGAAAATTTTGTTATGTGATAGCTGGTTTCGTTTGGCCGCTGCAAGTTGGAAAAAAATGGTAGTCGAATCAAGGTGTGGCACAGGTAACATCTCGAGATCACTCAGTAAAAGTTCACCTCAATCTTGTCTCAGAATATAAAAATACATTGCCTGATCCAAAACGATCCCCCCAGATTGAAAGCATACATCAGCTTATTGGTATAAAGCAAAATTACGAGTCTCTGTTTAGAGATCGAACGAAAATAAGCATCTAAGAGGCTTCGTACCAATAATGAAAGGTGTGAACGAACGGAAAGCACACTTGAACCTAGACGAAAACATTGGAGACTGATTCTTTGGTTTTCGGTGGCCTATGACTATCGATAAAATTGAAATAAGAATTATTCACGTTTGCTAGCGATTATTTTTGTTCCTTTTGCCATGATTCCTTGTTTTTATGAGCTCTATTGTAAGACTTAGCTCAGTGCATCTGCTGATGTGATGCATGTGGACGAGATGACATCTCACCAGCCTACCCCATCACCCACCACAACCGCCATTTTGATCCCTAGCTGCCCCTGCCCTCACCACAGCCTCTCCTGCACGTGTAACTGAGCCAAATAGTTTGATAGATAGATAAAAAATGAAAAGCAGAGGGTAGATGTCGCCACTCAATCCTCGCTGTCATAATCAGTGATTGACCAGTATACGCAAACAAGGAAACAAAAAAAATATGTGACGTATAGAGGAGACGGAATATAATAAGAAATGGCCAAATTGGGAGGGGTTGTGACGCGACGACAGGATGTGGCCTCAGAAGCGGTGATGTAACAGGAACGGATGTTATACTTCCATTTAACCCGAAGTATATAGTTTAATCTAACCTACAAATACCTAAACAAGAGCTGATGTCCTAGTCTTTATATTTTACTGTAGCTAACGTCAGCCAGCCCATCTTTAAAGTTGAATAAAGGCCATGATGCTGATGATGAAACAGCATGTCGACCGAGGAAGGAAAATTTGATAAACGCCTTCCTTTCAAAGTCGCCATGTTTGTGTGGACTTTAATCTTGTTGCCTCCAAACATTCGATTTATGGAAGATTGTGAAGGGATTAAGTCTGTATGTAACCTTTCCTGTTCTTATAAAATCGTCGGGAGATACAATGAATGAAATGAGTGAAGGAATAAGCATTATTCGATAGCTGATATAGTGATATGTTGTACTTTGACTAACACCAGATTATTTTTATTTGCCGTAAGGAAACCCCTGGTCGTCAAAGGACCAATGAAAGGATTTTGAGATATGCATAACATTGGTATCATACACGTTTTTCGTCTAAGGACCGTATTTCATAATGTTTTGCCAAGTTTATTTCTTCCTATCTTCGGTCGCTGTGATGCAATAAGTACGAATGAAAGTAAATAATACTTGAAATGCCATTATGTTGTTTTACATAGTATGCAGCAGGGACTAGTTTTCTTTTTTTGGTGTGAGGAGGCTCCCGGGAATTTTGACAGTGTCTGCTAAGTGGTGTATAAATTATTTGCTCCTTATTCTATCATAATTAGGAGGATTTACAGACAATTCTACAAAGCTCTTTCTATCTTTTGTACTATCATGTTGCTAAAGAGAAAATTAGCAAGCGCTGGTCCTGGATTTTAAAAATGTGCGTCACCTATTCCTTTCCCACTTACCAGGCTCCTTTCCCAATGGTACCTCTTCTCGTGATCATCCTCCCGTCTTCTACGAAAGTGTTATTTAAATATACTTTTAATGTTTATTTAATGTACGTTGTGCTTAGAGTACCCTATATTATTGTTATTATTGTTATTCTCTGTTATTTCGTCATAGTTTCCATATTGAATTGCTGTAATAATGCTGATTCAGGTGCAACAGTGGACTACTTTCTTGGTGTTAGGAGGCTCCCAGGCATCTTGAAGATGAAATTAATAAGGCATGCAAGAAAATATAGTTCGTTTTAATTTGGTGAATGTATAATTTTAATACAGTTTTCACATTTCTGTGTGCCCTTATGGTGTTGGAAAGAGTTAGTTCTACGTGCACACATAAAAAAATACCTGCAAAATAAACTCTTTAATTCCTGTTTACAGCCTCCTTTGACGAACCGTGTATTACTCCGCGTTGATCGTTACCGCTTATACGATAAAATTAATTAATTTTGCATGGATCAAGCATGTTATCTCAGCATGAGCCCACAATTGTTTGAACATGAGCCTGTGTATTGGCTATACAATCATTTAGGGTGCATTTGTTGCGAGTATCAACAAATACAATTTATGCCAACTCCGAGGGTGTGATGCGATCATCCGTGGACGTCAGAGTAAGCGATTCTCTGATGCTGGAAGGTTCGTTGCGTTCGCGTGTGATATTTTTGGGTTATATTTACGGCCCAGTTTGCTTGTGTGTGCGTCTGAGTTGTTATCAAGATGTCGGAGAACCTGGTGACCTCGCGACGAGTAAGGTAAGTAAGTGAGGCTGTTCATTAAACAGGATGAGGGCTATTAAAACGCGGGGCAGATTAAAGCTCCCGGGGACGATCATAGGTCGCTTGTCAACTTAGCGTCGTGCCGGGCATTTCTGATCGTAGTTGATCACGTGTATAACTCCTTTCAAACCTAAAGATTATTTTGAATTGCTGGCTCGGTACTTTTAAAGGACTTATGGTCCTGGTGTTAATAATTTGCCATTTGTTTTCCGCGTGACTCAAGAAGCTCCTTTCCCGGTAGTACCTCCTCTCGTACACATCGTCGACTCGAGACGGAGCTTTAAATGTGCTTTAAATGTACTTGTTTGTTCTTATTTGTCGTTTTAATCGCCTGATCTATCCTGTAATGTAGTTACTATTGTTATTGATGTTTTTGTGCCCAGTTTAACCTCGGTCTTTGTAATTTTGAGTATTTATTGTTCTTAATTTATGCTGTATTGTAATTATTCGTGTTATTACTGCGCAGTTTCGCTTTAAATGCCATTCCGGGATCATAATGTGTCGTTTTCCATTATGAGTATTGTTATAGTACTACATATGTACTGAGCTGTTGCATAAGTTATCGTTACCATTATTTCCCATTCCATTATTCACAAGCCACCACCATGAGTAACTGGTACCATCACAGCCTTGACCACAGCCGTTCCAACCAATATTATCAGTCACCATTATCACTTTACTACCATCTCAACCACTCTTACCACCGCACTACCATCACAACCACTATTACCACAGCATTACCATCACAGCCACCATTACCTCCTCACAACCATCACAACTACCATTACCACCGCAGTCATCACAACCATTATCTCTGCACTACCATTACAACCACCATTACCACTACACTACCATCACAACCACCATTATCTCATTCACTCTACCATTACTACAATTTATTACCACCAGCAGTCAACATTCAAGCATTAACTACTACTATTACCCATACCTTCACACTTCATCACTGCCACTTTTTTGTCCCCCCTAGACTTCACAACCAATATCTCAAGTACTATATA
Source organism: Coenobita brevimanus (assembly GCF_032717465.1). Lineage (NCBI taxonomy): Eukaryota > Metazoa > Arthropoda > Malacostraca > Decapoda > Coenobitidae > Coenobita > Coenobita brevimanus. The sequence continues at coordinate 55,558,787 of NC_137023.1, read as the reverse complement.
TTAACACTAAAAGTTAAATTTAAATATAGGCAGTAGTAAGACCTAGTTCAAGATACTTATATTTTTCGTTGTTTTACAAGTGTATAAACTATTTGAAACAGTTTGTAATTAGTATTATAAATTTAGTCGCTCTTTGGGTTCTAAAGACAATGAGGAAGCATACAAATAGCAATTTTATTCATACAAATGTACAATAGCTATATACTGGTCAATGAGAACAAATAACATGTTCTTAGGTTATCTGAAATTTAGTGTCCCTTGTACCAACCAGTAAATAAATATATACAGTAAATAATTTATATGTTCAGGATTTAGTGTATTAATATCTGTACTGTATGTCTATCTGCCATCAGTCAATCATCTTACCTCTATGGGTCTGGGGAAATTGGAGGTTCTGGTAGTACCATATACAGTATATATACCAGGTACTATGGTGGGCCATAGGAGGGGAGTTTGTATGTGTATTGAGAATATTACATGGCTAAGTAGGTGGCCTCAAATTGGGTCATCTCATTGGTTTCTGGAATGCTCTATGCCATTTCTTCAGCTGCTGGCCGAAGAGTAGACTTAAAACCGAGTCTCGACAAAGTACAGTAATCACTCTAATATCCGGACGCCCAATAACCGAACATCCCCACTACCCGGACCTTATCGTCCTGGGATCCAACATTCCCAAAATGGTCCGGGGAAAAAAAAAAAAAAAAAAAAAAATTTTTTGCCGTCCGTAATTTGAACTTGCCACGCGCGCCGCGGGAGAGCATTGTTTTGGTTCGTCATTGCTCCAATGTCCGATAGAGCGCCGCTGCATCCTCCTCACTTCCCGCCTGTCTCTCACCGCGACTGGACCTACGCTCTTCGCAATGGCTGCCCACGTGCTCGCTTTTGTGGTGGTGCCGTACTTGCTGCAAGGCCTCCTGCTGCTCTCGGCCCTCCTCTTAGTGTGTGTGATGATGGCCCCGCCACCTGAGAAAAGGAAGAGAGTGGTGTTGACTCTGGAAAAGAAGAGGGCGATATTGGAGAAAGTTGATGGGGGTTGGTCTTCTTCCCGCATTCTCCACGAGTATAACCTGGCCCGGTCGACTTTGTTCAATATCAAACATTCCCGAGACAAACTCATGCAGTACACGGCTGACTTCTCGTCGAGAAGCAAACGCAACGTGGAAAGGAAGGTTATGTTTACCCCCAAGTTTGCAGAAATCGACCGATCCACGTTGATTTGGTACTGACAGCAACGTGCAGCTGGTGTGATAGTACATGGAACGGAGCTGAAGGCTGCTGCTGAGAAGTTTGCAAGGCTTCACGATGCCCTAGACTTCAAGGCATCCGAGGGGTGGCTCTTCGCGTTCAAGTTGCAACATGGCCTTACTAACCGTAAAGCACATGGCGAAGCATTGGACGCTAACGAGGATGGAGTTGACGAGTTTCGGCACAAGGTGAAAGGCTTGATCGACAGGGAGGGCCTCACTCTCGGTCAAGTCTATAACGCAGACGAAACTGGCCTATTCTATCGCTCGCTGCCAACGAACACTCTAGCCGAGGAGACGGAGAAGCGTGTACCTGGCCGCAAGCTTTCTAAGGAACGGATATCTGCTTTGTGTTGTGCCTGTGCTAACAGCATGCACCGGGTTAAGCCCGTTGTTGTTGGCCGTGCAAAGCAGCCTCGGTGCCTTCGTGGGGTGATGGATGTCCTTCCTGTCGTATGGTACCATTCTTTGAAAACATGGTTCACAGCTGTGATTTTCAAAGACTGGTTTCACCGTCACTTCATCAAGGAGGTCATCCAGTATCAGATGAAGACACTGGGAATCCCTTGCGACCAGGTAAAGGCTCTCCTTCTGCTCGACAATGCACCTGCCCACCTGTGTGACAAGGACTTGGTTGCTGAGAATGGCCGTATTAGGTGCATGTTTCTGCCACCTAATACGACTGCTTTCATTCAACCCATGAACCAAGGAGTGATTGTGGCAACAAAGCGCCTGTACCGTCGGAAGTTCCTGGACGAGGTGATGGTTGTTCTCGAGGATGAGGACAAGCGCAGGGAAGGACGTGACAGTCGAGGCAAGCGGACTTTGGAAAACCTTCGCCGCTACAACATCAAGTCTGCGCTGTACAACTGGGCTAGTGCATGGAAGGAAGTCCCTGTGAAAACCCTTGAAAATGGTTGGTCTCGTCTGCTTCTCGGAACAGATGTGGAGTACGATTTTCTGGGCTTTGACGTGGATGACTTCCATGCACGGCTACGTACGCACGGTGACGTTGATGTGGACGATGTATGTGAGTGGTTGGACGACGACGAGGGCGATCCTGGGTACCAGACGTCTGATATCGAGATCGCGTCTTCGGTTGCTGGTGTCAGTCCCAAACTTGAAGATTCCGACGACGAAGGCGACGATGATGCGGACTCCTCTCAGCAGGACACTACTCCAGCCATCCCCAAGCTGAGCGCACTCCGGGAACATCTAGAGTTCATCCTAGACTACCTGGAACACCCGGACTGCGACAGGGAGATGGGGCCCTTGGGACTCGTGGAGGAAGTGCGTGCTTTCAGGCAGCGCATCATCAATCGCCAGAATCGTCGGTCCTTGCATCAGTCAATGATTGACAGTTTTTTCAGGCCCATGACCCCCGCTGTGCCAAGCCCTGGCTCCACTCCGTTGCCTCCCCAAGACAGGCCTTCATGCTCCGAGCCACAGCCCAGCACATCAGCTACAGTGGAGTCACCGCTTGACGTGAGTTTGCGGCTTTCGTCAGAGTCTTCTGCAGTCGGTACGCCATCACCACGACCCAGGGATGCACCCCTTGGTTGCCTGCCAGTGATACTCTCGGACTCTGACAGTGAATAAACAGCAAGAACTTCTCCACTAGACCACACGGAAATTTTGAGTGTTGTGCAGTGAAAAAAACGGTGTGTTGTGTTAAGGTTTTCGAAATGAGAGAAAAGACTCAGTGGAAACAAAATTTAACGTAACTAACCTTCTTTGTTTTGGCTTTGGAAAATGAAAAAAACTTGGGAAAAGTTAATGTGCAACACTAAATTAAACTGGAACATTATTTGGACTAAAGTGAACACTGTGAAGAGAACGGACTTCTGTGTGTTATTGACTAAGTTCAGTGCAAGACTTCAGGAAGAGTGTACTGCAAGTGCTTCAGGAAATCGTTCTTACTGTCAGAGTCCGAGAGGAGGCGGTTATTCATCGAGGTGGCCAGGGACTTGCTGTAAGTAGCCAGAATGTTTCATACTGTACTTTTTTCCATACTATACTTACCAGAATGTTTCATACTGTACTTTTTTCCATACTATACTTACCTCATGCATGTGCAGTAGGAATGTGTTTTTCAGAGTTAGGCTAGGTTAGGGTCCATAAGTACCAGAATGTTTATTAATGCATGAACATACTTCTAAACCCTCATTTTATGTTTCTTTTGCATTTATTTCAGTCATTTATGTGCCTTATTGGTGTGATTTGGGTCTTAAATAGGTGCTATGCATGTCCAGAGGGTGTTGTATAGGTGTTTCTCTGAGTTAGGGCCCATAAGTACAAGTCCATAAGCTGGGGCCCAATATCCGGACGAAACCAATAACCGAACCTACCGATGGCTCTATTACTCCGGATATTGGAGTGATTACTTTTGTTCTCTGGGTGTCCGATATATGACTTGATGGGCCTGAACAAGACTGAGTAGCCCCAGGGTACTCATAGATACTGAGTTAGTAACATTGTTCATTCCACAGAAGTCTGACATTCCCAGGCCGTCCTGAATTGTAACGGGTTCCGACTGTGTATGGTATTCGAGTGGCCAAAGCCAGTGAGCATTATCCTCAGGCAGGACAGTAGGAGACTGGAAGTAGACTGCATCTGAACCCATCACCAAGTATTACAGATGTACCCTTGTTTATGCTACAGCATGTGTCATCACTGTTAGTTGTTGAACTGTTGTCCTCAGAGTTGGAAGAGTCAGAATAGGGTTTCTGTGGGTATGAGATGAAGGAAATCCATATTTGCCACCCGTGTCACAGTCATGGTCATTCGCAGGCCTCAGAGAAAAGAGATGATGTGGCGGTGATGCAGAGGGATACCTAAAATTGGCAGTGGCAGGTCTTGGATTGTGCAGACATGTCTCTGGATTTTGGCCTTATCTCTGGGATCACACAGAAGGGCATCTTCCTTCCCTGTAGACATAGGTGTACACAGGTACTCGTTGGTTTACGTACTTTTGGCTTATATACATTTGTAAAAATGATGTAGGGAACATGTCTGACCCTAAAATGATATGAAGGAAAATGTACGTAACTTTGGTGTACAATGTGAACATGCAGTGGTATGTTGTGGACCTGCAGTGGAACAGTTGTTGCTGTGAACACTTGTACACATGCATAAGTAGACTGCCTCAACAGTTCTTGTCTGCCTCTTATCCTCAGAGATGGTGTGTACACACTGCCATCAGTTACATCACATATCTCTCTTACAAGCTGTACTACATGAGACGGAAACTTTGCCGTTGATTTCATCTGTCAGACAAGTGATGGTGGTACAGTACTGTATATTGCTCCAGTCAACTTGTCTCTAGGGTTCTCACCCTCTTAGTACCACCCAAGATGTGGAAGGTCAAATGTGAAATTTACAGATAAATATGTACATTCTGTTTGAAACATCACAAGTTGATGAAGATTATTTTCAGAGTTCTGGTGCAATTTTAAGTAGATTTAGTGGGAGAATTATTATCTCAGAAAGGTTATTGACACTTTGTTGTGCAGATGATGGCAATAGAGGGATGTTGGGAACGTATACGCAACTAGGAGACAGAGTGCTGCTGTGGATAATCCTTTGGAATTTTCAGTGGATGCATTAGTGCCTTTTTAGGTGGACATATAGAATAGTAGAACAACTGTACTGTATGCAGTACTTTAGGGTTAACCCTCACGCAGAGGTTTCTGTACTCGCGTATCACCAACATGCAGTGGTTGTTTTACTATTAGGTTGCTAATTTTTGGCATGGTTTAAATTGCTGTGGTTGTTGCACTCTTAGGTTGCTTTCTTTCTGACATTGTGTGGATGCTTGAGGGAGCCGTGATTGATCTAGCATCCCACCATGTGCCTGAAGGATGGATGATGCATTACAGGATACTACCTGCTTCAGCCCTGTAGCCTACCGGTTGCTTGTCTTGCTGAAGGGTTGTCTGTCAGCCTATTACGTTCTCTCACCCTCTCCTATTCCTTCCCATGACTGTTTTTTCTTTTTACTGTTTTTCCATTTGACAAGGTTAGACAGTTAATATTAAGAATATAGTGTAAATGTAATTCATGTGAAGAGAAAACTCTCAGTTATCCAGCATAATTCAGCCAACCCCTCCACCAGATATTGCAGAACACTGGATATTGCATAGTACCCCAATCAACTATCCATTCGGTGTCAAGGTGGATAATGTGTTACTCTCTGTCTCGACATTCTATCCTTAAAACTTTCGTACAGTATTGCCCCTCAGTAAAAGATGAAAATTAAGCATAAAATACAATATAGTATTGATACAGTACATATAGTACAGTAATACAGTACGGTACATAATATAATCATAATTACAGTATACTGTACTCCCCCAGTGTTGACCGGTGCAGGGTAGATATGCAGAGATACGCCCTTGCTATTCAGTAGTCAGAGCACTTGAGCACAGCACTGGGGGGGCCACATGGTTAGTCACAGCACTGCAGCAATGGGTGAAGCAAGGAGGCCACTGACTAAGTCATTGCTCTAGGGTTTAACCATGTGGGTCATGAGTAGAGTGCACAGGTATGTCCTCACTGTATGGCGTCCACGGAAGAGACCGAGGGAGGGACGATAGGCTCAGCACGTAAGGGAGGTCGCCTATTGTAATTGACTGGTGTGTTGGAGGGTCTGCCTGCGTGCTGATTGGGTCTCCTGTCTGATCCAGAGAGCTGATTGCTTCCCATTTCTGAGCTGGATATTGTAAAATTTCGCCAGATATTGCTTTAATAGAGCAGAGCAAAAAGCAACCGATATTGCGTTGGGCCGGATAATTCGTCAACGTATAATTGAGAGTTTACTGCATCATCACCATCGTCATCTAATCCAGTGTTGTCCTATGAGGAGCGTAGGAGCCCAGAGCTAGGCAAGTTGGTCCTGACATTTAAGATGAGTGACCAGCTTCACTCATCTCTGAATGGCATTACGTGAGCAATAATCCCCAACCACTCCATGGCTATAAACCTGCACCGGCTCAATCCGATTGGCGCCTTAATTACCCACTAGACCACCAGTCACCATAGTGTGGTTATATGGCTACCACTCAGTATAGTACAGTAAATGGTTTCCTGGTGTACAGGAAACCATTTGGCTTGTCACTCAGTGTAAAGTTATGATAGACAGAAGGAAGAGGAAAGAATGAAAGATAGAAGAGGAAGGAAGGAAGAGAGGAAAGGGCAGGCACCCGAGAGCAGCACTACATTGAGTTGATGATGAGCGCACCCACCTACCACTAATGTTATTTGAAAATACTGTTAGATTTATAAGTTAATGATAAAAGCTTGGTTTCATGATACAGTGCTCTCGCATCCAGTTCAGCATGTAGATCAGGCGACATTGCCATACTATACAGTTCAGAAACCTTATGGGGAAAATTATTTAGATTAGACAAGAGTCATATTTTAAGTACAGTACAAGATCCTTAGAATGTTGTAAACAGTGATAGGCAAACACACAAAACTGGAGTTTGGCATAATGAATAAGGACACACACACGCACACACAAAAACACAGGTACTGTCCAACATGCTTTTATATTCTGGTGTTAGTGGGCTGATGCGTGGTGACATCACGTCTCCCAGTCAGTGCATGTTCTTATTGGCCGTGGCACCTCTCGAATTCCCAGAATAATGGTTCCCCCTGGACTCCCTGGTTTTCAGACACATCTGTGAAAGCAAATCGTACTAAAATAAGTTTTCCATACTAAGCCTTTTTTTTTTTTTTTTTTTCTGAATATTAATTTTGTAGTGTCTGCAGTACCAAAGGGGGCAGTTGGTACCAAAGAAATGTGTGTTGGATGCAAGGCCACTGTACTGTACCTGCTTCTCTGTTCTGTATCCCAGACCCCTAAAGAAGCAGGGAGGATGGTACCAAGGATATGTCAGAATCCTGACCTTTCGTACTAAAACTTTGCAGCCCTGTATGAGATACATGTATTGGACAGTCACTTATCCTGCCACCTTTCTGCATTAACTTTTACCTGGAACCACTTCATTGCAAATTTACATAGCATGTCTTTGTCAGTACAATATTGACTTTCCATTGCCCTTCGAAACTGTTCGTTGCCTCCTTTGGAACCGCATATTCAACAGATTTTCTCATAAACTGAGTAGGTTTGTTCTTAATTTTTTTTTTGTAACACATTAATTGGTGAACAGGCCCTGGTTACATAATAAGGAGTGATTCTGTTACTTATATACAGTAAGTGTTCCTTTCATCAAGCTTTGACCTTCACCTACTGTGATGTTTAATCTTTTGAACTATTCAGAATTGTCATTATGTGATATAATTGTGGCCAGTTTGCTGTTTTTCATGAGTTTAATTTCATATTCCTCAGAGTGATTTAACTCTCAGTATTCAAATTAGTAGAACACCGTCACTAGGCACTGTACTGGCATGATGCCGTGACATGTCTACATGCCAGCAGTTGATTTACTTTTCCATGGCAAGATTTTGTCCTACCTAGTGATGTATCATTATCCAATCACAGGCTGTGCTGAAAAGACTTCAACAGAAAGTTTGTGGATATAATATGCAGTTTTGGATGAAAGTGCTGATAAACTTCCCCCTTATCCAGTGTTTTTATTGAATACCATCATCTTTTTTATATCAGCTGTAATAATTCATGACCAGAAAAGGATTAGAAGTGCTTGCTAGTTGAGTTGAAGTGAAAAATTTTATGCACATTATGATCGCTTAGGCCTTCATTCTCGATGTAACTGGTGTCAGATAGAATATTGATTCCCATGAAAAAGTGATGTACCAAACATAGCCTAATCAAACTAAAGTTAAATTCAGATTTGAGAAATTTACATGAAGGGACAATTTTTTATTGGTTGGGTCAGTTTTCCACACAAGAAAAGTGACCCGGGGGCTAATTTTTTGTATATAAAATTACCCAAAAATCAGTTTTCCGTGGGGTTGGATTTATATAGTTATGGCAACCAGACAGAAGGCCCAAGCAACATAATAATGTGCATACCGATAATAGGTTTTATTCTGATGCAGAGCACTTCTGAGCGTCTAATGTTTCAGATCTTGACCAACATTGCTGGCAAAAAGAATTTAATTCTGGGTATATATTAAATATGTACCAAATTTTTCTCTTATTGTGAACCACTATCATCTTTACATACCATACTGTATACTGTACTGTAATGTCCTTAATATTCAAGGCACTTGTTACTTGCATTGCCAGTTGACATAGCCTACTAGTTTGAGAGCACAGTACTATTCAGTGGCAGAATCAGTACCAAGACTCAACCTCATCCCATTTTGCTGTTGCAGTTTCTGAATAATCCTAAATGTGACAAATATATGCCAGAGATTATCAGTCCACAACACTTCTATTATTATCATGTAGCAACTCATCAAACAGTTTGGGAAGAGGATGTCTCTGGTGTAATGGTGTTTTTTTTTTCCTCTCATGTTAGTACAGTTATTACAAGCCTATTACTCTCTGATGTTGGAATAGTTGCCATCAGGGTTACCTGTGGCGTAGGACCTGCAGCATTTTAAGACTTTTATGACAACCTGCCTGCTGCAACAAACTTTTTTCTCACTTGTAACAGGTATCCTTCCTAGAGCTGCTAATATTCCTACATATCAGTTCATCAGCATGCTTTTTTAACATACCAACACTTCTGCAGTGTGGTTCTTATACTGTGTGAAGCTTTGTGTTAGTAAGAGCAGTCACAAGTATAGTTTACTATTATTAAAACATCACTCTAAAATGTTAGGCAAATCCAAGTTATAGGACAGTCCCATTGGGTGCATTATTTAGCCTACCACTTACTCTGGCGTCAGTGAAATAATCTTATGCATCTTGAAGCATACAGAAGGTATATCACTTATAATCTGTTCATTGCAGTTGTGTTTTTACACCCTTTATGAATTTCCATCTCACATTCCCCATCAATTACGCCCACACATTGTTATTAGTTACATTGGAGATTTCGTTGCGCCTCATACCGATTTATTCAGCACACTACACCCCAGTATCCTCTTTTATGTTATTGATGGAAGGGATGTATTACATCAATTTTAAAACGTTATAGAAAGCATTAAGAGAGTGGTAAGGTGTAATATGTACAGTAAAATAAATTGGTAAAGAAAAAGTGCGACGAATTAGGCTGTCCATTGCTACCTGAAATATGATCCTTACAAATTCTAGCAAATAGCTGCATCACTACAACAACTAACATAGTTTTAGTCTTCCACAGTTAACACAGCAGTCATTATCGTTACCATATCTGTCCCCTGCACGACAAATACGACTACTAGATCCCCACTACAGTTCTCCACAAACAAACTCATCCCACTCTCAAACCATACCACCACAAATTCCTCTGCCAGATCAACACCACAATTCTTCCTCACTGATGGACTCTTATCACCCACTCAGATACCACCACCACCATAATCATCATCATCCCTGCCATCCCTACTCCCACCACCATTCCCACCCCTCACCACCACCATCCTTAACCTCTACATCCCCTTCCACCAGCTCTCCTCCCAAACCATCACATATACCACCGTCCCCAGCCCCACATATTCCCAATACCACCCCTCTCCCAGACCCCCACACATCCCCATCACATGTCGCTACCCAACCAAATTCCTTATACCATTACAGTCCCATCCATTTCTCCAACTTAGAGCCACCCTCCTAACCCCCAGCACCATACTACCAACCCTATCCCAACACATCCCCTCCACGATCCCCATCCCCCTACACATTCAAAGCACCATTCCTGCCTCCACACATCTCTGTCGCCATTTCTACCCCGCACTATGCCTATCCCCTATCTACAGACATCCCCACCACTATCCGTATCCCCTATCTACACACATCCCCGTCACCATCCCTGTCCCCTATCCACACACATCACCACCACCATCCCTATCCCATATCTACACACATCCCCACCATCATCCTATCCCCTATCCACGCACATCCCCACCACCATCCCTATCCCCTATCTACACACATCCCCACCACCATCCCTATTCCCTATCCACACACATCACCACCACCATCCCTGTCCTCTATCTACACACATCCCCACCACCATCCCTATCCCCTGTCCACACACATCACCACCACCATCCCTATCCTCTATCTACACACATCCCCACCACCATCCCTATTCCCTATCCACACACATCACGACCACCATCCTTCCCTTTCATCCCACCACCATCCCTCTCCCCCTCATCCCTCCCCACCATCCCTACTTCCACTCATCCCCACCACCATCCTACCCCACCCCCCAACCCTGAGGCAGCAGCTGTCCACCCCCGGCCTCACCTGCCCGTTATCACCTTATTAGCAGAGCACACCTTTACCTCAGCTGGCCTCCACCACCTGCCGCCGCCGACACACGCTCGCTCGCCCGCTTATCATTCCACCCATCGCCTTATCTCGCCCAGGGTTTGATAGCGGGCTCTCTGTGGACGCCCGTGGGTTTTTGTACCAATGTGAACTTTATTTCTGTATTTTACTTATCGTTTGTATCGAGTTTTGTTCGTTGATTCGTTTGTTTGCTTGTATTTATATTACTCGGAATGTTCTTGATGTGAGCAGGACATTAGGAGACTGCCCCGATGTCTGGTTTATAAACATTTGCGATACAAATCTCTGTCGTAACCACCCCTCCCCCTCCCTTTTTTTTCTCTCTCTCTCTCTTAAGAGAAATACACTGGGAAATTCTTGATTCACTTCTCTTCCTTCCTTCAGAAAAACAAAAGGAAAACTACATGAAATTTAATTTCATTTTTTTTTTCCAATAAATCTCATCGCAGGTTCATTGAAAAAAAAAAAAAACGCTATTTTTTTTTTTTGTTGCTACCTCCAGAAGGTTCTAGTAAGCGTAGGAGATATTTTCGGAATTCGAGGAGTTAGAGTTAGCCTTCATTGCTGTAACGCTGTCCTGAATTGAGTATAATAATTTAGAAATGGGGAAAAATAGAAAATTCTAAGTCGGAAAGAAGGATCTACCGTGGACTTATTTCAACACTCGTTTTATTTTTTCATCAAAACCCCTAGTTTTTTTTTTTTTTTTTTTTTTTTTAACATACGGTTTTATACACCATTGCCAAGACTTCATCGGGCCGTAGCTATGGGTTTAAAAAGAAATTCACCAGTGTAGATTTCTTTTTCTGTGTTCGTCATCATCATCATCATCGTCTTTGCTCATGTCATTTTCGTTGTCTTTGTGATATGTATCGTCATATCTTCATTTTTTCAATCATTATACCTTAATCATCATCAAACCTACATCGTTTGGTCATTTTAGTCATACGCTAATCATCACCATCCATCAATGTTATCAGTATCATGATCTCCACCATCACCATCACCTTTTATCATTTATCTCGTTATCATTATTAATTTACCTCCTCTGCCCAAAGGATTAAGGTCATGATATTAATTAGTCAATATTTAAGCAGCTGTTTCACATACTCTCCTATTATTGGTTCTGGAAGGTTATTTGAGCAATAATTGTTATTAGTATTTAAATTACCCTGTATGCTGGTGTCATTTTCCCAGTATTACTAAATGGCTTGTTGGATTAATGAAAGGTGAATGTGTGACTTGTTAATTACTGGTGTGGACTGTGTGGATAATGGGCCTGGTCTCATTTAACTAACCCTTTTTATCTTGGTTATTTTTTAGTATGTTTTTTATTTTCAGCAATTTCCCTAGGCTGCCGATTAAGCACCATTCATAATATATCAGTCAGTCTCTTGCTTGATGCTGCATCATGTGAGGGGTCCTATCAAAATCGTATAAAGTGAGCGCTTATTTTTTTTTTTTTTTTTTTTTTTTTTTTTGTAAGTACTGATTTTAATTGGTGCCTCTTTTTAAAAATCCTTAATAATGTTGTAGCTTTTTCCAACGCAGACCAGCTTACCTCCCCCCCACCCACCCGTGTCGCAGGCAAATACCACACAATACGTCTGTGAGATACTCCGTCCCCCCTCCCCCTTGCCTGGGTACCACAGTTTTGGCGTCGGTGTGACAAGAAGATAACGAGAGAGAGAGAGAGAGAGAGAGAGAGAGAGAACTTGGATAGGCCTATCTGTGTTGTTTGGTTTTCGTGTACTCGTTCTTGTCTTCTTGTTCTCTCTTGCGTATCTCCTTTTCATCTCCTTTTCTTTCCATGTTTGAATGTTCTTCTTTTTTTTTTTTTTTTCGTTTTTATGCATTCTCAGTTTATTTTCTGCTTGCTCACTTCCTAAGGCTGACCTCAGTTTGCCCTTTTTTTCCTTACTTCCTCGGGCTTTTTTTCTTTTTCTTTCCTTTTTATTCGGTTCTGTTGTTTCTGCCGTTTTTCTTGCCTCATTTTCAGAGGTTATTATGCTTGTGGTGTGTCTGTTCCTGTTTATTCCATTTATCTATTTATTCTGTATGTCATTGCCTTCTTTTTGGTTCTTACTGCTTTCTCTGCTTTTTTTTTTTCTTTGCTTCCCATACACTTCGACCTCCTCTTGCTGCTTCGCCCATTTGGTGCTACATTTGGTTTTTACCTCAGAGCCTTTTTGTCTTTTTTAGTTTCTGTAACCTTATCTGCCGTTTATTTCCTCCGTTTTTTAAATCCTGTTTTTGTCACCTCGTTCGTGTACGTTTTCTGCTTCCCCTTTCCTTGGACGCTTTTTTTTTTTTTTGTGCCTTCTTTAACCCTTTTCCTTGCCTACCTGTCTTTGCTTTCCCTTCGGCTTGTACCCCTTTCTTTTCCCCCTGATTTTTGTAGCCTTACTTCTTTATTCCCTCCCCCCTTCTTTTGTATCTTTCTTACACCTTTTTCTCGCCCCCACCCCTTTTTTTAGTATCCTGTGATTCTTGTAACCTTTTTTTTTTTTTCTCTCTCTCACTTGGCCTTCCCTCTTGCATTCAACACATTTCTTTATTCCTTTCTCCTTTCCCCCCCTTTTTTTTTGGGGGGAGGCCCCATTTTTTATATACCGGTATTTTTTTTTTTTTTTCGCACCATTTGCTTTGGAAGCTACCTTTTTCTTTGTCTCCCTTTTCTTGTACCCCTTCCTTTGCCCCCCCCCCTCGGGTATCCATTTAAGTTGCACCCCTTCCTTTGCTCCCCTTTTCTTTCTTGCTTCCTTCATTGCTCGTATGCATGCTTCCCCACTCATCTTCTCTCACTCTCCTCCCTTTCTTTGTTTCCTGTTTCTCGTTTCCATTTCTTTCCCCTTTTGCTGTTGCCCCTGTGCTTACCTCTTCCATTGCCTGCTTGATTCCTTGACCTCCCTACCACATTCTCCTCCCTTTCTTTGTTCCCAGTTTCTCGTTCATTTTTCTCCCCCCTCCCCTTTGCTGTTACCCCTTTTCTTGTACCCCTTCTTTGCCCCTTGTGCATGCCTCCTTCAGTGCTTGCTTGCTTTCTTGACCTGCCTACCCCACTCTTGTCCCATTCTGTGTTCCCTGTTTCTCGTTCCCTTTTCCTTCCCCTCTTGCTGTTACCCCTTTCCTAGCTCCCTTTCTCTTGCATCCCTTCTTTTCCCCCTGTGCTTGCCTTCACCAGTGCTTGCTTGCTTCCCTGACCTTCCTCCCTACCTCACTCACCAGGACAACAGTAAACACAGCGTCAGGCCAGTGCTCTCGCAATAAACTGTTAGGTGAAGGAGCCCACCATTTTAGCTTACCATTAATGCAGGGGGAATGAGGAGAGGGAGACCGAGGATGAGATAGAAGGATAAATTGTAGAAGGAGTGCTTGAGACTATATTCAGTATGTTTTTCATGTGACGGAACTGGACCACTCACACAGCTTGATTAAAAACTTGTAACTAGGTGAATTAAATTCTATAGAAGTTAGTTGTGAGGAGGGAATTTTACCTTGTTGAGCTTTTTTGACTTTTTTTCTGTAATGTGGCCATCATTTGAGCTGAAAGGGATTAGGGAAGAGAGAGAGAGAGAGAGAGAGAGAGAGAGAGAGAGAGAGAGAGAGAGAGAGAGAGAGGAGCGCAAAGGAGTTGTGATGAGTTGTATGGAAAGATTCAGATGCCTTTTTTTTTTTTATCTCCTCTAAATATGGTATGAGGTGTTTGACAGTAGACAGAGCGGCAGACATTATTATTATTATTATTTTTTTTTAACAGACTATAACATCACCAATAAGACAAAGTTAGCACAAGTATTTAGTTATGACACCTTTAGAAATAAAATGGCTTTGAAAATTTCGTCCCAATAATCATCATTGTAGCAACAGTAACCTTAAATTTTACTGAGCATTATTTTTAACAAGTGCGATAAATTTTACTTTACAAGGTCTTGATGCATTTTCTTTGTCTAATAAGTGTATATATTTTAACTTTCATTTTATATATCAACTTTCATTTTATACATTAACTTTCATTTTATATATTAACTTACATTTTATATGCTGTATTAACTTTCATTTTATGTCTTTCATTTTATATATTGACTTTATTTTATACATTTCTTGTGGTAGTCACTAATGAGCAGTTTATGTTAATGCAAAAACTGAAAAGGGACGGGCTCCTGGTGGCTACTGTTGACCCTAATGAGGTGGAGGGTCTGAAAGGGTTATCAAAGAGGCCTTCAGCAGCACGGGCAATTGCACGGTTTATACACAACGCAGGTACACACACACACACACACACACACACACACACACACACACACACACACACACACACACACACACACACACACGGTCTTCTGTACTTTTCCACTTTATTTTGTATTCACTCATTCATTCTCTCTCTCTCTCTCTCTCTCTCTCTCTCTCTCTCTCTCTCTCTCTCTCTCTCTCTCTCTCTCTCTCTCTCTCTCTCTTTCGTGTACAAACAGGCAGACCACTAATTAACTGCCTCACTGACCGTCTTGTTGTCGAGGCGCCTATGACGACGGGGGAAGGGGTGTAGATTTGGTGTAGAGGGTGTAGGGGGTTGGGGGTTGTAGATGGGGGAAGAGGTTGGGGTTGCAGGGGTTGTAGTGGTGGGGGTTGGAGAGGGTGTTTGGGGTTGGGAGCTATATGGGAAGATGGTATGAGGATTGTAGATGGGGAAAGGAGGTTAGGGTAGCGGGGTCGGAGGGTTGTAGATTTGGGGTGGGGTGTTGTAGATTGAGGGAGGAAGGTTGGGGTTGTAGGTAGGGTGAAAAGGTTGGGCTTGTGGATGGGGAGGAGGAGAGAGGTTTTAGACTGGGAGGGGGTGGTGGAGGATTATAGATTGGGGAATGGGATTGGAGGTTTTTGGTTTTAGATTGGGGAGGGGGGTTGCAGGTTATAGATGGGAGAATGTGGTTGAGGTTCTAGATGGGGAAGAAAGGTTGGGGTTGTGCACTGGAGGAAGTTTCGGGTAGAAAGGGAGGGGGTTTAGGATTATTCATAGGAGAGGTGGGTTGTGGGTTGTAGGTAAGAAATAGAGGTGGAGTGGGGGAAGGGAGGTTGGGGGTTATAGAAATAGGGAGGAATGTTGTGACGTGTGGATAGATTGAGGTTTTGAGCTGTAGCTAGAAGGGTGGGGTTAGAGGTTGCAGATGGGTGTAGGAAGATGATTGGAGGGAGGGGGGGCGTCGGTGAGTTCTTTTATAGTGAAGCGGTGAGAAGAGAGGAGAGAGGGAGTGTCGAGGCTTTCGGGGAGGGGAGCAGGGATTATGGGGAGGGAAGGAAGGGGCGGTATTCTCTAAGGAAGAGGCGGTGATGAGATGTGAAGGGGGAGGGGGGGAGGGGATGAAAGTGTGGAGAGGGTAAGGGAGGGGGAAGGGTGAGAGTTGTGGGTAGGGAAGTACAAAGAACATAAGAACATAAGGAGAGATGATAAATGCAGTAGGCCGGTTGACCCATGCTAGGCAGCTCCTAGAAGAGTAACTGAACTACTAGAATGAGATAAAGATAGCAAAGAAGAAGAGTACAAAGGAAAGCAAACACCAGCAAACCTGTTGGTTCTTTCGTGGCTGTTTGGTATAGCGAAAGTTGTAACTTACAAATCTATTCTGCCAGTTAAAGACAAGGGTAGAAAAGCAGGAAGGCTCCACCCCTTCCACCAAACTCTCCAGCCGAAACCGGCAGGAAATAGTGAGATGGATTACCGTGCAGAATAGAAAAGCTGTCATGGAAATTTCATAGGAAAGAGGGAAAGGAAATATTAATTTAAACTGTCTACGTGAAAGGGAAGTCAACAATATTTACCAGTGTTCTGCGGGTTGCATCATCAGAGCTCTTAAAAAAAAAAAAAAAAAACTCATCAGAGCTCTTAAAAAAAAAATAAACTCCCTGTACTGTTGTTTGCAGATGATACCGTGTTGTTGAGTGAAGACGAAGGGGAGCTGCAAGGCTTGGTGGATGAGTTTGAGAGAGTGTGTAAGAAACGGAATCTAAAGGTGAATGTAGGGAAGAGTAAAGTGATGGTCTTTGAGAGAGGTGAAGTCAGTGAATGTACAGCGAGGTTGGATGGTGAGGAATTGGAAAATGTGACTACGTTTAAGTACTTGGGTAGTGTGATGAGTAAGGATGGAGGTTTGGAGGGTGAAGTGCTTGAAAGGGTACAGCAGGGAAGAAAGGTTGCTGGTTCTTTGAAAGCAGTGATAAGAAACAGGGAAGTGAGCATGGAAGTGAAAAAGTTACTACATGACAGTATTGTGATACCAACTCTAACGTACGGAAGTGAAGCTTGGACGTTGTTGGAAGGACACAAGTCAAGAGTGAGAGCCGTGGAAATGAGCTATTTAAGAGGAGCCTGTGAAGTCACATGGAGAGACAGGCTGACGAATGAGGATATAAAGGAGCGTTGTGGTGTGGATGTGGATGTGATAGGAAGCGTTATGAGGAACACACTGAGGTGGTTTGGCCATGTGGAGAGGATGGAGGGTGAAAGACTGACGAAGAGAGTGTATGTGAGTGAGGTGGAGGGGGAAAGAGGGAGGGGGAGGCCGAGGATGAGATGGAGAGATGGGGTGGAGAGGTATATGAGAGAGGGGGGTGTGAGTTGGGAGCAGGGGAGTGAAATGGCGGGGGACAGGGCGACTTGGAGGCGATTTGTTTGTGGCCACCCCAAACGGGATTGAGGCGTCTGGCAATAGATAGATAGATAGATTTTATTCAGTAGTAAACATATTAAGCTGGGGAAGGGAGGAGGACGAAGAGGTGAGGGTAAGATAAAGGACGGAGTACTACAGGGAAAGGTAGCTATAGAGAAGTGGATTTAGAAAGGGAGAGTGTAGAAGGGTGGTTAGAGAAAAGGGTAAGAGAGAAGTGGATACCGGAGACGAAAGTGAGAAGTGTGGTTAGAAGAGGGGAAAAGATAATTATTGATATTTATGAAAAGGGAAAGTGAGAGGAGTGAGTGTATCGTAGGAAGTGACCAGAGAATAGTGAGTTAAAAAAAAGTTGATCTCAAAAGAAGACTGAGGTGGAAATGGCAAAATTTTTATAGCAGAAAGATAGGGGACAAGAGTAAAGTTTAAGAATAACTCACTGTCGGTTATTGAATGTAGTAGATGACAGTTGATATTACAGTAAATGAACAACCAACTTTGGAAGAATAGTAATCGAAGTAATACCGTGCCAGAAATAGGTAACTCAAGAATACCTATAGTAACTGTCTGAGTACGGTGAAGAGCTGATAGACAGAAGGATAAGGATAACACAGACGAAAATACCAGAACTAAACAGTATTATCCTCTGAGTTAATAATAAAGATAACCGAAACAGATGAGTAAACGGGAAGGGGAGTGATGATAGTGAGTGCATCTGGGAATGGTGGTTTAGGCAGGAAGGAATGAGAGGTATGAGGGAAGGCTGAAATATCCGAGGAGAATTTGAAGAGGAGAAGTGAGAGAGGTGAAATTGTGAAAGAGGAAGGGAGCATAGAGACTGAAGAGGAGTGTAGTGGCTGTAAAAGGAGTGTGGAGCAAGGGGCAGTGAGAGCCAGGAGTGTAAGCTGTCTGGAGTGAAGTGTAAGCAGAAAGAGAGTAGATGCTTCATGGAGGGAAAGACGTGCTTGTAGAGGAGGAAGAGAACAACAATACGAGAGAGAGAGAGAGAAAAAAAAAAAGACGGATGACTAAAGTAGGTCGCTTGGCTTATTCTAGGTCAATTGGCCATTTCTACGAGAATAGGAGAATAAAACAAGGATAGCAGAGTAGTAGGCGCCGTCTGCCGATCCCTGTCGAAACTGGAATAAAAAGAACAAGAGCGAGGGAGCACGATACAGTATACAATAAATGACATGAATTTTTTGTTCAAGACTAATGGAAAATATATACGTTCCAGAGTAACATGCAAGAATAATGATAAGAACTCGTTATTTACCATATTACTCTGCTGCCTCGTTGCATCCATTATGGCATGAAAAGTAAAAAGTGTCCCGAGTGTTCTAGAGATTTCATTTTTCTGTACCAAATCTGTCTTTACCTCATTCTCTTGGACTACTCACACCTTTCGAGAGGAAGTAATCAGTCTAATGTAGTTTATGGTGTCCCTTTTTCTCATACTGTGGTGTTTATGTTCTGTTGCAGGCATATTGTACAGGTTGTCCGGGAAACTTTTGAACACACACACACACACACACACACACACACACACACACACACACACACACACACACACACACACACACACACACACACACACACACACACACACACACACACAAGTATACCTTTCTGCCCATCCACCTCTGAACCCACCCACGGCCACACCCACCTTTCATCGCCCCCCACCCCCTTACACCCTGTCGCTCCCTGCCCACACCCTAACACCCCTTAATGACCACCCCCTGGGACCCTGAGATGCACTCCAGACACCCCACTTAGGGATTCACACAAGGTCCACGGCAAGAGCGGCGGCCACCACGTTATTAACCTGCTCTGTGGTCATGGTGCCTCTCTTTCTGTCTCCTTTCATTTTTTCCTCCCCCCTCCTCTCTCTCTCTTTCCCTGTTCCCTCTCCCTCGTCCCTCTGCTGGCGCCAAAGACTGCCTTGTCCCCCAGTCTAATGGCGCCACTCATCCCATCTCGCCCCTTAAGCATACATGTTCTTGGTATTTCCTTTCCTGCTTAAAGAAATAAACCTGACCTTTACGCATTGTTTCTCCTCGTGTGTGGGGGGGGGTTTTCGGTGTGGGGCGGTATTCATAAAATTTCTTGGTGTTAAGTTGCCTATAAGATCGTTTCTATATATATTTTTTTAGCTCGAACCTCACGCCAAAAGTATAGTGGATGATTAATGTGAAAAATACCACGAAGAAAAGACTTGTTTCAAAATTATATGAGTTGATTTGGAGACTTGCCTGTTGTGATAATTGTTTAAGAGTTATTGTGAATACGGATCTTAGGAAAGAATAGGTAGGACTGTGCATGGGCGACTGGGTGAGGGTGCGTGTTGGCGAGAGAGTTGGTGGAGACATGATAAATTTGGAAGGGAAAATGAGGGGGTTAGACGATGCGAGATATTGAAGGAGTTTGAGTAATTAAATGTTAAAGTATAAGAAGGAAATGAGGAGCCTGTAAGGGTGACAACGTGAAGGTGTACTTGTATGTGGCGGTAGACTTAGGCATGTGGTTGAGAGGGAAAGAAAACTGATGGAAAAAAAAGGAAAGTGAAATGGAGAGGGAAGGACCATGTGATATATTTGACATGAACTTGATGGAGGAGATGGTGGGCATTACCAGTGTAGTGCAGTCATGAAGTGTAATATTGTAGTGCAATACTTTTTTCACATTAACCAGTCGTATTATTGCCGTATCTCCATCTTGATCCTAGTCTTGAAGAAGTGCCATGGAACGTATGTAGAGCCGTAGTGTTTTCATATTCTGCCGTTGATGAAGGGGAAAAAAGCTCCAAAAGGACGAATATCTCTGCCAAGTTAGGGTGAATGAACTGTAGCGTATAGTCTAGTGGTGTAGTGTACTGTATACCAACAGTAGCCCACAAGGGAAAAGATAGTGACGGGATCGTTTCTCCCTTCCACTCCCTGCATCCGAAGCCTGTAGGGGGAGAAATAAAAACAGTTTAGCTCTAGCACTGTAGAAAAAATCGTGGAGATATATACAGAGCGATTGGATGATAACATTCCTGACTAACTTGAACGTTCTGATAATGAGACCTGCCGTTTGTAAGTACACTGATGACTAGATAATTGGAGAATGAACACTAAAATTTAACCTAACCAAACCTAACCTTTGTAAACTAGGAATGAACACTGAAAATGCAGAGTAACTTAACCTAACCTAACGTAACCCAGATGAATGGTGCATGAACCCCGAAATTGCAAGAGAACTAAACACTAAACTCAAGTGAAGAAAGGGGTACCGCTTGCAATGAAGACCCCTGTGCTGGCCCGACCCCATTTCTCCCGGGATTTGTAATTTTTTTGTACCCAAGTAATGCAGTTGTCGGGACGTACAAAGGTAGGTGGGTGTGGATGCTAGATGCTCTTGGTATGGGTAGGTGAGCTTTGTAGGAGAATTTGGGAGATTTTATCAACTCGTGTAGGCAGGTTTCGTAACAGCAGTTTATTTGAGCAGTTATGCAGATACTGTTAATGTTTCCTTACATATTAAGTTAGTGTAGGATATAGTATTTTTTTTCTTTTCCTTTTAGTCTTTCACATGAAATTTCCATGGCAGTCTTTCTATGTTGCATGGTGGTCCCTCCTGCTTTTTATTGCCGGTTTCGGATGGAGGGTTTGGTGGTCGGGGGATGCCTTCTTGCTTTGCTATCCTTACTGTATCTTCAGCTCTTAGAAGTAAAATTTATAGGCATAGTTTCTTTGTAACAAACAGATCCGTAAGGACCAATAGGTCTGTTGCTGTTTGCTTTCCTTTGTACACCTTTGAAAGTGTGGGTGAATCTATGTGATATGATGTGGGTGTAAGTAGGTGTGTGTGTGTGTGTGTGTGTGTGTGTGTGTGTGTGTGTGTGTGTGTGTGTGTGTGTGTGTGTGTGTGTTTGTTTGTGTGTGTGTGTGCGTAAAGGTGGATGGGTGTGGATGTTAGATGATATGGGTGTGGGTAGCTGAACTCAAGGTAAATGTGGGAGAGTAAAGCAGTTTGTATAATTATATAGGTAGGTGTGGGTACTCCTCCCTTTCCCCTTTTCTTTCCTTGTCTTCTCTTTTATCTGTCTTCTCATCTATCCATCCCTTCAGTTCGTTTCCTCTTTCCATGTCTTTTGTCCCTTTTCCTTCCCTCACATCTTTGTGTCCTTTCTCTTCTTTGTTCTCTATCCCATTGTCTGTCTGCCTTTCTGCTTTTCTCTCCCTTCTCCTCCAGTTCCCCTCCCCACTCCTCTCCTTCCTTGATCTGTACCCATCCCTTCCCTTGTCTTCTTTTCCTTCCCCTCCCTTCCCCACCAGCCAGGCCCCACCCAGCATAAACAAGTAAGATATCCCCCAGCTGCCTTCAGGATACTACCAGCTTTTCTACCGTTTATTATGCTGGCAAGGTAGGGGGTTGGGACGGTTAGGGCTCGCCGGGGAGGGGAAGGGAGGGAAGAGGATGGTTAGGATGAAGGGAGGGAGGGGAGGGAGTCTGTAACTGGCATATCAGGGTTGTGCAGGGGAGGGGAAGGGAGGAGAGGAGGGTTTTGAGTAGGAGGAGGGTAAGGTATGGGAGGGAGACCAGGTGACATGTGTTGTCGAAAGGCATGGAGAAAAGACATGGGTATACAATATGGAGAAGGAAAGAAGGCATGGAATGAGAAAATACTTAGAGTGAGAGAAAACACAGGAGTGGGAAAAGGTGTAGAATAATAGAATGCATGAACAGAAAAAAGACACAGAATGAAGAGGCATAGATTTAGAAAAGACACAGGTTGACATGGGGTCTTGCCAGGGAGAAGACACTTAAGTAAGATCTAGAGAAAGCAGAGTCTTGGGAAGGAATGGAATGGTGATCGAATTTGGGTTTATGGGGGGGGAGGGAGGTATGTTAGTAAGGGAAACGGGGAAAGGGGGGGGGGGTTGGGAAGCATGGATTGCCTGCTCGACAGCGTAAACAGATTTGTACTAGGATAATACTGGGGGGATGGATTAGAGAGGAACGAATGCACATATGTCATTTATTCCTTTCATATATAACATCTTACAAACTTTTTACAGATACCAGGCTTTCTGATGTAGGACTGTTTAGTTCAAAAGTTCATGCAGATTATAGCCTAAGTTTTTCCTTCTTTTTTATCATACAAATTATTCTGTGATACCAAGCCTTTTTTCATGTACCAAATTTTATGATACACCTTCGTTCAGTTCCAAACCCTCCTTAGATTGTTCTCGTGATAGGGGGACGGCTGGGGGTGTAAAGCTCCCCGTATACACACTACTCATTTCCCATCTTCCTAAATGGTTCTCCAGCCTCTCCTTCCCTGATAGGACTGGTCTTGAGATGGGAGCTCTCTTTAGTGCCCGTGTGTGTGTGTGTGTGTGTGTGTGTGTATGTGTGTGTGTGTGTGTGTGTGTGTGTGTGCTGGAGGGGTTGTATTCCGGTGGTTTGTGATAAAGGGTTTAACTTGTCCCCGATGGTTTATATTTGATAGGATTCCTGGTTTTATGTCGGAGCTCGCTTCTCTTAATGTTCCTGTACGTCTTCCTACTGTTTGTTTTGTGTTGCCACATTCTCATCCTTTCCATATGCTTCCTTTATTCCTTGTGTCACGCTTGTTTTTTATTCATCTTCATCCTTGTAGACAGACTTAACTCTCTCTCTCTCAACACACACACACACACACACACACACACACACACACACACACACACACACACACACACACACACACACACACACATCCTGTCGTTTCCACCATTCCTTTACACCGTCTCTCCTTTTCTCTCCTTTCACACTTTCTCTTCTTCCCTCCGTCTCTTTCCCTCCCACTTTCCTCTCCCTATACCCAGATTCCTTTCCCATTGTCACCCTCCTCTGAGTCTCTTTCCCAGCTTTCTTTTTCCTCATCCCCCCATTTCCACTTAACTCCCTTTTCCGTTCCCATTTGTTTTCATCGTCTTCGTCCAACTTAACCCTCCCTTTATTGCACGTCCATTCCTCTTCACCTCCTTCTCTCCCTCCCTCCTTACGACTTTCCATCATCCCAAATCAATGCACTGCTCCTAAACCTCTCAAGACAGACGGCAACAACATCGATATATGGCCAAGAAAATCGACGCTTGAACTATATCGACGGAGGGGAAGCAATCGCCCTTTGACAGCCGCCTCGTTTATGCAGTCGGCAAAATATGTACCCAAACACCTAGATGCGTGTGGATAGATTTCGGACTGAATAGTAAGGCTTAGGATATCTTGGAATGATTGGTATGTCTGGTTGAGAGGTGCATCTGTCAGTATATTCATAGTGGGGTATACAGCTCAATCAGATTGCATTTATGGTTGAAAATATAAGTGGCAGTGTATGTAACTTTGATATGTGCAACTCGCCCTTGTGGGATTTGTAGCTGGCATCATCTTAAATCATTTGAAGTTTGTAGCAGTGTTTTGTGAGTATCCTTCGTTATGTCTTATTGTGTGATGCTTAGACTGTGGACGTCTGTTTTGCCGACTGTGCCTCGTTTTTCCTTCGTTGTGTTCGTGATTGGTGTTGTGACGTATTTTTTTCCCGACTGTACTTACACTTCCCGGAATGTCTCAATCCAGAAATCCATCGTGCCCCGCGACACCTTTACCTGTTAGACTTGGGGGTAGGGGGAGTTAAAGAGAGGGACTGGGGAGGGGAGAGTAAGGGGAGAGGTCTTGGGGTACAGCAGGGCGTGTTTGGCAGAGGAAGCTGGGGATTTCAGGAGGGGGACTTGGGGTAGGGAATGCTGGGGAGATGGGGAGGGAAGTTTGGCGAAATGTTAAAGCGAGGTATGGAAGGTCTAGTTAGGGTGTAGGAGATTAGTAGGAAGAAACTCAGATTTGGGGAAGGGAGCTCTTGCAGGCGAAATTTTGGGGAAGAGGTCTTAGTGAAATAGTATTGAGGTATGGGGAGGGAGAGAGAGAGAGAGAGAGAGAGAGAGAGAGCGTAGTGAGACGCAGCGTTGGGAATGGGAGCTAGGGAAAGGGAATGGGAATGGGGAATTGATAGGTTTTTTAGGGAATGTATAGTTGGCGTATTTGGGAAGGGTACAAGGGGAAAGAATTGATGGGGAGATTGTGGGAGAAAGGGGAAGTTGAGGAGGGCATACGAAGGTGGAGGGGATCTGGGGAGGGGAGAGGGGCGGGGGAGTTAACAGGTGCGTCAGGTGTAATGGTAACGGGTGGGTGTATTGATGAAGGGGGGAGGGGGATATAAACGGCTTCTTATAAACACGTTCATTTGCCACCCACCTGCAGGCAAAACACGTGGGGTCTATATCGCGTTTTGATACGGCACGACACAATCCATCACGCCACCGAAAATAGAACGTGCTTTGGGTGAATTGATTGAGACCTACACTGTTTATGTTTGTGTAAGATTTATATCTAGATACTTAAATTGTGGTTGTTGTGAAGATATAGTAGCTTCGGCCGGCCTTGGAGAGTACTGACATGATTATATTACAAGCTTCGAACATATGTAGCAAATTTGCACCCAGTAGTCGTGCCAACTTTCATGGAAGACTTATACTCACATAATGAGATTTTGTTTATTATTCAGGTAGGCTACTTTGGCCTCGTAGGACCCTGTTTATTTGGTCTGTGTAAGAAGCACCGAACACCCGTATTAGAGACGGGAACTGTACTGGAAACGTAAAAGGATCTGTGGTGCACTGATAGAAGTTAACTGTGGTCTTTTTATTTTGACTTGGCCTCTTTGACCAGCTGGAGCTTATGTCACGTAGCTCAGTGGCTGAA
Organism: Coenobita brevimanus; assembly: GCF_032717465.1. Taxonomy (NCBI): domain Eukaryota; kingdom Metazoa; phylum Arthropoda; class Malacostraca; order Decapoda; family Coenobitidae; genus Coenobita; species Coenobita brevimanus. The sequence continues at coordinate 55,533,717 of NC_137023.1, read as the reverse complement.
TAAGACAATACTATGGCCGTACATCCATTCTATAGAACTTCTTTATGACTGGCATCAAGTTCTAGTGTTAGTCTCCTGTTCTGACGCGGTACTTACGATAGAGATACGGCAATTTTAGGCCAGCTTGGAGTAAAAAAAAGTATAGTTCTGCACTCTTCAGCTTGGCGAGATTTGCATTCTTTTTTTGTAACTTGCTCCCCATAGCTAAATAGCAGAATAAGACAGTACTCAGATACTCATACTACGGCTCTCCTACCTTTCCGTAGCAGGTAAAGACAATACTACGTCTCTACTTCCTTTCATAGCACCTCATTGTGACAGACACCATAAGATAGTGTTAATCTCTTGCTGCAACTCAGCCTTTAGGATGGAAACATGACAGTTCGAAGTCAAGTCAAAGTGGACAGAGTATAGTGAACAGTGAGACAACCTCCGTCATAACCCATCTGTAGACAGACAGACAGACAGACAGACAGACACACACACACACACACACACACACACACACACACACACACACACACACACACACACACACACACACACACACACACACACACACACACACACACACACACACACACACACACACAGCTGTCTACACATTTATTTTTTATGTGGTCAGCTGTGGGCATAGACTTGATCGTCCGTTCCCTTAGACCGAGCATCCCTCCTACTTGTCAAGCAGCGCCACATATCACCACTTCAGCACTAATACCATCTGTCTGTTAAATACGTGCTTGGACTGTTTCATTCAGGACCTGTTACTATGACATGTCGGTGGGTTTTGTGGAAGATCAGTAAAAATTGTGTCGACGATAGTACGAGTAAAATAGTCAAACAGCTTTTTATGATGCTCAGGTCATCAAACATCTCATTTCTCCAGCCGTGACTCGAACTCAGGTCCTTTCAGACAACAGACCACTACTCCACCACCTTCCTAAACAATTCCTCCCTATTCACACTATCCCCACCTGCTCACAAAACCCAAATAATCTCACACGGAAGACTTGGGGAGGAAGGAATTGAGGTAGTGGAGGAGGAGGAGGAGGGGATAGGGATCGGGGGCAGGTGGGGGGAAAATCGCGTGTGTGGAGTCCTTATCACTTTATCACCGCGTATTGTCCTGGGTAATTGTGGGGGCGTAATTTTAGGGGGGGAGATGCGTAATTCTATTTAATATCCTTCCCCGTGACGGATGACTTTGGGAGATTTTCGTGCAGGCGTGGACTGTGATTTTTAGTTGGGTGTTGCGGTGGTTGGTAATTTATTGTTATGAGTGTGGTGTGTGTGTGTGTGTGTGTGTGTGTGTGTGTGTGTGTGTGTGTGTGTGTGTGTGTGTGTGTGGTACAGGAGTGATTCATGGCTCACTGTGTGGAGTAGTTCATGCTTACTTTCATTCTCTCTCTCTCTCTCTCTCTCTCTCTCTCTCTCTCTCTCTCTCTCTCTCTCTCTCTCTCTCTCTCTCTCACACACACACACACACACACACACACACACACACACACACACACACACACACACACACACACACACACACACACACACACACACACACACACACACACACACACACACACACACACACACACACACACACACACACACACACACACACGTTTTATCAGACTTTATGAGGCCTATCAAGTGCACTAACAAAAAGTGAAGTATGGCTCTGTTCTTTGATCTCTCTCTTAAAACACTCACAAACACACGAACCTTCAGTTTTGCCTACAAATTGTGAGTCGACGAAGTGTGTGTGTGTGTGTGTGTGTGTGTGTGTGTGTGTGTGTGTGTGTGTGTGTGTGTGTGTGAGAGAGAGAGAGAGAGAGAGAGAGAGAGAGAGAGAGAAAGGGAGAGAGAGCTGGCATGGATTGTTGATTTTCTGGTACTCACAGAAGAATATGCGTCGTTATGCTTTTACTTTCTTGTGATTTTTGTGCGTGTGTTTTGCGTTGATCAGATGATGTAGTACAGTAGGTGCAGTGAGACCTTGCCAGCTTGACTCATGGTGATGTAGCATTTCTCTTTTCGTAGGTACTGAGTCATGATAAAACGTGGCTATGTAAAATCTCAGCTTTGGTTAAAAAAATAAAAAGTTGATTTTACACTCGACTTTGGCAGAAACAGTGAATGAGACGAATGTAGTCACTAGATTTTTGTTTTTGTTTTTTGTTTTTTCTGCATGTGGGTTTGTGAGTTGGAGCTAGGAAATGGTGGTGGTGGGGGGTCTTGAATGGTGTGAGAATAAGTGCGCGTCAGAAGAACTCAGGTGTTTGAATTATGTGAGAATAATAATTTTGTGATCCATTTCAGTGGCATGCTGTTGATAGTTCTCCCACGTTTGTGCTATTTCGTTGATTCTGGATACTACTTTATTGTATCTTCGTCGAGTAGGTGATTAAGATTTTATTGATTATTAGGGTTTTACTGAATATACCTGTTGGTGATGTGAAACTCCGCTAGAATGAGGAGTAGCGAAAGAGTGGAGCGTAAAAGAAAAACTGATCAGTGTCCCTTGTGAGCAAATATTGAGTCATGTAGAATAAGAAAATAATAATGTGAAATTAAAAAAAATAGTTAATGGCCAGTAATGGTGAGAGACACTCGAGATTTTTTTTTTTTTTTTTTTTTTTTTTTTTGTTACCGTCGGCTTGTTATGTTTGTTCTTGGGCGAAATTAAGACATGGGTGATGAAAAAAATTAAAACAAGTGGAGCCCAGGAGCAACGGAGAATGACGTGTGATATTGTTGACTTCCAAGCTCATTCAGACCGAGGACTTTTTTATTTACTTATATCTTATTCATTTTGTGTTTAGTAATGCTAGGTTTTTATTCAACGCATGAGACCGTCCTCGTAGTGAAGGGTTTAATGAAGGCTAATTTAACCTCGAGCTGGAATTTTCTTTTCATACCTGAGTCAGATGATTTAGCGGACGTAAGAATGTAAAAAATCCCCAGGCTGAGTGGGTTAAACCTGGTAAAATTACGAACGGGAATGCAGGAAGATGTGTCGCTTTTGTTTTTTTTATTTTTTATTTTGTTTTTATAGATTTTTTTCCAGGCTGCAGTGTGAGCTTAGGGCCACTCAAACTGATCCACTGTAATGTTGATCTTTGAAGAACTGGTGTCTTATTTTGACGAGCCCATTATCATGCCTCGATCATTTTCCTTTGAACTTACAGATAAATAGACAGAGATACGAGCAGATAGATTAATTGATATAGATGAAAGATAGTTATTTTTAGGGTTGATATAGATAGATAGATAGATAGAGATATAGGCAGATAGATAAATAGATGTAGATGATAGTTGTTCTGGGGGCTAATTTTGAGTAATAAGTGTTCACAAGTCTCATAGAGGTAGTTACTAATGACCAAATGGGTGAATTATGAGACAGCATTTTCGTTCATAAGCTTATCAGTACTTGTGGCTTTGTAGCAGTTGTGAGTTTGACCTATTTTATCATTAACTATTCTGATTATTCCAAAAATAACCTGATTTTTTTACACACTTTTCTTGGGCACCCGGTATATATAAAAAGAGAGAAAAAAAGAAATTCCTACGTATTGATAATTATTTGAACTTATGTTTATATAATACATGTTACTCAAACTTAGCGCTAGAGTAATATCAGAAATTGGCCCACTTGTCTTGGGACGCTGTTTATACGAAGGCAACTCCTACTTAATACCTCCTTCATTGGGATTTTGAGTAATTGTTTTTCGACCTTGACCTTTCGCAAGATTTTTAAGGAATAATAAGAGAAAAAACACAGCCTGGCTCACGAATATAGGCTTTTTTTTTTTTTTTTTCTATTTAGGCCAGAATTCTCATGGTATACAGACTGGACTAACAAACACAGCGGGCAAACAAAATAGCCCCCTTAACTCTGAGCGGGGCGCGTAATGAGCGAGGAATGAGCACAACAATAACATCATTACCGCAGCGGAATAATGCATCAGAAAATTGTTGAACGAAGATTTTTAGAGACACGTCAGAATGAAAGAGGATTTTATCACAGTGCAGTGGTAAATCAAAATTGCGGAAAAAAAAAATAGACGAAATAAAAAAAGAATCTTAGCCAGAGCGAAATAGTGTGTCAAGAAATTGTTGAAATAGGATGTTGAAAAAGGCATTGAAAGATAAGCATCAATTTGACAGCGATATAATGAATCATAATTGCTGAAAGGGAGCAAATTGTCAGACTAAAATAATTAGCTTCGGAAATTGTTGAAAAATAGTAAGCATTGGCAGTATGAAATAGAGCATCATACGACTGCAGGATACAGAATCAGAACAGTGTCGATGAAAATAAAACGAACAGAATTACTTTATTACAACAACGAAATATTTAACAGGGAAATTGTCTTCAGAATTGCAGAAAAAGGAAGTTACCGAACATGACTGAAATATAAAACAAAACAAACCATCATAAAACAAAATACACAATGAGAAAATTGACGAAAAAAAGAGAATTAAAAAAAGGAATACAAACCATTAGCATTATCAAGGCGGCAAAACACGCAGTCAGAAAATTGCCAAAAAAAAAAAAAGGAAGAAAGAAAAACGAGGAAGTGGCAGAAGGAATGCCATGTTTACCGAGGCGTGGCATTTGACCTAACCTGACCTGACGACCTGACCCATGCATCATTTTTACGAGCCTGTTATGCCGTCCTCCAGCTGCCACCGCTTTCTAATTTGGAGCTCAAAGGCCGCGTGAACGAGAGAGAGAGAGAGAGAGAGAGAGAGAGAGAGAGAGAGAGAGAGAGAGAGAGAGAGTGTTGCTTTTGAATTACTTCACGAATTTCTTGACTGCTCTTCCCCCCCCCCTCTCTCTCTCTCTCTCTCTCTCTCTCAGCCAGGAAAGCCACCACTAAGCTGAGTAAAATCGCCCAACGTCAGCCAGAATTAAGAGATATAAAAGTGTTTTCGGGGTGAAGGGGAGAATCAGCCAACCTCTCGTGAGCAGACCTATCAAATACCCACCAAAGTCAAGGCAAATTACAGACTCTATGCCATATCAATGTACCATATGTATTTTTATGTGCCGGTGTGTGTGTGTGTGTGTGTGTGTGTGTGTGTGTGTGTGTACGATTGCTGTGTCTGGGGGGGTACGATTGCTGTCTGGGGAGGAGGGGGTTTAGTGATTGATTTATGTGTGTGTGTGTGTGTGTGTGTGTGTGTGTGTGTGTGTGTGTGTGTGTGTGTACGATTTCTGTGTCTGGGGGGGTACGATTGCTGTGTGGGGAGGAGGGGGTTTAGTGATTGATTTATGTGTGTGTGTGTGTGTGTGTGTGTGTGTGTGTGTAATGATCGTCTGCATGCTATCTTGATTGCTTGAGTGCCCTGGCTGTATGTTTGCGTGTGTGTTTTTGCGACTACTTTATTGTATGTGTCCAGTAATTCGGTAAGTAGTTCAGGTGTGTGTGTGTGTGTGTGTGTGTTTTACCTGGAATATTATTGTGTTTGTGTGCGTGTCTGTGAACGTATGTAGCCTGTATAGTTTGGTGATCACTCTAGGCAAGGAATCATGATGGTATTTTAACTTTGTGTGTGTATGTGTGTGTGTGTGTGTGTGTGTGTGTGTGTGTGTGTGTGTGTGTGTGTGTGAGCATTGTTTTTCTGTACAGTACTTTCATTGTGTGCGTATCCTTGTGTGTGTTTTTTTTGTACAGTACCTCCATTGTGTGCGTACAGCTGTGTGTGTGTTTCTAAATGTAGGAATAAATTGCTGGCATATCTCTGTGTGCATTTGGTTGTGTGTGTGTGTGTGTGTGTGTGTGTGTGTGTGTGTGTGTGTGTGTGTGTGTGTGTGTGTATTTGGTTTGTGTAAATGCATATATATTTTTTTCTTTTCTCCCTTCTGCCAGTGACATCCAGACAAACGTAATGACCGAATCACAACAATTTTCTCTGATAACCTTGTTCTTCCCCACACATGATTAGTACATTTCACGTCTTCAGTCGCCTCAGATGAAAAGTTTGGGGGGCATCGGCATTACTATTATTACACCCAATTTCAAGCCAATTTCCGGGGCTAATCAGGTTCGCGTTGTTCATCATTTATGCTTCCCCTTGTTGTCAGAATTGGTTGGCATTTGTAA
>NC_137023.1:55500110-55522610 GCF_032717465.1 Coenobita brevimanus | reverse complement strand
CCTGCCTCTCCGCTTCCTGCCTACTCCCATCCCCCTTTTCTAACCCCACCCTTTCTCCTCTTTCCAATCCCCCCTTCTTCCAATCCCCATCCCTCTACCGTCTCCTCTTCCTCACCCTTTCTCTTCCCCTTCCTTGCCTCCTCCTTCTCCCTCTCTACCTTCCCCCACTTCTCTCCTCCTCCTCCTCCTCCTCCCCCCCCTCCCATCTCACCTTCTTCCTTTTCGGGCAGCTTTTGAGCAGGGTCGTTTTTTTTCCCCGTTTCGTGATCCACCCTCCGTATTAGGAAGAAAATATCCGAGAGAAATGCGTAGTAATTCAGTATTCCGGAAAAACCCTCGCTATTCCGGACTGATTTGATGGGATTTCTGAAGTTCTGAGGCCTTTTGAGGATGGGGAGATGTCACTTGCTCTCTCTCTCTCTCTCTCTCTCTCCAATTTTATTTTTCTTTCGTGAGGCTTGTAAGAATACGTGATGGGTTATTGTTTCTTTTGATTGTTCCTGTTTGGCCAGACTTGTTTATTTATGTGTTTTACTGCTTTCTGTGTCTGTCTTTCTGTCTGTGTATGTATGTACGTATGTATGTATGTATTTTTATATTTATGTACCATATGTGTATGTATGTACCGTATGTATGTATGTATGAGTTAATAAATAAGAAATAAGTAAATGAATTATATGACCGCTGTCGTCCTTACCTTCTTTATCTCCATCTCTCTCCCTCTTCCTTATTTCACCTTTTTCCTTCCATACTCCCCCCTTCCCATTTTTCTCCCTCCCACTACCTCTTCCATCCTATTCCTCCCCTTGCGTCCCTCTCACCGAACTCCCCTCTCCCTCCCCCATTTCCCTTTCTGCTCATATCTCCCTTTTCCTCCCTCTTTATATCATACTGATCTGCCTTCCCCTTGCCTCCCCATCTGTGTCCTCCCCTCTTGTCCCTACCAGATTTTCCTGTTTTAGATATTTCACCTTTTTTTCCCTTGCTCCTCCCTTCCTCCTCCTTGCTATTTTCCTTATTCCTTCCCTTTTCTACCTTCATCCTTTCCCCCTTTCTCCTCCCTCCCTCCCGCTTCCTTTCCTCATTCCCCATCCCCTTTTAGTTCCTTTTCTTTTTTTTTCAACCTTTCCATCCTTCCCTCCCCCTCATCTCCCACTTTCCCCATCCTCTTCCCCTCCCACCTCCTATTTTTCCTCCTGTTTCTCCCCTTCCTCATTCCCTCTCCCCTTTCCTCTCTCCCCCTGTCCCATCCCCCCACACAATTGGCCTTATCTGGCATGGTAATGTGATGAGGCGGGTTATTGCTCGTATCAAAAGAGACTCTGATTTTAACTCCCTGCCTCGCCTCCACCTCTCCCTGGGCGCAAGGGAGGGATGGAGAGAAGGGAGGAGGAAGGGAGAGAGGGAAGGAAGGAAGGAAAGGAGGGAGGGAGAGAGGGAAAGTAGGAAGGAGGGTAATGAGGGAAGGAGAAATGAAGGAAAGTCAGGAGAAAGTTTGTGGAGGGCACGAAAATGGGAAGTGGAGAGAGAGAGAGAGAGAGAGAGAGAGAGAGAGAGAGAGAGAGAGAGAGACGAATATGATAAAAACGAAATTACAGCGTTATATTACAGAAGAGGAAGAAATTACAAAAGGTACAGGCATGGAGTAGAGACACAGGCGTATTATTTGTCTTAGTTGGGGTGGTTGGTACAGAGCTTTGAAATACCATTCTTTATATCGTATTTTACTCTATCACTGAAGTAACATAATATGGCGCATGCATTAAGTTTTTTGTCAAGAGTTACCAGACACCGATACATAATAATGGAGTTGTGTCGCTGAAATCCAGGTTGATTAAAGGTAGAGAGGCTTCGATAATTTGTGTACTGACTAATAATAATCATCATCATCATCATCATTAACATCATCATTACTGTCATCTTCATCACCTTCATCGTCATCATTGTCGTCTTCGTCCTCATCCTCATTATTTCATTGTTATCAGTCTGTCAATTTCTTTTCAGCTTTCCCCAGTAATCTGCCACTTCACGTCTCTCCTGTCACACTCAGTACTCCTCAAACTCTCTAATCACTTATACCATTTCATTTCCGCATGTCACCTCTACCTATCCACATCATCATCACATCTCAGAGTACAGCAGCATCCCATCACCACCATCTCACCATACATCATAATGCTACTGCCACATCATAACCTCATATCTCACTTCACAGCACTGCATGACACCTAACCTCATCACACCTCACCACACCTAATCATGACCACTCATCACCTCACCATCCCCTCACTACCATTTCACCATCAACATCACTATTACAAGTTTATTAAATTTTTACCCTCCATTCTTCACCACCTTTCCTAATACTATACTGTACCATCTTAACACCTTCCCACCACCTACTTATCATCTATGTATCACTCCCCACTACCTAGTTATCTAGGTAGTGGGGAGTGGTAGGTAATGTTGCTGTGTGCTTTCCTTTGTACTTCTTTGTACCACTCCCCACCACCTACCACTCACTCCATTCCGTACCTCCTGCCATACACTTTCTCACTCCCCACCTCCCACCATTCACTCGCCACCTCGTACCATTCACTTCCTCACTCTCCACCACCTACCATTCACTCCCTCACTCCCCACCACCTACCACTCCCCTGCTTCCCACCACTCCCCATTTCCCACCCTCCATCATTTGCTACACCCTCCCCTCTCACCAAACCCCCACCAGCACCACCACCACCACCACCCCAACCCCAACACCACCACCGCCACCCCTTCCCCGCCGCCCCAACACCGTCACCTGTGTTTCACCGTGTACCCAGCTTGTTAAACATGTAAAACAACTCCTTCTCTTTACTCATATTCTCCACTTTTCCCTGAAGATTAACTTGGATTACAACTTGTTTCTTTTGTTACTTAAACCCTCTCGCCTCGATGACGTCTATGTTATGACCTCACTTCGAGAGTTTGATAATGATAAAGTTAGTAGATTGTATAACGTTAAACACTGGATTTTTTAGTTAGTGGCTTGTTAGGAAAAAATGGCCTAGTTATTTATTGTTAATCGTGTAGGGGTGTTGAAATGTGGTCAAAGGAGGGGTCTTAGGTGATATGGTAATGTATTTAGTCTCTCTCTCTCTCTCTCTCTCTCTCATCGACGCAGATGTCCCAGTTAGCAACACTACATACACACACACACATACGTATCATTTGGGTGTATCGGAAAAGGTAATCGAAATACGTGGTTTATGACTAGGAAAACCCTGAATACTTAGGGAGAGGTCAGTAAACTCTGAGACACGTTACTCATTGATCTTATGAGTAATTGGTGTGGATGGGGATGGAATTGATGGGAAGACGGATGAATGGGGCTACCTGAGATACTTGGGGATATTTAAAGTTATAAGTAGGTCATGACTAGTAATGGGGATGAGGAGCTACAGAGTTGAGGATATAATGGGTATGGGCCATCTGATTTACCTGAGGATAGTAATTAATAGAACCACGTGAGTTACCTGATAGTAATTATGAATGGGTTTTAATTGGATTCTCTTAACTACCTAAGGAGATAAAGTAATGGGTTAGTTTAAATAGGTCGTGGTGATTCATGGGATGGGGTTATTACTGGGGATGGGAGATGGGTAGCTACTTGCAAGATGAATGAATGGGTTTGAATGGGATCCTTTGCACATTATCACCCGAGGCTCAACTAAACGTGAACCCAGTGGACTGCAGGCTGAAACTGACCTACTGCAGTTCTCCACCGACCTTCTCTTGGTGGATGGGGAGGAGTAGAGGGACATTTGTATAACTGAGTGTAATTGGGGTAAAGGGTCTTCAGAACAACTATAACTCGACCGTGTGAGAAATAGGGCATGGTTATAGGGAGTTAATGGGCTTAAATGGAGTATCTATAACTGGACCCCGTGATAAATAGGGCTTGGTAATCGGGAGTTATTTGGTGTAAATGGTTATCAGAAGGATCATAATTCAGCAGCCCTGGCCACATCACGGCAATTAACCCTTAACCCATAATTCCCAACTTTTTCGGACGGATTGACGTGGTGACTGATGGACGCTAATGACATGGCAGCGTGTTATTTTTTTTTTCCCGGCGGGTGACCTGTGTTAATATGTGTGGATTTTAATTATTGTTTTTCATGTGTGTGTGTGTGTGTGTGTGTGTGTGTGTGTGTGTGTGTGTGTTTACAGTCGTTGATATTATTCAGCTTTAAGGGAGTCTGTTCATTAATTTTATCAATGACGTCTGTAGTACCAGTCATCAGTATGCTGTTTCATCAACATTTTTGATATTGAACCTGTCCTTATTTTAAATTGTGTCAAACTAATATATAATTTTATCAGCAACTTGTCAAACCAGCGGGTCATCTTATAAACAAATTGTATTACCTAAACCAAGGGATAATTTTATTAGCATCTTATTTTCAGTCGGTATGCCATTTTATCAAGAACTTTTTTTGGTACCCAACGTGTCATTTTATCAGTAACGTCTTTTAAACCAGCATACCATTTAAAAAGCATTTGTTTTTTGTTTTTTTAGTTTCCCCAATTAATACCAGTCCTTAGTTTTGCAATATTACCAACATACCTTCAACATTATTACCAACTCCCCGTGTCATTGACCTCTCCCCAGATGTTCCTCTTCAGTATAGGTCCATTGGAGGGTGTAAATCAGGTGAGCGGTCATACCTTTAATTAATTTCGTTTACCTGGCGACTTATCCCACACACCTGCCCGTATACACACACCTGTGATGGGGTGGCACGTGTGTGGTGAATGCTTGCTGTAAGGTAACATCTGTGGGTGAGAATATATATATATATATACACACATAGTATAAATACACACACACACACACACACACACACACACACACACACACACACACACACACAATCATGAACATCCCTGAAGCCTACCCCAACTTTTTTCCATGCACATAATTATTTCACGATGACATATTTTCAGTAATATTCTGTCTGTCTCACGATCTTATTTATCTTTCACGAACCTTCTCATAGTGTAGGGATTCCAGAGGCGACAAGAAGACAGAGAATTTAAACAGAGTCAGGGACCCAGTTGCTTAGAATACACTCCTATTTACAGAAAGAGAAGAAGAAGTAAATTAAAAAAACATGAGGAAACAGATCACGCAGGCATGAAAAATAATGTGTGATTAAAGTTTATGAATGTAATTATAATAAAAAAGGTTCATATATACAAAGGTAATGGGTTTATGAATGAAATAGGATAGGAGTTCGATGAATGGGATATAAGTGAGAAAGCCAGGACACTATAAAAATAAATAAATGAATAAATAAATATATATAAGCCACCATAAGATCCTTTGAGTAGCTGAAAGAAAATGAAGAAGAAAAACGATAAAGACAGACAGACAGACAGACAGACACAGGCAGGTGTTGGGATCGAAGCCTGCTGCCACTCATGCTAACAGACAGACGGACAGATAGACAGAGGGGGAGGGAAAGTGAGAGAGACAGACAGGAGGGCAAGCAGAAAGACAACTGGAGACTATAAGTTAGTTTTTTTTTTAAATAACAGAGAGAGAGAGAGAGAGAGAGAGAGAGAGAGAGAGAGAGAGTTCAGGCAGGAAAGTGGACAGTCGGATTAGTGTTTATGTAATACACACACACACACACACACACACACACACACACACACACAACAGCGACCTCTTCCTAACGTATCACCTTGACGGCGAACCAGGAACTGTACCTGCGATTAACGAGCTAATGTGGTTATTTTAGTACAGTAATATTTTGCTTTGAAGAAATATTGTTACGTGTATACCATGTGCTGCAGATAGCCTTGATTCTCTCTCTCTCTCTCTCTCTCCTTTCTATCTGTCTATCTATCTTGTTTCGCCGTCTTGTAAACAGGTTTTCGTTTTATTCATAAATTTCTCCTTTATTGTATATAGTAATTTACTTTCTCCTATATGCATTTATTTTCTCTCTCTCTCTCTCTCTCTCTCTCTCTCTCTCTCTCTCTCACACACACACACACACACACACACACACACACACACACACACACACACACACACACACACACACACACACACACACACACACACACACACACACACACACACACACACACACACACGTGACGAGTGTGGGAGCACCTGTAAGGGTGAGGTCGACCGGAAGACCCGCTGTTACCTGATATTAATTAGTACCTACAAATGACACAGGTGGGGAGGGGAGGTGTAGGGGGAGGTAGGTAGAGGGTGAGGTTTGAGCGTAGGGGGTAGTAGGTGGAGGGGGAGTATGGGGACAGGGGAGGTAGTGGGGGGGAAGTTGTGTGTGTGTGTGTGTGTGTGTGTGTGTGTGTGTGTGTGGTGCATTGTGGTTTTGCGTGTGTTTGTGTATGGTGCTTTGTTTATTTTGTGTGTTTATGTTTGATCTTGTATTAGGCTTGTGTATATTTGCGTGCATAAATGACATTGGAACAGATTTATTGTGATACCTGATACTAAATACCCGTATACAAGATGGATAACACATGAATAGCAGAGAGGGAAGGTAGTTGACTGCCTTTGACGTGGAAAAATACCTCTTAAGTATTACCACCATAAAGGTTGTAATAAAAGTTCCCACGTCAAGCATCATGGAGTCGAAGTATGTGTGGCTTAGGAAACCTGGTAACACCTTTTCCTCAGCGATTTATTTTGCACATTACCCCTCTTGTTGTGTATATCGTTTATGGACATTACTTGGGGACAGTAACTTACAAGGGGTTACCCAACAGCTTTTCTTTAGCGATTTATTTTGCATGTAACACCTGAACCTGTGTTTTGTTTGTACCGTGTTAATATCGACGTAGTTTCCACCAGGTGAGGTTGATTAGGATATTGAGGTGTATTATTAGAATAAATTGCTAAGGACGAGGTGTTACGAATTTCTAAGGCCACTTACAATACGTCCTATCATTCCGAGGCCGAAATACTGACCTCCAGCAGGAAACGTGTGCTGGGTTTAGAATAGACATAAAAGTTGCTGGCCCCCCTAAAAACCCACCGTCCTGACATATGCACTGAGGGAGCATAAAAATTTGAGTCCGTATTCTCGTTATCTCCCTAACACCTTTTCCTTACCGATTTATTTTCCAGAGTACTCATTAATATCCTGCATGCTATTTATCTTTTAAGTGTTGACTTAGATTGCATGATTAACACCCAAGAATAACAGAGCAGATACAGAAATAAATCGGTAAGAAAGAGGTGTTAATCAGCTTCCTAACCGTACGTGAATACCGTCCTTGGTGAATTGGTAAGAACTGACGTCTATCCTTGTCCAGTACATCCTTCACTGTCCTTTTTGTTTTTATTTTTTTCATTTTCATTCAGTTCTTTCATTCGCGTTACGTGTAAGGAAATTTTGCCTTGATAATCACATAGAAGAACAACTCAAAGTAATATAGCAGAAAGTTGGTATTTTGTATATTATTCGTGCATTTAATATTTGCCGGGGTAATTATTTCGACACAGTCTCTCTCTCTCTCTCTCTCTCTCTCTCTCTCTCTCTCTCTCTCTCTCTCTCATTATTACCTCCTACTCCAGTGTCTCCTTTCTTAAGTTCTCTGCCTCCAATCTCAACTTTTCCACTTCCACCTTCACCCCCTTCTTCAGAGAGTCTCCCCGGGCCGTATACTTGGGGTCTTAGGAGGCTCCCGATACCTCTTCATTTGCAGTATAGATTTTTACTTGTTGGACCCTAAATTCATGACATTATTTATTTTTTATAGTTTTTTTTAATGTCGATATTCCGGTAGTAAATATTTTGTTTGAGAATATTAATGTCTCATAAGCTGGTATTTTGCGTTCTTTCTCCCCCTCCCTCCTTTCCTGGGTTCTCTCCCTCCCCCCCTCCCCCTGTTTCTTCCTCCCCCCCATTTCCTCTCTCACTCCCCCATTTCACATTTCTCTCCCTTTTTCCTTCTCCTCTCCTTTCTTGCGTTCCCTCCCTTCACCCCTCCCTTCCTCCCCCTTCCTCCTCCCCTTCCTCGCTATTTTCATATTACCCTTCCTTCCTCCCTCCTTCTCGACGTTCCTTCACCCCTTCCCTTCTTCTTTACGTTTCCCAACCTCTTCCCTCCTTTCCTAAGCTATCTCGGTCCCTCCCTCCCTTCCTAAGCTCTATCCGTCTCTCCCTCCATTGCTACGTTCTGCCCGTCCCTTCCCCTTCCTGCATTTCTCCCCACCTGCCCCTCCTGTACTCTCCAACCATCATTTTTACCCACGGACATGCTCATTTCACCCACCCAGTGAAAAATGATACTTGAACTTTACCCTACCTCTCCGAAACGACCCCCCACCCCCATCCCTCCCCTCCCCCACCTTCCCTAGTTTCTTTTTTGTCTCTCTCCTCCCACCCCATCCCCCATCCTCCCCACTTTCTATTTGTTCTTTCTTTTTGTCTTTCTTTCGTCGCCCCTCACTCATTCCCCCATCTTCCCCACTCTCTTTTGCCTCCCCCCCTCTCTCTTTTGTACTCCCGCTCCCCTACCTCTTCTACAACCCCCCCTTCCCTTCCCACCCTCCCGCACTTTCTTTCACCTCCCCTGCTCTCATTTGTCTTTCCCAACTCTCTTTTTAACTCCTTCAGCCCGAGGACGTTTTTTTTTTTTTGGCATTGTCCCTGCTGGTACTTGATATCATGAAGATTTTTATTGTTCCATTACCCCAGTTTTCTTTTTTCATTTCCCTGTGTGTGTGTGTGTGTGTGTGTGTGTGTGTGTGTGTGTGTGTGTGCGTGCGTGTGTGTGTGTTGACGGAATCGAAGCCCCGCCTTTCCAAACACTCTGTTCTTTCTCTGATGAATAATGCCGGAGTTGACAGGTGCATCGTCTTCTCTCATATATATAGCGTGAACAGTCACAGGTGTTGGGAATAGATATCATTCTGTTGTGTCCCTAACTGCAGCCTCATCTTTCAATCCCTGTGTGTTCAGGCAATTCAGTATTAATGGATCTAGATTTTGGCCCTGATATAGCTTACTGTATGAGTATTGGAGTTTACCGTTGTTCCTTTCTCTCTCTCTCTCTCTCTGAAAAAAAAAAAAATGCGTCCCCTATTTTAATCTCTTCATAACAACAATGTCATTTTTATCTTTTATCTTGCTATCTCATGACGTCAATATTCATCTCAATAGACTTTCGAGCACGAGAGGTTAGATAATGATACAAGCTTTATTAATTAGTTTCTTACCTGGGGGCTTGTCCAAAGGTGAATGGGATCGTATGATAGGAGCAAAACACACACACACACACACACACACACACACACACACACACACACACACACACACACACACACACACACTTTTTTTTTCCTACCTGCTTTTATCCTCTTTATCAGGTAATGATGAAGTAGTGAGTTGGGGTCATTTTTATTTTCACCCTCTTATAATAAATATTTAACACCTTTTTATTTATATTTTGACACATTTTTTCATCAGTTTATTTCCTCTTTTCAGGTAATGGTGGACTAGTGGGTTGAGGTCATTAATCACCCGGGGGGATTTACGGCGATGGTACGGTGGGCGATTTGTCACGTATCAGCTCCAGGTAAATCCCTCTTCCTCTCTCGCTCTCTTCCTCTCACTCTTTTTTTTTTCCTTTATCCTCTTTTTGTGTCCCTGTTTCCTCTCTCGCTCTCTCTTTCTCTCACTTTTTTTCCATCTTCTTTTTCTGTCTCTTTTCCTCCCACTTTTTTTTTTTATCCTCTTTTTCTGTCTCTGTGTTCTCTCGCTCTCTATTTTTTTTTCTTTTATCGTCTTTTTCTGTCTCTCTTCCTCCCTCGCACTCTTCTCACTTTTTTTTCCCCTTTTTTTCATCCTCTTTTTGTGTTCCTCGTCCTTGCATTTTTTTTCTTTCATCATTTTTCTGTCTCTCTTCCTCTCATGTTTTTCTTTTTTCATGCTCTTTTTCTGTTCCTATTCCTCTCTGTAGTTCTCTTCCTCTCATGTTTTTCCATACTTTTTCTGTCCCTCTTTCTCTCTCGGACTTCCTGTTTACGTTGATGTCTCTTTCATTCCTTTTTATTTTTCATTTTACCCTCGCAGGCTTCCTCTTTCACTTTTTTTTCCTCTGTGTTTTCCCCTTTCCCTTTTGACTGTCCTTCGCTTTTCCTTTTATTTCTTTTCCTGTCTCTTCTCTTCCTCTCACTCTGTCTTATTCTTTCTTTTTTTTTCTCTTTCCCTTTTTTCCCCCTTATTCTTCCTATTTCGTGATTTAGTTGTTCTCTCCTCCTCTCTCTCTCTCTTATGCTTCTTGTTCATCCTCACTTCCTATCCTCATTTCTTCCCCATCTCCTTTCCCTCCTGTCTCTCTTCCTTCTCTCCTATTCACTCTCTTCATCCTCTCTTCCTACCCTCTACTCATCCTCTTCTACTCTTCCTACCCTCTCTTCCTACCCTCTCTTCTCTCCTCCTTCCTTTCTTCGCTGTCTTCATCCTCTCTTCCTACCCTCTACTCTTCCTCTTCTGCTCTTCCTTTCTCTCTTCCTACTCTCTCTTCTCTCCTTCTTCCTCTCTTTTTGCCTCTTTCCCGTCACTAATAGGTCGATACTGGGTACCACCTTCCCACACACCACACTAACGTACTCTGATGAATGACTACATGAACGGTGTGAAACTGTGTGTACGCATGTTTGACGCACATACACCAGTTCTTCCTGTACGTATTTTTGGTACTCTTACATGCGTACACGACTTCACATACGCTTTTTATCATGTGCACACATGGAGAAACGCAGCTAGTTAGATGTAAGGTGATATGTACACATGTGTAATTTACGTACATACACAAGTTCTTCATGTGTACGCACCGTTGTTTATGGATGGATAAGTAGACTTCTTCATCGACAACTTCTGTCATGTACACACTGCTTTTTTACGTACGGTACACACTTGTAAGGAAATATGTATACATTTTACGTACATACACAGGATCTTCATATAACCACTACTGATACACAGGAATGTGCTCAGACCTTCACATACATAACTCTTTCATGAACGTACAGGCTTTTTTATGTACACTTTCATGTACACATTACTGTAGACACACAGCTTTATGTACACACTAGATTTGGGAGTATGTGCACATCTTCACGTACGTACATACATAAGGAAACGACAGGTGAACAAGAAACCTGTCGAATCGCAGCGTGTGATATTTTCCAGAACAAACGATGACGCGAAAGGCGCTTCTAATCCGCGTCAGAATGTATCGTCCAGTTTGTCATAATGGAATGGGAGTGCGGAGAAGCCTGTACATATTTCGAGGGTGATTTATGCCCCTTGCTGTATCGCTCCCGGGTTAACTGAATATCATGTCGTTTGGCCTTGTGTGTAGGTGTTTTTGCTGTGTGCTTTTAAGAAATGTTGTCGCTGCTTTTGGGAAATTTGTCTTGCCTTCGTTTATGCTTTGGAATGTTTATGGATGTTATATGTTCGTGGAATGTTCTTGGTGGTGGTGGTGGTGTTTTTATTATTATTATTATTATTTTTATTATTATTATTATTTATTTTTATTAGTATTATTATTATTAGTATTTTCATTATTTTTGCTTATTGTGCACACCTTTGTTTTTTACACGGGGATTGTTATAGCTTTCAGTGTCGAAGCAATGCATCCTCTTGCCATCCCACCCCCACCCACTGCATCACTCCCCTACGATATCATTTCACCCCCTCACACTCACTCTGCTACCCTACCCACTGCCCAGCCTCCCCTTCCCTCTCTACTCATCGTCTTACCTCCGCACCCCATACTCCTATAAACAGCAGGTGGCGTTATACTCTTTCTCCCTCCTCTTTCTTTCCCTGTTCATCTTCACCCTTTGTTCCTCTCTTTCCCCATTTCTTCCCCATCTTCCTCCCCTCCTCCTCTTTCTCTTGCTGTGTCTTTCTCTTCCTGTCGAGTTCTTCTTCTTCCCTTTCTCATTTCCCATTTTCCCTCTCCCAGACTTCTTATCTTCCTCTGCCTCCCTTTCCTCTTCCTCCACTCCATTCCCTTCCCTCACCTTCACCTCCATCTCTGTCGTTTTCCTCTTCCACAACTCCCCCCATCCATTCCCCCCCTACTTCATTCTTTCCTTTTCCCCCCCTCTTATTTCTCTCTCCCCTTCACCTTCACCTTCCTTCTCCTTCACCATCTGACCCCTCCTCCCTCTCGTCTTTTTTCCATCGTCTTCCCTATTCTCATTTATCTCCACCTTTTTCCTCCACACTTACCCCCTCTTCCCCCCTCCACATTCTTTCCCCTCCTCCCTCAAACTCCCCTCTCTTCCTCAACACTTGCACCTCTTCCCCTCTTCACTTTCATTCCCAACATTCCCACCCCCTTCCCCCTACACTTCCTTCGTCTACACTCTCCCTTCTTCTCCACGTTCATCCCTATCCTTCCCCCCACACTGCTTCCTCTCTTCCCTCTTCTGTCCCCCTTCTCCCCTCTTCTGTCCCCTCTCTCCCCCCTTCTGTGCCCACTCCCCCCATAAATCACCGTAACGACCCAGCTGACGACCCAGTAAGCTGTCAGTGGTCGTGTTGTTGAGCTTGTGACCACCTATTAAAGCTTTGCCTCTCACCGACACTGCAATTCCGGAGGGCGGGGGGTTCGTTGGGGGGGGGGAAGGGGGTGTCCCAGAATTCCGGCTTCTACAAAAAGGAAGTTAAGATCAGTTGTTCCCACTTTTTATCAGTTCGAGTTCTATAGTTCTTTCACCTGAACTTGGTCAAACTCTTCCTGGAGTGTATATCCCGTAATATACAATTCTGTGGCTATACATCGGTTCTGTAGCACATCATCGTGACTAGCATTGTGTTCTTGTCTTAATCTCTCGTCATAGTTTAGCGTTCAGTATGGAGAGGCGTCATTTTTAGGCCAAGTTCAAGTGAAAGGAGTACAGCTGATTTTTTGCGTTTTTACTAGCGTATCAGTAAGCCCAGAATTACATAAATGAAGGTGAACATGTAATACTTTTGTCCATGAACGTAATACCCAAGACGTTATCGTACTGAAATGGCTAATGTTCAAGGTAGGAGGTTAAAAATAAAGGTTAGATTTAATTAAGGACAGGTGAGTGAAATTGATATTAGGGAATTAATGAGAAAATGATCTAACTCTTTCAATTAGTGCTTGGACTTAACCCCTCAATTTTTACCTGTGTCTGGAAATAACACGGATGCTCATTAATATACCTGCCATTTCGTACGATACAGCTTCAGTCCGAGAACGTATTGGTCTCCGAGCGCGCTCGCGCGCGCGCGCGCGCACACACACACACACACACACACACACACACACACACACACACACACACACACACACACACACACACACACACACACACACACACACACACACACACACACACCAAGATGAAACGGTTTAAAGTGGTGATAAGTCTCTCTGTCTCTGTCTCTGTCTGTCTGTCTGTCTGTCTGTCTCTCTCTCTCTCTCTCTCTCTCTCCAGATTAGACGAACGCCAGTAAAAACGACAAGCCATGTATATAACATTCTTTTATTCTAACATACATTCTCAGTGATAATACAAGCAATTAAACCTTTCATTACTCAACACCTCTATTCCCACTTCTTCCAGACAATTTATTCTACGTAATGGAGGCCACTTGTACTGAAAGGGCCATACCTTTATCTGTAACTGCCTGTATCTGTATCTGACTGTAGTATCTATATTTGTATCAAACTTTGTAAATCTGTGACTATAACTATGTATCTCTAATTAACTATACCTATATTTAACCCCTCCAGTTCCAAAATTCTACCCTAAACTTAGTCGTTTGATGGCAGCTGCGACAAAGTAAAGAAAAAAAGGGGTATCGTAGTGAAGTGGTTAAAGACTTCATTACGATGACGTCAGTAAAAAACCACAATGATTAAAAAACGAAAAAAAAAATCTGTACTGACCTTTCGTCTTAATAATAGGAAAAGGTCACCAGGGTACGCGAAGATTAGGATTAAAAAAAATATCTTCAATGTAATTAGTGCCAGGGTAATAAGAAATGATGTTCTGGTGACTTCACGGTGGGATAAACAGCTCAGGTGGAAGCCAGGTTAATTAAGTGTTTTTGGTCGGGTTGGTGGAGGCTGGATTCGTATGCTACCTGGATGCGTGTGTGGGGTGTGATGAGGGGATGATTGGGCATGGGTGAGTGGATACAGGAGGTTGTGGGGGATATGTGTGTGTGTGGGGTTGGGTGGGTGATTTTGTGTGTGTGTGTGTGTGTGTGTGTGTGTGTGTGTGTGTGTGTGTGTGTGTGTGTGTGCTTGAGTATCGATCCTAATAAGACATGCGTTCTCGTAGTGAAAGATAACCCAGTGTACTTTATTTTTTTACTAGTAACGGATGTAACAGAGTGGTAACCTTGAGCGTACACACCTCCGTTACCTCATTATCGCAGGTGATCGCGGAAATGGCACAACAGGTATGCAGGTGTGGGGGAGGTAGGAGGGGAGGGGGAGGTGTAAATGTATAGGTGGGAGGAGGCGGAAGGAGGAAGACATTTTGTGGCTCTTTGGGATGAATGTGTTGATTGTGTCATTGGTTGTAATAAATACAGCGATGATAGTAATAATGATAAAGGTAGTAGTAGTAGTAGTAGTTCATCATCATCATCATCATCAAAAAATACATCAGCGCATACTCCATATTACAGTACGTGACCTAACAAAATCTAGTGAGGAATGACCTCGACTTCAGTGATAGAGTGCATAGGTAGAGAGAACAGGCTTTTACTTCTTATACACAGGTAACGATTGAATGACCTTAACCTTTTGCAACCGGTGACTTCTTTTTATTTTTCATTTTATTTATATTTGCATTTTTCTTCTCACTACCTCGAGGAAATTTGATACCGTCTCAGGTCCGGCAATGAAGGGGTTAATGAATGATTTATATATGACCCCCAGCTCGACCATTTCCCATAAACTGGATATAGTAATTTTAAAGTAGCAGGGATATAATTAAAATATATATAATCGAACTGAAGGGGTTTAGATATACAGACGTGATTGATCTTACGTTTCGGTGAATTAATGAGCTAATTATTAAGTAAAGATGATTATGCCTATTTTAATAAGGTAAGTTCCGGTTCTGATGAGCAAAAAACTGATTACCTGGCTTGCAATGACTTATTAGTGCATGAGTAATTAGCTTTGAAATGCGCTGATGTGATTAGTAGTGAATTAATTTGGAAAGGTTATTTAATAAAAGAAAATGGTAGGAACATTGTGGAGTGATAATGATGAATGGATGAAGCTAGATTTTTCCTTTTTTTTTTTTTGTACCTGTAACTTCAGAATACCTTGGTAATGGTTACGTGTTAATAATGTAAATGTGAGAATGAATTTAAAGTTACGCAGTACTGAAATGCATAAGTAATTTAGGTAATGTTTACGCGTTAATAATATAAATGTAATGTGTTTACAGTTACGTAACACTGTAATCAGTGAGTAATGTGCTGTGTAATGTGGTGTACTGTTGTAATTATGAGCCAACAGAGCACACTAATAATTTCATAATAACTCCATCATGAAATATCGTTATAGCGTAATGTAGTGTCGGTAGGAACAGTGTATTAACTAATGTCGTATGGTGACTTGTGCTCCCAGTGATAATTTCAAAGTAATCCAGCGTGAAATTGTAATTACCAGGAGTATACTATTAGTTTGTGTCATGTGGCTTCACTAATTATAAAGATAATTGTTGTGTCACGTTTGAATGTAATCTGAGGTGTAATTAACCCTTTTATACCTGTGTCGTAACAGTCTCGGGGTAAATATATGATGTGAGCAGAACTAGGAATGTCAGGTAAATGTAATAAATGATGCTAAATGAAGGTGATAATGTAACCCTTTCAGTGCAGTGTCGCCTTTTTTTATGCATGCTGTAACCTGACGATTTTATTCAGCTTTGATTTTTTTTTTTTAATTATTGGTTACGGTTGGTTATTTTTCATGTATAAATGATAGTAGTTCCCCTTGATGTTGCTTGTGAATGATCATTACTGAACGAAATGATGGAATATGTGATTGTTTTTTCATCTCCTTGGTTACTAGTCAGATTTATCCTCCAGTCGGCCTACACCTGGCCATCACCTGAACTGAAAGAGGTTAGGGATCAGTGTTAGGTTAGAGTCAATGCAATGTGGTGGTTGTGTGTGGAGGTTGTGATTGATATTGCATAGGTAAAATGATGCTGATTAGGAGCAGTTTGCATATTGGGGTATAGTGATAGTAGTAGTGATGGTAGTAGTAGTAGTAGTAGTAGTAGTTGTTGTTGCTGTTGTTGTTTTTATAATGATAGGTGACTGTGAATGGTTAGGATTGTATGAAGTGGTGGAGATATTGTGAGTGATTGTGATTGTTGCGGGAGATGATGCTAGTTATGAAGAATGTGAGAATGGTTATGGGTGATACCTATTAATTTCGGTGAGAGTTGTGATTGTTTTTATGACTGTGTTTTGAGAGAGGGGTGATAGAACAGGGTCGTATTTCACACACACACACACACACACACACACACACACACACACACACACACACACACACACACACACACACACACACACACACACACTTCACAAAGCAAGCATACATGTTACGCTCAAACGCACACGTTTACACTCGCACACACGTCACATACAAACTGGTTACATCCAAGCACACAGCAGATACCCTTGCTCGCACGTAAGCACACACACACACACACACACACACACACACACACACACACACACACACACACACACACACACACACACACACACACACACACACACACACACACACACACACCTCTGCATACAGTACATAATGAATACGAATGCGATGGCGTGCAAACAAACGAAAGAAAATGTCTGCTCTTTATCCTTCATTATTATCGTTGTGTAAATAGATTTGTAGATAATTATGCGTTTAAAAAGGGAGGTGACGAAATTTTCAGTACTCACCTGTGTCAGATTTTTTTGTCATCATCATCATCATCATCATCATCATCGTCGTCGTCATCATCATCATCATCGTCGTCATCATCATCATCATCATCTTCATCTTCATCATCCTCCTCCTCGTCATCATCATCATCATCATCGTGCTTGTAATTGGGTGTTACAAAATGGAGTGGACAATAGCAGTTAATATTAGAAAGACTTAAAATTCGATACAGGTGACTTGACTAGGAAAAGGTCGAGGCTGAGAGAGAGAGAGAGAGAGAGAGAGAGAGAGAAAGAGAGAGAGAGCTTGTGTGTGTGTGTGTGTGTGTGTGTTTCTATAAATGAGAGTGTAAGCATCCGTGGTTCGACATGTGCAACTTCTATTACCGTTCATGTGTGTGCGTGTTTATGGTTGTGTGCGTGCTTGTTTGTGTGCGTGCATGCATGCATGCGTGCGTGTGCGTGCAGTGCCCCCCCCCCCCATCCCCGGGAGATCACGTCCACACCTCTATTAACCCCGCAGCTCGCACCGGTGGGTCTCTCTCTCTCTCTCTCTTTCAGTCATATATAGGTATTTTTTTAATATTTCACATTGTAAGTACGATACCAAAATTTATTACAATACATAGCGTTACTCCTTTGATATTTAATTTGGCAAACTTATATTAAAAACGACTGGTTATTTTGCTCCATTTGTGAGATCATTGTGAGAAGAATGACCCCAGAGGTAATTGTTGTAAAATGATTGTCTTCATGTAATTAGACTTTGATTGATAGTTAACTTGATGCTGTTAGTGATAAGGAATCGGTTTAATGACGGTGAAGAAAAGTTATAATATTTTTGATTCACGCTGTCGCAAAAATAAGTAAATAGAAATAGAAGGAAGAAAAGTTGCATTTGTTTAAAGATTATGGTATTTATTCTTCTCGGGTAACAAAGCTCCCTAACACCTCTTCCTTAGCGATTTATTTTCTGGTATAATTGGGTAATATCTGATATCGAGAGCATTTGCATTGCTACGAATATAAGTACGAAAATGACTTTAAGTTTTTGTACTATACGACTACTTACCGAACGTGCACTATTTCCAAAATGCTACTACTGCTACTACTACTAAAATCCCAAAGCAGGTATCGGTGACAAAAAAATGAATGTAATTGAGTTCTTGTCTTTTCATCTGTTTTAATGGAAGGTGTATTTAATGTGTTGTTCAGATTTCCTTTTTTTTTTTTTTTTTTGTAATGCTGTGTCGATAAAAACAGAAAACATAAACACTCGTGGAAAGTTCGTGGAGATAATTTTCAGGCACTTCGTTCACTGTTTCAGAATGTTTGGAAGGGCAGGTTACAGAGCCAGTGTATAATTCAGAGAGAGAGAGAGAGAGAGAGAGAGAGAGAGAGAGAGAGAGAGCATACACATCAATTTACATATCTAATTCGTTTTCTTCCTCCCACACAGAATACGCTCAAGTAAATAATTTCACACACACACACACACACACACACACACACACACACACACACACACACACACACACACACACACACACACACACACACACACACACACACGATTCACCCGGTTTACCGTACTTGTCACCTAGCATTACGTGAATAAGTCTGTGGTCTCCCCGTCCAGCAAACCCGCCCCAGTGTCTTCTGTATTCGATTTCACTGACAGGGGGAGTGGAGGGATTGCGTGGCTAATGTTGGCTGTCTCGAAGTCTCTGAGATCTGAAGCCCCGTGAGGTAAAGGTTAGTGGGTGAGGCGTATGGTGAAGGAAATGTGTGCTGCATGGGTGGGTGGGTGGGTTTTGGCGGTTTCTGGGGGGGATGTGTAGTGGTGAGCCGTATGCCAAGTAGGAGAGGTATGTGTGGTGATCGGAGATTGTGTGTGCTTTGCGGGGTTGGATGTTGTGGCAGTGGGATTGTGAGTGCATGTGTGTGTGTGTGTTTGTGTGTGTGTGGTATAAGGCAGTGGGAGGTTTGAGTGTGGGGGATGTGTGGTGGTACTGTAGGTGTGTTGGAAAGGAGGGGTGGTTTCCTTTAGTGAGAGTGATGTTCTTGTAGGAGGCGGCTTAGGGTTAGAATGGTGATTTTACTGTGGAACGTCTGGTGTCACTTTAGGTGGTTGTGGATTTATCTGGTATAGTGTGGTAGTAGAGTGGGAGGTATGATGGTACTGTGAGAGGGTGTGGTAGCGTGGTAGGAATGGTTTTATCGTGGGAAGCCTGAAGGGAGGGAGGATGTGATATGATGCAGCATAAGCTTGGGAGATGTGGTTTCACCTGGGAGCCTTCCTGCTTTTCTATCCTTGTCTTTAACTGATGGAATGATTTTGTTACTTATAATCTTCCCTATACCAAACAGCCGCGATAGGACCAAGAGATTTGTTGCTGCTTGCTTTCCTTTGTGCTCCTATTCACTGTGAGAGACAAGATACTGTGAGAGGTATGGCGTTGATTTGGGAGTGTTAGGAGCTGTAGTGCTACTTTAAGACTGTTTGCTGTCACTGTAAGAATGTGTTGTGTTAATGTGTGAGTTTGTGTGGTATTGTAAGAGACGTTTGGCGTTACCGTGGGCGATGTATTAGCCTTGAAAATATGCCCTTATAGTAGGAAATACTGATTGCATGGGGGAAGTAGTATTACGGTTCCCAACACTGCATTGCCGTAAGAAATGTATAGCGGTGGAGATGGTGGCATTAGCTTTGGTGTTGACATTATCAGGAGTTGGTACGGGTGAATTATGGAGACGTGGACAGGTACGCGTGTGCTATTATGCCATTACTAACGTCACTTGCCACATGTGCACCCAAACCATGCAATTTTCTCGTACTTTTTGCCGCAGACCAGTTGCGATGCAGTCTTTATCTTCACAAATTGTATATACGACCAGGCTAGTTCTGTGGCAGCTGCTGGGTCATCCTATGCAAATTTCAACGTTGACTCCGTTGGTACGACAATTTTCTCCTAGTACTTTTTCTTCCCCATACCAGACAGATTTTCTCCTCGATACTGGAGAGGGACACCTTCACGTGGAGGTGCCGTTATCACCGGTCGGGTCTGCTGCCCATTGATTGGATCTTATTCTTGCTACGTATCACACATTAAATAAATCCTTTAAATAAGACTGGATATCATGACACGCATTCAGGTTTGAGTGACAGAATGAAACTGGTGACCTTGTGAGGACATTAATACAATTGTTGTGTAAGAAATGATGAGAGGGATAAAGGGACATTAATAAATCACACAGGAAATCGTGAATCGTCTGCGTCACGAAATATGTCCGGTCGAGGAGAGCATGACTGTCAGAAATGGAGACTGGGTCAAAGGTCAGCATCACAGTGACCCAGTTTGTATGATGCCGGCCTAAACGGCGTGTGGGGGCAGGGAGAGAGAGCCAGAGTGTGTGGAGGGAGATGTCTGGCCCACCCCCAGGCATTTTGGCAGGTGCTGTGCATTTTGTGCCCCAGTAAAACGCATATACAGCTGTGTCTGATATGGCTTACTGTATGTTTAAACAGCTAGCAACTACTCCCATCCTCACGCCTTAGATCAAAACGAAATATATGAAATTATACAAATACCTGTGTGTGTGTGTGTGTGTGTGTGTGTGTGTGTGTGTGTGTGTGTGTGTGTGTGAGTGTGTGTGGCTACCGCATGTCCTTTGAGTTATACATAAAACAGTGTATAGTAATATTGGCAACTTTTCGGAAGAGCCTGGTAGAGTGAGATTACTCTTTGGGAACATCCTCTTCCCATATAGAGTTCAATATATATTCTATTTAATCAGTGCAGGAAGAGTGTTAAAAGGAACCGGGATTTTTTTTTTTTCTTTCTTATTTATTTTGCCGGGTTTAATTTGTTTTAAGTTTTGTGGCCAGAGGGACGAGAGGTTTTCACTGATGGAAGAGTGAAAGAGTGATGAAGTGATCAGTAGTGGCTCAAGCGAGAATTGTGAAGAGGTAAAAATTCAGGCAGAAAAAAACAAGGGGGCGGGGAGAAGGGAGGGGTTTCGAATGAGCCAAAAGATGAATGACTCAAGGATTGGGTTGAGAGTTAGTTTGTTGTGATGAGCGAAACGAGGAGAGTGTGGTGACTTGCGTAATGAATGGTGAATATAAAGGTGAGGGATGATGAGGAGAGGTGTTTGGTCGCAGAATGGTGAGGAAGGTAGCAATGTGTGTGTGTGAGGGGGAAGTGCAGAATGAGGAGAGTGATGGTGATTGAGTGAGAGTGAGAGTGAAGTGAGGAGGAGGTGGAAGGGGTGAGGAGTAAAGTGATGGTGTGTCATGTAGTGCTGCGAGGTATGACGAATAAGTAAAGTAGAGGGAAAGTGTAGGGTTGAAGTTAGAAATGAGGATGAGATGAATGAGAAGTGAGAGGCGAGAGATGAGATGAAGTGAATAAGGTGATGAGTGGAGGGAGGATGAGAGGTGAGAGGCGAGGGATGAGATGAGGTGGGTGAGGTGATGAGTGGGGGGAGGATGTGTGTGACGTGTAGCAGGGAAATACCCCTTATTACCCTCCTCCTGTCAGCTCGCTTATAATATTAAACCACGATTTCTCCCAGCCTCGCCATCGTGAAGCGTGGGGAATAATTTAATCATGCCAAACTATCCCCCCCCCCCCTCTCTCTCTCTCTCTCTCTCTCTCTCACCTGGATCCTATACTGATGTGCCAGCCTAAAGAAAATGCTGAATTGTGTGTTCAGGCCATCGAAAGGTTACAGGTAATATTTGATAAGAGTGGCCCGGGAATGCTTTTAAGTTTTTGATGAATCTGTGCCTCGACCAAAAGAAGAAATTCAGCCATGATTTGTTCACTTAAATTCCGATGTCTAGCAGTCAGAACCCAGGACCTTATGACTCTCAGGTGAATAAAATCGTCTGGCTTAAGCTGAGATACGGCACTAGAGCTGTCTGGACGGTGAGGGGGTTAATGGTACAGGTATTAACACTCTTAGCCTCCTCTGTCACCTGAGTGAAATCGTCACCGGGAACAGAAATATTTGATAAGGGTAAAACGAGGATGTTCTGGGTTTTTGGTAAATATATGTCACCCGCCAGTGCACAGTTTTTTTTTCATTTCTCTCTCTCTCTCTCTCTCTCTCTCTCTCTCTCTCTCTCTCTCTCTCTCTCTCTCTCTCTCTCTCTCAAAAAATAAAAAGCACACCATACCACTTATTAAGAACCCGCCTCCTTCCAAAAATCAACCCAAAATTTCTATATACTTTTCTTTTTCCTTCCTTTCCGTGCTCGTCTCATGCCTTCACTTGTCCATCACCTTCTTCGTAATTGCCCCCTGCCCGTTTCTTTTGATATTTCGGGAGGGGGGCGGGGGGAGTCTGCAGTCTTTTAAGGCGGGCAGTCTGTCAAAAAGTCCATTATTGGGCAGGGCCGTGAGAGAGAGAGAGAGAGAGAGAGAGAGAGAGAGAGAGAGAGAGAGAGAGAGAGAGAGAGAGAGAGAGAATGACTTAAGATGCT
>NC_137023.1:55422610-55495110 GCF_032717465.1 Coenobita brevimanus | reverse complement strand
CTTTATACGATCCCATTATGACCTTTATGGCGTGTTCTGAAAGTGGCATAAAATTATAGATGTGATACTAGAAGATGCCGGACGAAAAGAGAGTATTCCATCACCTGTATTATTGCATCTAATTAGCATGAGCGTAATTAAAAGCAGGTAATTAAAATGTTGGGCAGATTTACATGTGTTTGGGGCTAAGTACCGTAAATGTAAAGGATATTAAGCTCTGAAAAACATGCTCGTTGGTGTGTGCTTAGTATATATGAAATTATTTGGCTCTGATCTACATTTAGGAGGAGATGCATGATGAAATGGTTAAAAGCACGGATATTGGAGTACAACACACACACACACACACACACACACACACACACACACACACACACACACACACACACACACACACACACAGAGTTAACATTATCTTTCTATTCGTCTTTATACTGCAAAACACAGGATGAATTATTTTGAACGCAATATAAGCTTTGTTGATTACCATATACTCCTCTTTTCACTTATTTAATTGCAGTGTGATTTAAGTTTGATTATTTTGTACTCAAATTAATAAACGTTATCAGGACATGTAGGATAATTCTCTCTCTCTCTCTCTCTCTCTCTCTCTCTCTCTCTTTTGCATGCTTCCTTTACGTTTTCCTACGATGAAGTTGTATTATTATTATTATTATTATTATTATTATTATTATTATTATTATTAAACGATCCTTCTGTTAGACAATGTTACCCCCATTAAACGGAAAGACCTTGACGCAATCACCATGTTAAACTTCTTCACTAAGATAATCACTCCCTGCAGCTAAATCAGATCGTCCATAAAAACATTAATAAGACATAAAACGCGTCCTTGGGCTAAAGTGGTTGAACTAGTGACGTATAGTGACCTTGTGAGAACCCCGGACACCACGATCTTACGACTGTGGCGAGGTGTGCAGAGAAATTAACACTTACGATAACTTTCATTTCATCCTCTCTTAATTATATTCTTACGAGACCAGACGATTTTCTTCATCTTAGGAAAGGCTTTTGGAACTTTGGATAGCAGATACTGGGCGGTTTTTTTTTTTTCGTGCGGTTAGAAAGCTTGTGTATTTATTGTTTATACAGGGAAGAAGGAACCAAAGACTGAGAGCCCCCAAGATTGCTCCCCCCACGAAAATTTTCATGCTCTGTTGTGGGTGTTTTTCGTACTTCAGTGTGTGTGTGTGTGTGTGTGTGTGTGTGTGTGTGTGTGTGTGTGTGTGTGTGTGTTTTGTGGATTTTTTTTTATTATAAACCGTAAAGGATGTGATGAATTTGTAACTCATATATGTATCGTAAAGGATAATTGAGAGAGAGAGAGAGAGAGAGAGAGAGAGAGAGAGAGAGAGAGAGAATTCCCTTATGCTTGCGTGCGTAGGTCACATGATCAAGGCGGTGATTTACGTGTGCACGAGCCTGTAATGACCGAGATAATAATATGCATAATTCCCTAGCCTCATTACGTGATTGCTAATGACTCTATTGCCCTAATGAGCGTGAAAATAGAGAGATTGAATTACGAGGTCCTTTGTTTCTTCGTCTTGCATTTGTACAGGTATAAGTGTACTTAATTTTGTACATTACTTTGGAGATATATCATGTAATGTAAAATTTTGCTCTGTGTAGGTCTGTTGTTTGTGGAGTGATTTTATTTTTGTTATTGATTTAATTATTTATATATGCAAGAAATTGGACGAGGAATACGGAGAGAGAGAGAGAGAGAGAGAGAGAGAGAGAGAGAGTGCTAAATTTGCTGCATTTGCCTTGAAGTTCTTGTATTACCGTTTTCGCCATAACATCCATCTGTAGCCTACATCCCTTACACATCATCATCATCATCATCATCAGGAATTACGTCAATATAATGTTCACCAATGCTCTTAACTTTTGCATATCAGAGAAAGTCGAATATAAACTTCAAATTCTGTCTTTTACATATTTTTTTTTTTATATGAGAAGGCGCTGAATACAAAATGTCGTATTGTTAGTAAGGTAAAGATACTGAATCATATTTGTTCTGTATAAATATAAAAAAATGTGACCTAAATAAACTTTTTTTGAATCGGTATTTTGACATTCTGAAATCGTGTATGCAGTTAACGGGATTTTGTTGTGTATTTTATATGCTGTTTGTTGATCCTTTACTTGCGGTAACGTATTCTTTATTATTTATCTTTTTTTTTTTTTTGCCTATTCCAGACGATTTTATTTATATCAGAATAGTCTTTACTGGAGTAGTTAGATAGGTTTCATTAACTCCTGGGGGGTTTATATTAGTAGTAGTAGTAGTAGTAATAGTAGTAGGATTGTTGTTGCTTTTATTATTATAATTTTTATTATTATTATTATTATTATTGCTGTTGTGTTATTGTTATTATTACTACTTTGGTTGAACTAAGACAAATAGAACTGTATATTGTATGGACATAAATGCCTAGAAACACCAGGTCAGCAAGCATTCACCAGGCAACTACGTATATATAGAACAGTCATTTATTTCTCCCCCCTCCCTCCACATCCCCCCACCCATCCCCCCACTCCACAGCAAGAACCTCCCCCCAACCACTGAGGACTGTCATCTGGTTGTCAGGGTAGGGGTGGCGGAGGGAGGGAGTGAAGTGGGGAGAGAGAAGGTGAGGGAGAAAGTGAATGAGGAAGAAGAGAGGGAAAGTGGCAAGGAAGGGTGGAGGGAGGAGGGGGAAATGAGGGAGAAGAGGAAGAGAGAAGTCGGGGAAGGAAAGGGGAGGAGTGGAGGAGGGAGAGGGAGAGGGGAAAGGCAGAGGAGGGTATGGAAGGGGGAATATGCAGAAGAGAGAGAGAGAGAGAGAGAGAGAGAGAGAGAGAGAGAGAGAGAGAGAGAGAGAGAGAGAAGTGGAAGTGAGGGGCAGGGGGAAGAAGATATAAGGAGGAGGAGCATCGGTATTTATCATGTGTTCTTCTTCATTAATGTCTTTCCTGTCGTATGTGACCTTCTAATGTCTCTATGAATGAGATCTGACTTAATGATTCAACACCCTATCTTCCCTCCTTCCTCCTCCTCCTCCATCCCCCCTGTTCTTTCGTTATTCATTCCTTCTTTATCCTTCCTTCTCTCCCCACCTTCACCATTGCTTCCTCCTCCACCTTCCCTCCATGTTTTGTCTCCCCATTCACCTTTTCCCTCATCATCCCTTTCTCCCGCCTTTCTCTTCCTCCTCCTCCACAACCATCTCCTCCACCATCTCTTCGCTCATTCCCCATTACTCTCCACGCCTTTCTTGAAACCTCTCCTATCCTCATCTCCCCCTTCTCACACATCCCCTCCCACACATACACCGCTACAACTCTGCATCTTTTCCATGGCACATATTCGTGACTACCCTGATATTCTAGTGTTTGCTTATTATTACAACTCAGCACTGAAGATTGAGATATGGAAATTTATGCCAGGTTAGAGTAAAAAGAGTATAGTCATATATCCTTATTATTTTTTTTTTCATTCTTCATTCTTTCTCATTTGTCTCTGCTCTCTCCGTCAATCCTCGCTCCGCACCTTCCTTTCTCATTTCTGTTAATTATTAGTTCTGTCGTTCTTTCTTCCTGCCCTCATTTTGCTTGGCTTTTCGTTGCGTTCTCCCTCGATCCTCTCCTTGTTCACTCCATTATCCTTCCTTTTAGTTTCTGTTTCATCTCTGTTATCTGTTCTGTTCCATCACTCATCCTCCCTCTTTCGTGCGTAATCTGTTGCCTCCTCTGCTTACTCCTTAATCCTTTCCTTGTTCATCCCTTCATCCCTCAAGTTTCTATGCTTTCTCTCCTATCTCTCCTGCCTCTTCACTCCTCTTTCCTCTTTCGTTTGTGGTTTGTTGTCTTCTCCTCCTCGTCCTCCCCCTCCTCCTCCTCCTTCTCCTCGTCGGCACCCCTTTCCCTGCTTATCTCCCCGTGTCCCCCTTTTCTCCCCCACCACATAACACCCCCTTGTAATCCCCTCTGAGACTGGCACTAACGGTATAGGGATTCTGCCATATTAGGGACCTTGTGTAAACTCCTTCCTGCTCACTGACCTTCCACACACACCTTTACCTGTCACAGTACTTATATACACACACATACATACAAATAGAGGTGGGCAAAAGCATGGACACAGGCTCATACACACGCATACATACACACACACAGGGAGAGAGAGAGAGAGAGAGAGAGAGAGAGAGAGAGAGAGAGAGAGAGAACATACAATTTTCTCGTCTTCCACCCTACTTACCACACACACACACACACACACACACACACACACACACACACACACACACACACACACACACACACACACACACACACACACACACACACACACACACTGACCTCCACCAGAAACCCTAAGTGTTTAATCTCCCTCATACGACACAGCCTCTTTAACTATGCGCCGACCTGCCACAAACCACTCCACCTTCTCCACATAAACAACCACTTCCTCTACTCTGTCGTCCACCTCATTGATACTTCACTAACATCAGCTATACAGCATACTACACACTGCCTCTTTAATCATACCCACCTATCACAAGCCTACCACAAACCACACACACCACCTAGTCCACCTGAATAACCCCATAGACCAGTGCTGTGTCATCCACCTCGCTGACTTAAAGGCCGCTGACCTTCTATACACTCCACTCTAGTCCTTCCACATTACCTAATCAGCCTTCGCTGAATCTTCCACTTCACTAATTCCACACACACACACACACACACACACACACACACACACACACACACACACACACACACACACACACACACACACACACACACACACACACACACACACACACACACACACACACACACACACACACACACACACACACACACACACACACACACACACACACACACACACACACACACACACACACACACACACACACACACACACACACACACACACACACACACACACACACACACACACACACACACACAACAAACCCTTCCCTATAAAATGCACCTCTGAACCACATCTGCATCCTCCACCCCCCTTTACTCATTAGCACACCTGAATGACCTCCAAACAACCCACTCAGCCCCTCTGATCTCACATGCTTCATAATTTCCACTCCACTTAGCTTCATTTCACGTTCTACATCTCACTGACCTTTCACACACACCACTCCACACCCGCTACCACAGCACTGATCCACCACACCACCCCTTCCACATAAATGACCTCACATAAAACTACAGTGGTTTCCCCCTCATCAGTGACCTCGTATATCACGCATCTCCTGTTTACCTGACCTCACACACCACATTACTGATTTTCGCTTCTGTCTTATCACTATACCGACGTGTTTTTTTTTTTGTGTGTGTTTTTTTTTCATTATATCTACCTACTTGCATGCAGCGATTTTTTATATATTTTTTTTTCTATCACTGTACTACGTTATTCAGGTTAGGAAATACTGGGCCTTGAGAGCAGGCTGTGAAGCCCATGCCCAGAGTCGGACACTTAATAAAGAAAAAAAAAAAAAAACTAGAGGGCTCTTCAGAAATCAGTAGGATCATTTAATAATAGTATAGTAATAATAATAGTAGCAACAGCAGCAGCAGCAGCAGCAGTAGTAGTAGTAGTAGTAGTAGTAGTAGTAGTAGTAGTAGTAGTAATCTTTAGATACGTTACACCGTCTTTCCATTATTCTTTCTATCGCCAGACGATTTTTTTGGGATATCTGTCATAGTGGAGGGTTTAGGTATTGTGTGATTAATGACGCTTTGTTCTCGGTAAAGCGATTTATTAACCATCCTTTACGGCAGTTCACGTGGGTGGATTGTGTCGTGTGATAGAGGGAAAACGTTGAAACGAAAAGATAATGTCCGTAATCGCGACAAATGACAATGGATACCGCTAAGGTCATATATATATATATATATATATATATATATATATATATATATATATATATATATATATATTGTACACGTTCTTTTTTTTTTTAGAATTATATATTTGTACACGTTCTTTTTTTTTTTTTTTATAGAATTATCTCGTTTTCCCCATAATTTACATCAGACATCCCCGCTTTACCTGCACAGTTTATTTTCTTTTTAATTTCGTGTTTCTCTTTGCTATCCTTATCTCATTCTAGTAGTTCAGTTACTCTTCTAGGAGCTGCCTAGCATGGGCCAACCGGCCTACTGCAGTTATCCTCTCTTCTTATGTTCTTATGTTCTCTCTCTCTCTCTCTCTCTCTCTCTGGGTGTGTGTGTGTGTTAGTACACTGTTTGCATATACGGTATTGAGTAAAAAGGTGATAGGACGTATGTTACAGATTTTTCCCATATAAAAAAGTACCGGTATATCTTAACATTACCACGAGACAGGCTTAACATTTCCACCCTGATACTCCTTTCGGCCAGTCCTATGAAACTCCTTCAGGCATTTTGGTTCTGCGAGGTGTTCGACAAGTGGTGCTGGTCAGAGCTCTAAAAGGACGCGAGTTCGATTTTAGGGAGGGACAGGGAGAAGTTTGGTTATTGAATTTCGTAAAAAATATAAATTAATAAAACTTTGCTGATCTTCCATGTAACCCATCTCCACTGATAGCATTATGCCAGTCCTTAATGAGACAACCTTACCTTGTATTCAGTAGGAACGGTGGGTACTAACATTGAAGCAGCGACATGTGAAGGTGTGTAAGAGGGAAAGCAGGGGCTCAGGGAACGGATCTTCAAGCCTATACCCAAAGTTTGAAAAAATAATATATATAGAAAAAAGCTTACATATAGGGTTTTCGAAGTCAGCGGAACGAATATACGAGTCTGCGTGTTTATGGGTAACTAAATTTTTGTGTGTCCGTATTTGTATGCTAATTTTACGGGGCCATGGTAGAGCAGGCAAATATATAATAAGTCATAGTGGAGAAGACAATAGCGAATGCATGATGATAGTGATGATGATGATGGAGGTGGTATGGGTGGTGGTGGTGATGATGGTTATGGTGATGGTGGTGGTGGTGGTGATGAATGTGCTTGTGTGTATATTCGTGATTATGTAGGTCTGTGTGCGTGTGTGCGTTTGCGTCCGTCCAGTCGACAGTGATTGATGGGGGTGATTTAAAGGCCATCATCCATTAAGTGTAATTTTGTGCTGGGGAGCTAAATGGCTACAGCTGTAAGGACACACACACACACACACACACACACACACACACACACACACACACACACACACACACACACACACACACACACACACACACACACACACACACACACACACACACACACAGACCGCAATTACCAGCAGGCTAATACGCAACCCGGAACTATAGTGAGGTGAAGAGTAGTGTTTCATGTTCAGTGGGGGGAGGTTAAGATGGAGGAGGTTAGGTGACACACACACACACACACACACACACACACACACACACACACACACACACACACACACACACACACACACACACACACACACACACACACACACACACACAGGTAGCCAGACTCATTATTAGCCCCAAGACATAAGGAAGGTAGGTCCACCAGGAATATACAATTACCACACAGTCCCGTAAGAAGACCAGGATCATAGTTTGCAATATTGAATACTCACATCATAAACCTAACGCCAGTTTTAGGTTACGTTTATCGTTTGTTGAATTTACTAACCCTAATCATATTTAGACTCTCATATCAGCAAAAAAAAAAAAAAAAAAGATTATAATTTTTCCAAAGCATAGATACCGTATTGGTTTTGAAACTGTCAATTTGTTATTAAATCTCTCGCTACGAAGGCGTGTTGTTCATTCCATTTTTGCTTTTTCAAGATTATTTAAGTCTTTCTTTGGAGGAACTTCTGGCATTGGAGGCTGCTGGATATCGCCTTCATTATCGTCATCGCCACAAGGGTATTACAGTGACGTCTTCTTATAACCTTGGCATCTTGAGACAGTTTCCTTAATCTTCGGAGAGACTTTTAATACTGGAGGGGTTAAAAATAGCTTGCATTATCTGGTACTTTTTGGAAGGATGTCTAAGGGTTGAACGAATTAATCTGACGTCAGCTGAAACGTGGAAAATACTCGTCCTTGGGCTGAAGGGGTTAATGACGACCTCGGCCTTCAGCTGCTGCGGTGGGGGAAATGCGGGTAGGGGGCGTGTTGAAGAGGGAGGGGGAGAGGGAGAGGGTAATGAGAGGAGGGACGGAAAGGGAGAGATGGTGAGAGGGAGATGGTAATGAGAGGAGGGACGGAAAGGGAGTGATGGAGAGGGAGATGGGAAGGGGGTGAGATGGGAGATGGGAATGAGAGATGGTGGGATGGGAAGATTGGGAAATGGGAAGGGGAGAGCGGTGGAAGGTGGTTAGCATAGGGGGAGGATAGGAGGGGAAGAATGGGAGGGAGATACTGAGAGGGAGGAGATAGAAGGGGGAATTGCAGGAAATGGGAGGGGGAGGGAGGGGGAGGATTTGGGGAGGGAGGGGAGATGGGAGGGGAAGTGGGAGTGGGAGGTGATGAGAGAGGAAGATGAGAGGCGGAATGGTGGTGAGATGTGGAGAGGGGATGGAGAGGGGGGTGACAGTTGCTGAGAGGTGGGGATGAGAGGGGAGGAGAAATTAAAGCAGACGGGTAAGGAAGGGGAGGTGGGGGAGATGTGAAAGAAGAGGTAGTAGAGGATGAGGGAGAGAAATTTAAGTGAAAGGGAATTGAGAAGGAAGCATTATAGAGACAGGTGGTGGTGGTGAAGTGTGGAGAGAGGATTGGGTGGAGAGATGGGATGAGGAGAACGAGAAGGAGAGAAAGAGAAAAAAAAGGGAGATGAGTAAGGAAATGGAGAGATGAGTTGAGGAAGAAGGAAGCAGAAGAGATGAGGGGGATGAAGGTCCCAGTTAACAAAGACAAGGAAATAAAGAGTGAAAAAAAAAAAAAAAGTGGAAGAAATGGATAATTGGAAGGGGGGGGGGATATGGGAGCAAATTGGGGAGTAAACAGATTAAAAAAATGAGGTGATAACAAATGGAGAAAACAAATGACATAAAAGAATAGCCCCATACCATGCATTTCAGGCGGTGGTAGATGTTATGGGAAGGTGTATGCAGTCGCCTTCTCCTTTGACGTTGAGTTTTGTGTCCATAACCAGCTTTGAGAGGAAGACTAAAGTAGGCCTCGTGTGTGTGTGTGTGTGTGTGTGTGTGTGTGTGTGTGTGTGTGTGTGTGTGTGTGTGTGTGTGGAGGGAAGGGAGTAAGAGGTTTAGCTGTACAAACCTTTACCCATCTTAAGTAATGACATACAAGTTCATTCTAATCCAATTACCGGGATTAAAGTGAAGAAGAGAGAGTTACATACTTCAAGCTGCATAGTTGGTTGCTTTGTTTGTCTTGGAAGTGAGAGACAGGAGCTCAAGATAAAGTTGTTTGGTTGGTTGGTTGGTAGGTCACGGGGCTGAAGATGGAGAGGTGGTTGATTGGGTATAACATTCATGATGGAGAATAATATTGAGGGATTGGGTGATTGGTATGTAAGTTGGGGTGCAAGATAGAGAGGGGTGGGGGTTGGTTGTCTGATAGGTAGGTTGCAGGGTTCAAGATTGAGAATTGGTTGATTGTTTACTTGGTATGTGTTGAGGGTATGGGTAGGGGGTTCAAGATAGACAAGTGCTTAGTTGGGTGTTGTGTTTTAAGAGTGGGGATGGAGGGTTCAAGATGGAGGGGTGGTTGATTGGTATTGTGGTTGTGAGTAGGGGGTTCAAGACAGAGGGATGGTGGTTGGTTGGTTGGTTGGTGTGTTTAAAGGATGGGGATGGAGGGTTCAAGGTGGAGGGATGGTTGTATGTGTGGCAGGTGTGTTTTGATAGTTTGGGTGGGACGCCAGTGAGATGATTAATGGTGTTTATTTAGATGTGAGGTGTGTGCTCACCTGCCCGCGTGACCTCCGTCTGTTTGTTGCTTCGTCTCATTCCCAATTTCCTGCCCGATTGCAATATTTTCTTACCCTTTTTACAACGTTGACGTATTGTGTGTGGTTTCCCTCTGTTTCTTCATTTTATTTTGAGTTACCTGTCAGATTGCAATATGTACTTTATGTTAACCACTTTTACTGCGGTGGCGTCGTTAATGTTGTCTTCGTCTGTTTGTTATATTGCATCATATTGAGTTTCTGACTGCAGTGCTGAATGTTAAACCCACTCCATTGCAATGGCGTCTTGAATGTTGTGTCCATCTTTTTGTTGCATCATTTTATTTAGAATTTCCTGTCGGAGTAATTTTTTTTTTTTTTAATGAAAGCTCTTCACTGCGATGACCTCTTATGCGATTTATTCTTGCCGTTCACACACGATAATTAGTTCTGCCACTTAAGGAAGACGTCTTCATGGAGGAAGTTGATATAAGACCTATTAATTCTCTTCAGCTCGAGGGGCTTTCCCAGTGTAGCAAGCAGCCTGGTTGCACGAAGAGCCTTGCTGCGTATTGCTTTCTGAAACACGGGATGATGACGTATTTTAATCGTACGCTTGTTACTACCAGACGATTTTACTAAGCGGCCTAGCAGTGGAGGGGTTGTTGAAGGCTGTGCCAAACCCCTCCAGTTCGATCCAGGGCTGAACAAAATCGTGTGAAAATAGTGTGAATAAATATAAAGTGCTTTGATCGGGTTAATGGGAGTTGAAAATTTTAGGAGAGAGAGAGAGATAGGAGTGAGAAACAGTGGTGAGTGAGGAAGTAAGCGAGAGATATATACTAATAGCAGTGAGACAGAGTGTGAGCGAGATGGCAGTGAGAGACAAAGGTAAGCGAGGATGTGAGCGAGAGGTAAACATTGAGACAGCAGTGAGAGGCAGAGTGTGGGCGAGATAAAGATCTTCGTCACTTGGAAAGGCTAACCTATCTTTACAAGGCTTGAAGACATAGAGTTAAAGTTGGGGTCAGCAAAGACGGTCAGCTTTGAAGTTCCTCGTAAATCCGTCCTGTTGAGCTGATTTTGTGTGCAATTTTGTTCACCTGTTCTGTTTGGATCTTATTGTCATTTTTTTTCTGGCTTCCTGTACCCTACCACACCCCACCTTGTGAGGGGAAAGGAGGGTTGGATGATGATGACGATGATAATGATGATGTTGATGATAATGATGATGATGATGATGATGAAGATAATGATATTATTATTATTCCTATGCTTATTATTATTATTATTATTATTATTATTATTGTTATTTTTATTTTTATTATTATTATTATTTTTATTATTATTATTATGCTCGTTTGTGGAGTAACAGACAAGAATATGACTTTTCTTTTGTGGTCGAACAGTTACTGAATATTACACAATATTCTAAAATATTTACAGGATTCTGAATAAGGCATTACTGTATTCCGATATTCACCACTCGCTCTCTGTTTGTATCGTGCGGAACTGTATCCATGCTTATGTTCCCTACACTGTACCGCCAGGGGCAAAAGTTATGGTAATGTTTCATCTCCTGTTTCTCACCTTCCTCTGCTGGCTAATATTCCTGAGGTTAGAGAGGCTTGGCGTGTTTCTTAAGGTGAGAGAGGCTTGGTATGTTTCTCTGGCCATAGATGATTCTCTCTGATATGATGCGTCAGGGAGGAAAGTGACGGATAAGACGTAGGTGTGACAGAGACGCAGTGAAATGGAAGGCGAACTTTTTTTTCATTTATTTTACCCCTTGACGTTACTGTTATTTTGTTTATCTGTTCACTTGTACAATTTCGTCAAGCCATTTCGTTGTACAGTTTGGTCCAGCTGCTTCCTTTGTACATTGTATTTATGCATTACTTTGTGCATTTTTATATGTATTTATTTATTGAGGACAGGTGATCCCTCAGTGTAATAAGTGTTTCCCCATCACTGCCGGCAGGTGAGGTGATTTTTTTTTTCTATTACATTCCTACCACCAACAGACCATTAAAAATTAACATCAAAAGGACCTATTCGTTTTGCATCTAATAATCACGAACCAGGAACTTGTGAGAGATTTTAGCCTTTATTATTGATGTATCCTCCCTCATTGATGTCACTTTCCTCGCTAACCTTCTCGAATTGGGTGCCTGGCTAAGTGAAATTGATGATAGCAAGAACGCACTACAAAGGGGCGTCATCGTATTAAAGGTGTTGAGGTGTAATATCCTGAACAAATCGCTAAAGAACAGGTGATACTAGGCCTCTTGTAGCCACCTGAGTCGTCTATTCGCTTCCTATATGTGACCAGACCCTTACACAAACATGTTATGTGGTTCATCTGTTCTTTTTCTTTTATGTTTTCTCGCCTCAGCAGAAAACCCACCAAGCTTTCACCCTAACCTGCTTACTGCTCCACTAAAGCTCACGTGAAAAATAAGCCTTAGGGGAGCCTTTTTTTTCTACCTTATTAGTGGAATCCTTATATTTTCTCTCTCTCGCCTTACCTTTCTTTAAGGCGCCATAAAGCCCTGCAGTGGAGACCCGGACAGACTTAACCTATATATATGGGGTGAGAGAGAGAGAGAGAGAGAGAGAGAGAGAGAGAGAGAGAGAGAGAGAATTTTGTCATATTTTTACCATTATTTTCCAAAACCTTAAGTAGTTTTGGTTTTATATGGTCTTCGCTGTTTATCATTTGCCTAAATAATTTTTCCTGTTCATGAGTGTCCCCTAAATTATTTCCATCTAGCACTGGCAGCTAAGACGATTACTATTAAAGTTTATGTCAGATTAAATTCTTATCGGAAGCTGCGGGATGAATCTGTGTTTCTCGTGGACTAGGAAGAAATTATAACGTATGATTTTTTTTTTTAACATAAGAAGGAAACAGAGGAAGGAAGACAAATTAGAGAGAAAAAAATCCATACAATCTAGCGTCCACGTCTTATCCGATTACGTAATTTTGTATCATATCTTTGTTATCTTTAGCTTCAGGGGAATATTTAAGGCTTGGAATTTGTAGATATGTCCTTCTTTTTATCCCTTGCCCCTTGAGACTTATCCAAAAATGAACAGAGTCGTGTAGAGGCATAAAAAATAAAGCATAAAGTTCAGTCTCTGGTTGAAGGGGTTAATACTTTGGGGGAAGAAAAGCTATAAAGCCCTCAACCGTTCCCCAACACGGCATAACACAGCGCATATACTCACACCCACAGCACAACACAACACAGCCCCACACAAATACAACGCATCCAGGCACATGAAAAACACAAGACACAACACAGAACACGACATTACACAACATAGCACATCACAGTACAACACAACGCAGCACAGCACAACAGAAACCCAAAACGCAACACAGAACACATTACACAGCACAGCACAACACAACACAGCTCTGACCAGCAGTACAATACAACATAAGCACAATACACAACAAATAACACAACGCAGCACAATACAACACAACGCAGCACAACACAAAACACAATACACTCACCCACACTATATAACGAATTGACGTCACAGCGGTCTTAATTTTTCTCATGAAGCCTCCCCCCCTTCTTTGACCCAGGCCATGGAGAAAGAGTGGAGGAGGGGTCACAGTGAGATTAGGCCTACGAGGTGTTGAAGCCCATGCAATTCCCTGGGTACTGGGCCGGATAAAGTAAGCCTGAGAAAGGGGCCGTAGAGACAAGGCTAGAAATCTGTCTGTATTCTTTGCACTTTACCAGCATCATGGTCGTCGTCGTCATCGTGAGCATAATCGTCATCTTCATCGCCATCGTCGTGTTTTATCTTCGCACCTTTTACTGGCTGATGCTTTCGTGGCTGTTTGTTATAGGGATTATGAAGAACAAAACTATTCTGTAAGTTGAAGAAGAAGATAGACAAACAGGAAGGCTTTTTATTTTTTACACACTAAGGAGTTCTTGAGGTGCTCTTGTTTATTTACACGATATGCTGAGTTTGTCGTTTATTAAATGAGCTGGGTTGAATTATGGTTTCTCTCATCCATCCTTATTTCCACTTTCTCACGCCACTACTTCGCGATCCATCCCCTCACCTTATGTTGGTCTTCATCTGCCCTTGTACCCCATTATTCTCTTAACCAGTTCCTACACCGTGCAGCCATGTCTACACCGTCCTTCCCACCATCCCTTCCATTCTTCATCACCCCTAGATCATCCCCTTCACTCACGCCTATACCCGACACCCTTTCCTCAGTCCACCCCTGCATCATCTCTTCACCCACCCTTACACCCTCTGTTCATCACCCTTTGCACCCACTTCTCCATCCACCTCTGTACCCAGCCACCCATCCATGCATCCCATCCTTCCACCCTGCACTCATCTCTCATCCACCTTTTCACTCTTCACCCTTCATCCAGTCTACACCCTACGTGCCTCTTCGTGTTACACCCACACCTACACCCTACATCCACACCCTACACGCAATACCCACCCCTTCACCCTGTTTGCACTGTACCCAACACCCCTTCACCCATCCCTCACCCTACCTTTTCACCCATCACCCTGCTGTCCTCTTCACCCTCCAGCGCACACCGGATGCTGTTAGCGGGATTATGACCTGGATTTATTGCCCGAAAAAGAAGGGAGAAGTGAGGAACAAGAAAGCCGCCCATAAATCCGGGTTCCGCAAAATGTTTATTGTGTGGGGATGGTCGGCGGGGAGGATTAAAACGCGAAGTGGCAGGATTTATCGCCCCCCTTTTTTCCCCTGTCTCCATTCTCTTTCCCTAATTTTAGATCGATGAGGGAAAGCCATACGTCTTTTTTTTTCCCCCACCACCGCCCCTGACTTTTGTTTTCGGCCATCCTTTATTATTATTATTATTATTTTTTTTTTTTTCCACTTCGGGCCTCATTCTCTTTCGCTAGTTTTATATAGATGAGACTAGCCATATATTTTTCTTGTCATTATCTCGCCATGCTTCCTCTGGTGTGTGTGTGTGTGTGTGTGTGTGTGTGTGTGTGTGTGTGTGTGTGTGTGTGTGTGTTCGTGTTCTTGGTTTCATTAGCTGGCCATGTGTCTTGATCATTCCATTTTATTTTTTATTTCTCTCTTTCCTCATCCTCCTTCCCAAGTTAGAAATCAGTTAGTCCGGTTATTTTATTATTATTATGTTTTTTTTAACATCCCACTTATTTTGCGGTCACTGGTTTTTGTTTTCTTTTTATCTGGTTTAATCTCTCTCTCTCTCTCTCTCTCTCTCTCTCTCTCTCTCTCTCTCTCTCTCTCTCTCTCTCGTTTTTCTCACATACATCACTGTCTTCATCCATATTGTCTCCCGGGCCTCTCTGTCTCATCATAGCTATCCAAAGAATGTGACTCTCTCTCTCTCTCTCTCTCTCTCTCCCATTAATATATAATATATTGAATGTATTTTATATATGTTCTCTCTTACCACCTCCGCTTCTTGTTAAAAGAATCATTCCAATATCGCCATACTCTGCGTAGGCAACATACAAAAGGATATTAACCAGTGATATCCAAAAATAACTCGCTGAGGAAGAGGTGTTAGGAAACTTCCTTAACTGACGAGAATATGGGTCTGTAATTCCACAGGTTCGAAAAATCTCCCTAACATTTAGAAATAGAAGAATGTAAGTACGTCACCATGTAATAAAGAAAAATAAATCGCCATTTGGGAGTTGCAAAGAAACAGTAAAAGCGAGAAACAAACCAAGTCAGTCGATCAACGCGTTTTATATTTTATTCCTGTTACAAAGAGACGATTGTATTCAGCTTAGGGGGACACAGA
The DNA here is from genome assembly GCF_032717465.1 of Coenobita brevimanus. Taxonomy (NCBI): domain Eukaryota; kingdom Metazoa; phylum Arthropoda; class Malacostraca; order Decapoda; family Coenobitidae; genus Coenobita; species Coenobita brevimanus. The sequence goes on along the minus strand of NC_137023.1, from coordinate 55,479,397 downwards.
CGATTTTATTCAGCGTAGGAAGGGGCCCCAGTAGCGAAGGGGTTAATATGTGGGTTAATGGGAGCTATGTCCAACCTCTCAGTAAAAAAAAAATGAAAAAGAAAGAAAAGGAGACTAGCCTAAGTGTAAAAAAAAATAGCCTGTAGGTACCAAGACTAAATTGTCAGAGATGTTACAGTATGCTTGGCTCATTTTGATTCAGTAGAGAGATATATATTTAGGGAGGTCATCGTAGTGAAGGGGGGTGAGCACAGACCCAAGCTAGTGTAGTTAAGAGGGTGAAGTGAACCGATGGCCGTCTAATCATAGTCTTTGCTTCTATAGGTCTTCGCAGGCCTGTCTACTCGAGGGGTTTACTGTAGACTGATGTGGTTTCACCCCCTCAGACAGCAGTTTACACATGAAGTTACGCAACAAAGTTATGTACACACGCTAACACGCACATACAGTTTACACAAGTTACACACCAAGCTCATAATGTACACACGAAAACACTCACATACAGTTTACACAAATTACGCACGAAGCTATTAATGTACACACACACACACACACACACACACACACACACACACACACACACACACACACACACACACACACACACACACACACACACACACCAAAACTAATAATATACACGGAGACATACATACAGTACAGTTAAAAAAAAAAAATGTCGCTAGACTGAAATAACTAAGTAATTTTGGTGCTGAAGGGTTAAAAATAGAGTAGGATGAGACAGGGAAAGGAAACTATAATTAAATCTCATTAAAATGGCCAGGAAACTTGAAAATATGAGTGGGGAAGGGTAGGCAAAGAGGACTAGATGTAGGCCACGAAGACAAAACTAATGTAGGGTAAAACAGGGTACCAGAGTGAAAGTGACGATCGTGAGGCAGAGAGACGTGATGATTGGTGTGGATGAGGCAGGATAGGTACAGGAAGAGTGAGTGAGGCAGGTGGCGAGGCAGGTGGGGAGGGGGGTAGGGGATGCAGGTGGTGAGGCAGGTGAGGGCCAATAACTACCCCCGTGTTTATTACCTGAGCCTAATTGCTACCTGCAGGTGGCGCCCCGAGCGGAATAAATAGGGAACAACAACAACTTATTTCTCTACCTCAGACTCTGCCCACCTGTAGAAGTGATATGGGGACCTCGATGGCGCAGTGACGGTTGTGTATCTTCTTTGATGTGGGGAATTGTTGCTGAGAGTATTAAAATGCTTGTCAGATTTTTTTCCACATCATATCAGGTTGTAGTAACATATTCAAGTGTTAATCGTTTGTCACCACTCGGTATTGAAGATGAAGGGGCGGCATTTTTTTTGGCCAGTTTAGAGTGAAAAAGGTAGAGTTTAGATCACGTTGAAAAATAATAGAACCTTTTCGACTATTCCACATGTTACCGGCCGACACAGGTACTCGGTCAGCTAAAACTCAAGTCTGTTTAGGGTGCCATAGCTACAGAACACAGGAGTGAGGTGTGAGGAGGTGAGGTAAGGACACGTTTCAGGTATTGGCGTGGTTGTGCAAGTGGGGCAGTGAAAATGAACGAGATGCGAGGTAGTTGGGTTTAGTGAGGTGCGAGGTAGTTGGGTTTAGTGAGGTGCGAGGTAGTTGGGTTTAGTGAGGTGCGAGGACTACGAGATGAGAGGTGGAGATAGAGACGCACTATACTTAGACAGGTGGTGTGCTAAATTTTACATCGCTCACATGGGTTTTTTGAACTTGTACGGTTTAATGTCGTCTTCGTCATCACTGGCATCAACATCGTCACTGTCATCGCCGTCGTCGTTGTCATCGTCGTTATCATCATCATCGTCATCACAGCTTCCAAAGATATACATAGTGGGATGGAGCCATAAACCTGAAAAGGAGGTGACAGTAGGGAGCAATCACCCCAATACCCAATGAAATGCCCTCACTATACCCATTTTATACTGACCTGGCCTAAAATTGCAGTCTCCATATAGAACGCTGAGTTGTAGCATTAGATTAACACTAGAAAATGCTGCTAGTTACAAATAAGTGCTGTGGAAAGGATATAGAGCCGTATTATTTTCTTTTTCTGCCATTGAGCTACGAGAAATAAGCAGCAACGCGACAGAATTCTAGGCCAAGTTAGTGTGAAAAGACTATAGTATTAACTCTCCAGTCAAGCCTTCTAGATTTGTATAAATAGATGGATATTTATATTTCTTCATGGGCGTGTTAGTAATTGGTCATATCTTATTTTTGAAGTTCGTGTCGCAATTTAAAATAACAGTGATAGCGATATGCAGTAAAGTGTTGTATGCGAAATAAATAGGTAAAGTGATGGTGCTAGGAAATAAAATAGATCGCAAAGAAAAAGGTGTTTGAAAGCCTCCGAACTCTACTAGACAGGTGTGTAGGACGGCACCTTACCTGGCGTTAATTAGTACCTGCCTACCTGTGCTGACCTCCTGGGACCACCTGAGGCCACTGGAGAGATGGAGAGGCGGAGTCGATAGATGGGAAAATAGATCCGTGAGGAAGGAGGTAGATAGAAATTTGTGACAATATATGAAGGGATAGTTGTTTAGAGAATGAGATATGAACAGGTAGAGGAAGATATATTGTACGGAAAGTTCATAGGAAAATACCGTAAATGGGAGAACAGACGCATTGGGAAATAAATAAATTGGGAAATAGGTAGATGAATGGGGCAGTTCAAAGACTAACACCACTTTGCAACAGTCAGATAGCCAAACCTACACCACACACACACACACACACACACACACACACACACACACACACACACACACACACACACACACACACACACACACACACACACACACACACACACACACACACACACACACACACACAGGGGTAACCTTGAGGGAGTGAACCTATATAAAGCAATTTTCGCCAGTGTTATGATGTGTTTACTCACGAACACCGTCGCACAGACACGTAAATTTGGTTCTTAGTTTCAGCACACACACACACACACACACACACACACACACACACACACACACACACACACACACACACACACACACACACACACACACACACACACACACACACACACACACACACACACACACACACACACACATCAATCTCCCTCGTATATCCGGCCGGAGGTAGCGACTTCTATTCTCAAAGCATTACGAATTGCGGACCAGAAGGCCACTCCATGACAAGGTCTGTTTATATATGTGTTGAGTCACGGGGGGAAGTGAGAGAGAGAGAGAGAGAGAGAGAGAGAGAGAGAGAGAGAGTCCATTTACACAGGTATAAATCACCTTACAAGCACCTTCCCGTCATCGCCCTTACCTGCAACCCATCTTCTTCCCACCTGCACCCTGCCCTTTCCACGTCGTATTTTCCCTCCCACAGCTTCTCTATCGAGCGCCCATCAGCTCCTCTACGCCCATTCCCGCCCCAGCTTCGCACCCACGCCCACACTCAGCCACCCACTTATTCATTCATGCACCAACCAGGCCAAACCCAGGCACGCCCATCTCGACCTGCTGGTTCATAGGCTTGTTAACTTGGTCTTTTTATTTTTTTTATTTCGCTCTCATCCACGCTCATCCACTTATCCACTTGCTCTCACACATTTTTCCTCGTCCACACACACACACACACACACACACACACACACACACACACACACACACACACACACACACACACACACACACACACACACACACACACACACACACACAGCCATGCACCCTCCCGTCACACCTGTCCATCCTCTCCTCCCAGCACCCATCCACCCTGTCCCCTCCACGCACATCCACCTCCTCTTCCCCACCCCCTGCACATTCCCACCTACCCCACATCTCCCCACACCAGCCCACCCACTGAGCTCCCCACTCCCCAAATCACCTGCCAGCCACCTCCCTAATCCCATCTCTTTCCCTAATCACCTGCCTCTTTCACACCTACCTGAGAACTCCTCTTAATCCAGCCTCTCTTGACTCCTCTTTCCTCTTCAGTCCTCCTTAAATCCTCCCCTTAATTTCTTGTGTCTTTACTCTCTCTTTTTACTCTCCCTTTGTTTTACCCTCACGTTTTTACTCTCCCTTTTGTTACTTTCCCTTTACTCTCCCTTTTTCTCCCCTTCGTCTTGTCCTCTATTCTCGTTGATTCTCACCTCAAAATTTACCCATTAAAATTCCCTCGTCTCTTCATCTCCTCTCTCATTTTCTGTCTCCATTTTCAGTCTTCATCCACTTTTCTTGCTTATATTAAAAACAGGCTTGATAGGCAGGTGTGTGGAAACGGTGGGGTTGATATAAGATTAATCCCAGTCAGAATTAACATCCTTCCCTGGTTCCGGTGCGAGAGTGTATGTGTGTGTGTGTGTGTGTGTGTGTGTGTGTGTGTGTGTGTGTGTGTGTGTGTGTGTGTGTGTCAAGTAGGATAGCTAAGTCTCAGGGAAAGAACTGCCAAATCTGTACCAGAAATCAGAAATTAAAAAAAAAACAAAAGTACCATGACAAAATAAGTAAATTAAAAAAAAAAAAGATGTTTGAAAGAACTTTGCTCCTGTATCCCAGCTTGGTCTTCTTCCTTATCCTGCCTTCCCTCCTCGTTGGCTGTCCTTCCATGGCAGGGCATTTCGAAGCCCGGCTAGCTCAGTCGGTAGAGCACGAGACTCTTAATCTCGGGGTCGTGGGTTCGAGCCCCACGTTGGGCGGTGATTTTTACTGGTGATAGTTTGATTTAATTTCAGGAATAAAGACAGATAAAGTTCATTAGAATAATCACATGAGAGGCGTAGCGTCAAGGGAAATGTACCGATACTTAAAGTGTATAAGTTTATAATAAGGATAAATATAGAAAAAAATATTGAGGTAAAGTTAGAGTAAGGAGACAGGATTCAACGTACACAGATCATTAAAAAAAAAAAAAAAATCGTACATGTTAGTAAGGAGACAGGAAACAGCTATACCCCGTTCAATTTAACTAGGCGTAAAATTGCAGTCTTCGTCCTGAATGCTGGGCTCTAACTAGCGTTTATCCCTTAAATTTGATGCTTGTCAGGGAGAAATTATATGCAACGGATGTAGAGCCTAAGTGTTGTCTTATTCTGCCACTCCTCCTGTCTTATTCCGTCTCTGTCTGTCTCCATTTCCCTTTCCCTTTTCTTTTTTTTTTATCATCATCTTTTCTCCTCCCCGTTATTTTCTTTTCCTTGTCCTCTTCCTCGAACGTCTCTCTATCTCCGCCCTCACTTCTTTACATTCCATCTTTTCTTCCCCCGTCTACCCTCATCCCTCTCCCCTTCTTTCCTCCCGTCATTCCCTCTCCTTCCCGCCTCCCCACCTTGACCTCTCCACCCTCTAGCGGTCACTTCCACCGCCATTAGCCGTCATTTTTCCGGGTGTGTCTAGTCAGGCGGGGGCTCAGAGGAGGTGGAGGGGAGGAGAGAGGGGAAGGTAGCCAGGGAAAGAAGGAGGGAAGGGGAGAAGGAAGAATATGAGGAGTGGGAGGGAAGGAGGAGAGAGGAGGAAAAAGATAAATTTATGAAGTGGAGGGGAAGAAAGAGAGGGATAGAGGGAGGGAGTTCGAGGAGGAAAGAGTGAGCTTGGAGGGAAAAATCTGAGGAGTGGAAAGGAAGGAGAAAGAAAGGGATAGCGAGAGAGAGACACACACACAGAAAGAAGAAAGGAAAAAAAGAAGGAAAACAGAAGAGGCATGAAAGGAAAGAAGAGGGAGAGACACAGGGAAGGGGAAAAAAGAATGAAAAGTATTATTGGGAGAGGAGGAGAGTGTGAAAGACGGAAGAACTAGGGAAGAGATATTGAAAATTATGGAGAGGAGGAAGTTGAGAACGAAGTAGAGCGGGAGGGAGGGAAGAGGAAAATAAGAGTACCGTACTAATAGGGGAGGAGGTAGCAGTAGAGGAGGGAAGAAGTGGGCAAGAGTTATTGGGAGGGGAAAAAAGAGGGGTCCGGAGGGGAAGGAGAGTTACGAGTGGGGAAGTTGACAACATGTGTATTATTAGTATTATTATGCATCATTTTGAGGGACTGTACACAAATCTTCACCAGACCTAAACAACCACCAGTCAAGCCCTTGTGAGGTGCAGGGGGGCCAGGTTGGGTTACCTTTGCTTAGAACAGACGAATTTGGAGTAGAGAGGTATATGAGACAAGGGAGTGTAAGCTGTGGGGAGGGCAGCGAAATGGTAGGAAGTAGGGCGACGTGGAGGCGATTTACTTGTGATCACCCTTGACGGGATTAAGGCGCCTGGCTATAAATAGATAGATAAATAAATAGACAACGTTCCTCTGGTCATTTTTCGATCAGAAAGCCTCCAATTACCTCATGTAGATTCAAAACTATGCGAGAAAGGCACATGATCGTTTATTACAGCTGGGGCCTAAGTTGACTGCGTTACTTTATGATATACAGTGTTTTATGTGGCCATGTATTTAACCCATTGAATAATAAACATTTTTTATTTTTATTTTTAGAAAAGCAAAACTAGATCCCAGAAGTGACTTGGAGCACAGAGGGAGTTATTATCTGTCTTTCTTCCCTCGTCTTCAAGATTATGCCAAGTGGAGATTAAGACTTGTTAGTGTGATGGCTAATTAATCCTTCTTTTGCAACATTAACTCAGCACGACACACGAGCAACATACTAATTAAAAGAAGGGCAATATTTCACAGGTGTACCTTGACAGTCATTACCTGTTGTGGGTTAAATGAACAGGTAAAGGAACTCAGGGAAATTAAGAGATGATTTGTGTGTGGAGGATGAGAGAGAGAGAGAGAGAGAGAGAGAGAGAGAGAGAGAGAGAGAGGAACTGACACAGGAGGAAAAGAACGAGTGTAGTGAATTAAAATCGATGAATGAAATAGAAAGAAAATGAAGAAAAAAAGAAAGGAAGCGAGTAACCAGGTAATCATGTCTCCCATCCAGTCCTATATCATCAGAAGCGTAAGAGAAGGTTGCTTAAGCTCTGATATCCAAGGCGGGTGACCAGTTACTCGCCCCTGTGTTGTATTATGTGAACAGTAAACCTAACCACCTCTTGGATGTACAGTAATTCCTTAAGGATCACATCTTTTTGGAGCGTCTTATCTCGCTAGACCACCAGGCATCCACATCTGTACGGTAAATAGTTCTCTGGGATACAAGAGACCATTTGGCTTGTCACTCAGGGGAAGGACACGGGAAAGTAGCACTACATCAAGTTAACGAGGGAAAAAAGCCAAGAAGAGTAGAAAAGATCAAGGAAAGGAATGTATCTGGTGTTAGTTCTTGGTACACAGATCAGAAAAGAACGAGAAATAGAGCCGGGTATAGAGGGAAGGATCAAGGAAAGGACGCTTTGTGCTGTGTCTGACCTATAACCAAGATCCCCAGCCCCTCTCAGCCCAATTGATGGTCAGGTTTAGTCAGGTCGCTTTGATTATGCTGTGGTCACTTTAACCAGGTGTCTAACTGTCCTATCTCCTTCTTGAATGCTGATCTGTAACAAGGCATACACCAGAATATGGTGCTAGTCACGATGAAGTGCCGTGGAAAAGGTGCAGGACATGGCATTGTTTCGTTCTGTCATTGAGCTACGGAAAATAAGCCCCCAAAAGACGAAAATTCCGCCAGGCTAAGGTGAATGACGTATAGGAACTCGTAATTTGACCTATAATCTCTCTGGTTAGGAGGCTTCCTTGCACCTCTTCTTTAGCGATTTATTTTTGGATGCGACTGGCTGATATCCCTTTGTACGTTATTTATGCAGAGTATGGCATAGTACTGTAGATGGATTTACATAACATGGGGACGGCCAGTAAGGTGTAGTAAGCAAAATAAATCGCTCAGGAAAATGTGTTAGGGAGCATCCTCAACCGACGAGCGTACAGGCCTAAGGTTCGAATGCTGAAACCAGAAATTGCAGAGTGGGATGCTGACTCAAAAAATGTATAATGATTTCTTAAGTACGTGATGATGATGGAACTTACCTTGCCTTCCAGTAGTTGCTGACTGCGTTCTGTGAAATGGGATGCAGGCTAATGGTACCTAATAATCACAGGCGCCCTATACTTAACCTTTACTTAGGGGTTTGCGTTCCACTTATCGATTTAAGGTTTGAGGATAGAATTTTAAGGCTCAGTAATATCTCGCAATCAGGACTTAAAATTCGAATTGTTTTAGTGGCCAGCGTTGATGAGAAGAAGAAGATGGAAAAAAAAAAAAATAGGGTATGCAGACCACACACGCACCCCGTCAGCACTACGCAGGTTCGATCTTCGGCCGAATATTTGTGTGACAGTTTCCCCCCTCCCTTAGTACTCTCAGGCCTCCTCGTTTCGTCCCCATCCTGGCAACAGACTATACGGGTCGGCTGTGGTCAGAGAGAGAGAGAGAGAAATGGCAAAGCGGAGAGGGAAAGACTGAGGGGAAGAAGAGGGGAAAGAAGAAAGGAAAGGAAAGGGAGAATGGGAAAGCAAGTGAGGGAAGGAAGGGGCCAGTGGTTACTCAGTTACCCCAACTTTCCACGGGAGCCGCCTGCTTTGCTGTCCTTATCTCATTCTGGTAGTTCAGTTACTCTTTTATGAGCTGCCTAGCGTGGCCCAACCAGCCTACTGCAGTTATTCTCTCTTTTGATGTTCAGTGTTTTTTCTCCTCAGTCCCTCCAGTTTCCCCCTTTCGTCTGTTCCTCCTCTCAAGTTCTCCACATTTCCTAAGAACTCCTTGTTTCCTCTCCCCCTCTGAGTCCTTCCTAAACGTCACAAGTAGCTGCTGTTACCCTCTTAAAAAAGGAAACAGATTAGCTTCCCTCAGTTTTTTCCCTAAAGTTATAAATTAAACTAATATATAGATAGATAGATGTTACACAGGTTTACCAAAGTCTATGTATTTTTTTTTTCCCACGCCAAATACATATAAGTGTTAAGTAAACACTTTTTATTTCTACTTCCCAAACTTCCCCGGTGTGTGTGTGTGTGTGTGTGTGTGTGTGTGTGTGTGTGTGTGTGTGTGTGTGTATATGTCCTTGCTGGGTGTGTTTTATTAGGTTCCCCGGCGTGTTTGGTAGTTGAGGCAGCGGGGGTGTGGGTGAGTGTGTTCCCAGTCCATTACTGTCGCTCACACTGAAATATTTCCACACCTTCCCCACACACCTTGCTACTTCCCCGTTCTCCATCCCCCTTCCCCTCCCTCTCCCCCACATTCCTCTTCCCCTGTCACACCCCTCTCTTCCTCCCCTAAACACCATAATTCCCCATTCCTCTCTCCCACCTCCCTTAGATACACCATACCTTTCCCTCTTGTCCATTTCCTCCTCTTACCTTAGCTTTCCCCTTCCCACCCCTCCTCGCACCTTCTCTTTCTTTTCCACATTCTTCCCCTCTCATTTTCTTCTTTCCCTGTTTCCTCTGTTTACCTTCCTCCTCACTTTCTCTGCTCCTTTCATTTCCTTCCCCCTCACACTCCCCCCTTCCACGCCCATCAGACCTCCCCTCCCCTCCCCACCCCTGACCAAGTAGCATCGCTCAGGTGTCGTTCCCTGGGTATTTAGGTCTTACCCCTACCCCTCCCCTCCTCTCCGACCTCATCCTCCTCCCCTTCCCTATCCCCCCCTTCACCTTCCCCTTCCCCCTTTCCCAGTCCCTTCCCTATACCCATCTCCTCTCCTTTGCCATCCCCATTTCCTCCCTATCTTTCTGTTTATTCCTTTCCTCATCATATCCTTCCCTTTTCTCTCCCCCTTTATCATCGCTTCGTTTTCCTTTTTCCCATCTTTTTCATTCCTTTCCTTTTTCACCCCTTCCAAATCACCATTCATCGTCCCTACGTCATCCCCATCTCATTCCCATCCCTGTTTTTTCATTCATCGCTCTTCCGTTATTACTCTCCTCCACTTCTACCTGTTCCCTTATCCCATTCCTCCTATCCCATATATTTTTCCCGTTCATTATACTTCCCCTTCCCACGTCCCCATCATCATCCCCATCTCCATCCCTCCCCATTTCATCTACCAATTTCTGTCCCTCCCCCAACCCTGTTTCCAGTGGTTTTTGCCATTTACCTCCTTTATCAGATATCTCATGATCATCTCTGTATCCCCAACCTACTGCAGTTATCCTCTCTTCTTATGTTCTTATGTCTCTTCTCGTCTCCTCTCTTTTCCTGTTTTCCTTCCGTGCTCATTTTCCATATCTCCCCTTCCCGTTCCCTTTCCTTACACACACACACACACACACACACACACACACACACACACACACACACACACACACACACACACACACACACACACACACACACACACACACACACACACACACACACACACACACACACACACACACACACACACACACACACACACACACACACACACACACACACCTATTTTTGCGCGCTGTATCCAGATGACGCTGAGTAATGCCACACTTATACCAGAGTTGAATATTACGTATCATAAGAACGTGATACACTTCCATGACCGCTCCCACCCCCACCCCTCCACCACAACCACCCCCCCACTAACCCTCCACCACTCTCACCTTCGCCCTCACCACCACACCTGCCTTTTTTCCCTATCCTCCACCTTTTCCCCTGCTCCCCCAACCCTTCTTACCTCTTCACACTCCCCATCCTCACCTGTCTCACTCACACTCCCTCGACACTCAACTCCTGCATCCACACTCCCCACCTACCTCCACCAGCTCCATTTATACTCCCCCAATCTCCTTTTTTCCCAACTCGCATTCCGTCCATTCTCCCTCCACTTCCCCCATTCTCCTAGCCTCTGTTCCCCCATTCCCCCCTACTTCCCCTCCCCCCAGTCTCCCAATCCTCCACTCCCCTCTCTCCCCCATTCCCCCGCTCCCTCCTCTCCCCCCATTCCCTCCCCAATCTCAAGGCCGGGGGAGTTAGCAGGCAAGCCGCAGCGTGTCACCAGGTTAGTGTGTTACCTGCCTCACACACCTGTCCACATCCGGTCTCACACCTGTCCTCACCTTCATACCTGGCCTCACTCAAACCTCTTCTTTCTGTCATACTTTTCTTCTGTCTCATACCTGACTTCACTGTCACACCTCTCCTCACTGACGCTCATACCTGTTCTATTCACTCACACCTGTCCTATTCACTGTCACACCTGTCCTATTGACTGTCACACCTGTCCTATTCACTCACACCTGTCCATATTCATTGTCACACCTCTCCTGTTCACAGTCACACCTGTCCTTTTTACTGTTACACCTGTCCATATTCACTGTCACACCTGTCCTCATTCGCTGTCATACCTGTCCTTATTCAGTCACACCCGTCCTTATTCGCTGTCACACCTGTCCTATTCACCGTCACACCTGTCTTTATTCACTGTCACACCTGTCCTTATTCACTGTCACACCTGTCCTATTCGCTGTCACACCTGTCCTCATTCACTGTCACACCTGTCCTTTTTCACTGCCGCTCCTGTCCTTGCACCCACATCCTGTCTCCTACACCTGCCCTTAATAACACACCCACACCTCCAGTGACTCACGCACTCACGCCAGCATACAATCACTCTTTCATTCATTTTGCAGTATTTTACGCACCAGCACTCGTTCATTCGTTTTACATTTATCCATTCACTAACACTGATTCATTTATATTACACTAATTCACTACCCAACATACACTAATTCACTCGTTCTACACTTATCCACACAACATCACACATTCGTAACATTCACTCTCTCTCTCTCTCTCTCTCTCTTACTTTAACACTAACCTTTGCGTGATCCTGCAAACTTTTATTTTTCATTTGTCATTTCACTTGGGAAGGTCAGATAGAAAGTTTTGATGAACGTAATGATGAACAGACTCCCTGCTTTCTTCAGCCTTGCATCTTTGAATGCTCATTATTGGGCTTCTTCTCCCCTGTATTAAACACTGTTATCATTTGGGGATAGGGAAGAGTGAATTTACTCCTAGCAGAGTATATATATATAGCTTTTAACATCGACATAGTTTGCCTTTATAATGTACGATAATATATTTAGGTGAAGTGTTCAGAATAAATCGCTAAGAAAGAGGTGTTACGATATCAGAGTGTGTGGCTGGGATGTTACGTGACAGTCGGGCAGACGTAACTCGAGGGGATAAATGCCTTCACCACACACACACACACACACACACACACACACACACACACACACACACACACACACACACACACACACACACACACACACACACACACACACACACACACACACACACACACACCCTTCCTTTCCCCTGCTTCTCCTGCCTGTCATTCCATTTACTCGTATATTCCTTCCCATTCCCCTCCCCCTCTCCTCTTTTCCCTATCTACAGCTTCTCCCTTTTTCTCTCCCCTTGTCGTTCCTACCTTTCCCTCCCTTCATCTCCTACTTATCATTATCTCTGTTATCTCCCTTCTCTCTATCTCCCTCTCCCCTTCCACTTTGTCCCTCTCTCCTTCGACCTGTCCTCTCCCCTTCTATTATTTAACTCCTCGTTCCCTTCCTTCCCATCCATTTCTTCTCCCCATCCTCTATCCCCTCTTCCTCGTAGTCTCCTTCCTCTTCCCTCTCCCTACGACTCCCTCCTTTTACTCCCCACTACGTGTCATGTTCACTTCCTTGTATTTTTCTTCCTCTTCCCATACCTATATCATTTATTTTCACATTTTTCTCCCTTCCATACTTACAATGCCTTCCCTGTTGCCTCTTCTTCCTCATCCCCTTCCTTCTCTTCCGTCTTCCTCTTATTTTTATTCCTTCTCCCATCCCCGCCACTCCTTCCTCCTGTCCACTATCCTCCTCCCCTCCCATCCCCCATCCTTCTCCTCCCCAATATCCCCACCCCTCCCATCCCCCGGCCTTCTCCTCAATATTCCACTTCCCCTCCTATCCTCCCTCCTTATCCTCCACACTATTCTTCTCCCATCCCCTATCTCCCCCCCCCCCCCCGTTCGACCTTGAGGGCTGGTGTGCTCATAAGCCGTGTACCTGGGAGCTGGTGAGCGGTGCGTGGTCACCCGCAGCCCTCTCCCGCCAGCATTAGTTCCGCTCTCCTCCCTCCCATCAAACCCACGCTCACTCACGCTCCCCCCATCCCATTTCCCTCCTCTCGTCTCTTCCCCTCTTCCCCTCCCGTCATCGCCATGCTTACTCACGCCCTCCCCCTTTTCCCTTATCCCCTCGCGTCTCTCCCTCTCTCCCCCTCCCATCATGGCCAAGCTTACTCACGCTCCCCTCGTCCCATTTCCCTCTCTCGTCCCTTCCCCTCCCTGCACAGCCATGTTCACTCACGCTCCCCTTTCCCACCTCCCCTTCTCGTTTCTCTCCCCACCTCCACCCCATCCCTTCACATCAACGCTCAGTCATGTACCCCCCAAACTCTCCCACCTCTCTTAACTTCACTCACGTCTCTCCCTCTTACCACTTCTCGCCTCTCATCTACATCCATTTCTTTGGCAATTCCTTCCCTTATCGTTTCTCCCACTTTTATTAACCAGCTTCGTCTCTTCACTGCTTCATCTCATCTGTCTCTTCCTCCCTTCCTATTTCTCCCCCTTCCTTCCCAACCATCCTTCTCCTCTCTCCTTCACGTTCCTTTTTCTTCTCTTCCCCTCGTATCTCTGTCCATTTCTCCCTTGCATTTTCTCTCCCTCTCTCCTCCCTTTGCTGTTGCTCTCCTGTCTCCTTCTACTGTCTTCCTCTCCCCTTGTCTTCCCTCACCCCTATCCCTCTGTATCCATCTGTCTTTCTCACGCTGTCTTTCCCATGCTGTTACTGTTTACTTTGCTGTCTCTCTTGTCGTTACCTCCCTCTTTTTGTCATGTATTGTCATTGTCATGCTCAGTGTCTCGTAACGATATTTTGTATTGTGTGTGTGTGTGTGTGTGTGTGTGTGTGTGTGTGTGTGTGTGTAGTAGCGTTTTCTTCTTGTGTATCATGTTATTCTTGTGCAGTCAGTCTGTTTATCAGTGTTTTTCTATATGCTGTTTCCTGCTGTCACTTTATATTGCAGTTTGTGTCTCATGCCCTCTCTGTTTATCTTAGAGCGTCTTAGTATGTCATGTCTTTTACCTCATGCTGTCGCTGTCTTTCGTGGCGGTTGTGTCATTCTGCCCTATATTTTCATTTATTCCTCTCTGCCTCCTGCTGTCACCCTTGCCACATCATCTGTCTCGCTCCGTCACCACACTGTCCCTTAACACCTTCGCTTCAGTGACTCCTTTATTCCTTTATTCTATTACGTTATTACCATCTCCAGACGATTTAATTCTTCTTAGTATACAAGCCATAGGTAAAGTTTGGGTTAAAAATAGCTGTAATTAACCTTGTCACTATCAGAGGTGTATCTGTGACTAAGTTCGTCTTGTAGTAGCATATGGAAGACATTAGGACCTAGTTTGGGCTGTACTATTTTATTTTGACTATAAATGGAGTTTTAGTGGTATGGGGCTTTTTTTTTTTTTTTCGCAGTACTTTGAAATTAAGACCCAGGATGAAGTAGACCTTTGTCTTGTTTCCTGTCTATCTCTTCTTCCATGTTCTCTCTTCCTCCCTGTTCCTGTCTCTGTCTCCTGTCTGCTTGTCTCTCTCTCGCCTCACTGTCTCCCTCTTTCTCTCTCTCTCTTTTCCATGTCACGTCTCTGCCCCATCTGTGCTCTCGCCCCGGGGTTCATGTAATGCTGTTTCACTCTCTCTCTCCTTTTTTGTATCGGTTTTTGTCAGGCTTCCATGCCGATCGAGGGGATCTTTCTGCTGGGCTGTCTCTTTGGTTTTGGTTGTGTCTGTCTCCCTGTCTCATTATCATTTTGCGTCTGTCTGTCTGTCTTTCTGTCTGTCTCTTGTCTGACGCTGCATCTTGTGAGGGGGTGACCGAGAAAAGGACCGACAGGCTTTCCTCTCCCTACTTAGTAATGACGCTTCCTCCTGCCACACTTCACCTTCTTTTACATACACTTCTATGGATTTATATATTGCTTTTACATATTTTTTCTGGGTGTACAATTTTGTATGGTAAGACCGTTCTGTTTGATCATATTTGCCTGTTCGTCCATTATTTATCACATCGTTTTTTGTAACCAGCTTTATTCATCATTCCTTATAATTATTCTCGTTTATCTTTTCCTCAGCTTTATGGTCTACTCTTCCCCTCGGGACTCATAAAACACTACTTGATATATGATAACAGACCCGCCACCCCATGTCAGGCGTGTGCAAGCCGAGCGGTACAATACATAAACACACATAGCCTGTATTTATTCCGCGTATATTCAAGTCTGCCAGCGTCTCATGTATCTCCGCCAGGGGTCGCTACACACACTCTGCAGCCCGCAATTTCATCTCTCTCATGCTTTTCCATGTTAAACACACATACATCTATTCCTCTGCTATCTGTATCTATCAGCGTCTCATCTATTTCCGCCAAGGGTCTGCACACATCCTCAAATTCCATCTCTCTCTTGCTTTTCCATGTTTGCCAATTGACCCTCTCTCAAGATGTGAGGTGCAGTTTCAGTTAATTTGGAGTCGGCTCAGAGCTGCTTAGGGATAGTGGATTTTCGCCCCAGATCAAAACTTGGCGCCTTAATGCGGATTTAAGTCGGAATTGCCTGACTTCATTTCAAGTCATATTAAGCTCTTTGATGACCCTTTAACTCATTCACGTCGACTCCAACTTACTTATTCAGCCTGGAAGACACTCTGGTGCTGGAGAGGGTCGCCTTCTCGTGGTGGCACCGACATGACCAGTTGACCCCGCTGCCTGGTCATACAAACGTCTCTCAGCCCCCACCCTATCCACCAAGTGGAGGTTGGTGTGCTGCAGGAGTAGGGTAACTTCAGCCTGCAGTCCACTGGGTTCACATGTAGATGAGCCTGGGGTTGGAATTGCTACTAGACTCTGGAGCCCAAATGAGGTGTAATTTTATATGCAAAAAATCGTGTGTTGAATGCATAAATAAAAAAAATATTGCGTCCTTGATCTAAAGCGGGTTAACTGCAGTAAGGTCAGAACCGCCATTTGCCTGGTATGTGAATTGGGTCAAGGCTGCAGGACATTATTATTATTATTATTATTATTATTATTATTATTATTATTATTATTAATATTATTAGAACCAGGATAGACGGGATAATTATTTGATTTTGGAATCAGGTGAAAAAATTGTTAGTAATTAGATAAAAAGTCTCCATGAAGCTTGAGTAAGGATATAGGCCAAAACTGTGTGCTGTAATAAATAAATCACATCAATGACCTTGAGCTTTTTTGTCAGAGTGAGGTCAGAACTGCATGGTGATTTAATTCTGAATCAGGTCAGTGCTGCTTACCCAGTCCCACGAAACCCATCTCTCATCCAGCCACTCTCAGCCTTCCATTATTCATTTCCCTGTTGTTAAATGTAGAACCCATGAAGAGTATGTAAATAAGTATCTCCCTGCATGTAATATCTTGAAATTTTCTCTTGGGTGGCCACAAACAAATCGCCTCCATGTCGCCGTCCCCTGCCGTTACGCTGGCCTTATCACTTGACGTAATTGTGACTTCCCGTAGTTGAATAAAATAGTTTGACTTTAGGTAAAAAAAATTAAAAACAAAATGAAAAGAAAATCCTAAGTTTGCAACCCAGGTGTAAAGTGTGTCTGTCTTTAGATCTTTTTCTGTTGTCCATCTATCCTTTGTCTGTTTCTCTTATTATTATTATTATTATTATTATTATTATCATCCTTATGCCACCACTATCACAATCATCACCATCATCCGTTATCACCACCACCACCACCACCACCACCACCACCACCAAAATCCCTCCCCTCTCCCAGCTCCACAATAGTGATAATCGAAAATTACAATAAATGGAATAAACGAGTAGAAATTCTCCATTCTTATATATGTCTCATTGTTCACCCCGAGTCAGTGGAAAAAAAATATATAACCACCTCGAGCGATTCTATTTATATGTGACTTTTTTTTTGGGGGGGGGGGGCTTAAAATTATGACCTCGATCTCTTCTTGCTCATTTTTAGAAGTTTACGATATTAAGAATGACGAGTGGAATTAGTCTTTTTTATTTTTATTTTTTATTTTTGTATTATTTCCCCCTCCCTTCTCTCGGGTGGCGTATCAGTTTAGCTTATTCTTTCTCCCTCCAGACGATTTTCCTCGGCTTGGTTAAGATCTCCTCGTGCTGAAGGGGTTAAGGAAGGCCGTATCTAACCCCTCTACTTCAAAAAATCCCTCCTGAGCGGAATAAAATCGTCCGGAGATAGCAAGAAGAATAGAAAAATGTGTCCTCGGGCTTAAGAGGTTAATACTCTCTGAAATGCCTTTTAGATACTTACCTCTTTTTCATATTTATCTGGTATTTATTTATTTTTTATTGACGGCGGTAATATTTTGCTCATTTGGGGGTATCAGTAATGTTATGTGTTGGTGTGAAGAGGCTGCTGCTTTATCTTGAGTTATTGTTGTCATTGAGTTAATTATGTTGCCTTTACGTAGTGTTTTGTTCAAGATTGCCGCACCGCACCATCATCATCATCATCATCATCATCATCATCATCATCATCATCATCTACACTGGCACCACAACCCTCACCCCCACCACCTGGATCGCCTGAGTGGTGGAGATGTGGCCGTCACCTTGAGTAGTGGTGGGTGTGGTTAGTCTCCCTCACCTGCCTCCTCACCTGCTTCCTTACCTACCTGCCTCCCCACCCGCATGCCTTCCTACCTGTATACATCCTTACCACCTCCTCTAGCATACCTTCCTAACTACCTACCATCTCCCTTCCTGCCTAGCCTACTTGTCGCCCCACCTCCTACTTTCCCATGTTCCCACCTTCCTCCCTGCCTCCCTACTTTCCTCCCCCCTACCTACCGTCCTGCCTTCCTCACCTACCGTCCTGCCTTCCTCACCTACCTGCCTTTTCGTCCCCGCCTCCTGCTTGCCTGCCAATCATACCTCCATGCCTGCTTCCTCACCTGCTTCTCCTCCCTTCCTCCTCCACCCCCTTTCCTACCTGCCTACTTGTTCCCCTGCCTACCTCCCAGCTTCCCTCCCTACCTTCCTACCTTTCGATCTGCATACCTACCTAGCTGCTTACCTACCTACCCACCTACCTACGTTCTGCATACCTACGTTGCCTACCTACCTCTTTCCTCACCTGCTTACCTACCTACTTACCCCATTACGTTCCCTGCCTACCGTCTTGCATACCAACGCTACTACCAACCGCTTTTCCCACCTGCCAGCCTACCTTTCTGCCTCCCCCACTTCCTCCACCTGCCTACCCACCTACCTCCCCCACCTCCTTCCCCACCTGTCTACCTACCTTCCCCACCTGCCTACCTGCACTTCTACCTTCCTTCCCACTCGCCTACCTGCCGTCTTCACCTGCCCTCCCTGTCTGCATATCTCTCTACCTACCTGCTATTCTACCTTCACTTTTTCCCCCCTATATGTGTCCCTCTCTAACTACAAACTAGAATCCTTACCCGGAGGCCAAAGTATACGGCGTCATGCACCCTCACATATCACCACTTGGGCGCAGACACCGAAGCGTCAATATTAAAACGTACTAGGCTTGTCTGTTTTCAGGACTAACAAAATTCCCAAAACTGTTTATTTCCCAAGTTAGGGACTCTCTCTCTCTCTCTCTCTCTCTCTCTCTCTCTCTCTCTCTCTCTCTCTCTCTCTATCTCTCTCTCTCTCTCTCATACACATTTTTGTTTTCCTTGCTCACCCCACCTGCTTGCCCGTCCCGCATCCCCTCCTCTCTCACCTGCCTCTTCTCACCTGTCCCTCTCACCTGCCTCCCCAATCCCCCGAATCCTTCCCAGTCTCTCCGTCTCTTCTCTCCATCCCCTTCTCTCCTCCCCAGTCTCTGCATCTTTTCTCTCCATCCCCCCCTCTCTCATCCCCACCCTCTTTTCAACTCCCTACCCCCCTTTTCCTCCCAATTTACCCTCTCTTCTCCTCAGTCTTACCATCTCTCATTTGCTTCCCCTCTCTTCTCACCATCTCCCTCTCTACTTCCCACCCTCCCCTGTGAACTCCCCGCCCCCATCTCTCCTCCCCAACCTCCCCCTCCCTCACCTGCCTCCCCAGCCCCTGCCACACCTAGCCCTGCTATATACCTGTCTACCACCTGTCCTACTGGCCTCTCACATCTGTCTCCATGAGTATCTGCCAAATACCTCACCACACCCTCTCCATCAGCCCTCACTTCACCCTCCCTCGCCACACGCACGCTTCCACCTCACCATATCCAGCGAAATCAGCTCACCATACCTTACTATCCACCTACACCACACTCACTATCACCCACCCCCTCACCACTTCCTTACAACCCACCCTCACCATATTCACAACCTACCCATTACCACACCCCTTCCATTCATCACCACACCCTCTGCTCCCACGCTCATTTCCTTACCCCTCCCCGGTCACACACAGCATTCCTCTCTCCACCTAATCTCCCATTCCCTGCCATTTTTTAGCCCCTACATCCTCGCCCGGGCCACACCACCTCCAGCCACACCCACTTCACACCCTATGCCACCCACACCGCCCCTTTCCCACCCTTCCTTATATAACAGCCTCTTCACGTACAGGTTTCCGCCCACACAACTCCAGTCTACCGCTGTATATATATGCAAAAATTATAAAAGAAACCAAAGAAGAATTATGTCAGCCACTTTTAACGTTATTTAATGACTCTTTAAGTTCAGGAGAAGTTCCAGAGGCGTGGAAGACCGCAAACGTAGTGCCCATCTTTAAAAAGGGTGATAAATCAGCTGCGTCGAATTATCGTCCGATAAGTCTAACGTCAATAGTAGGAAAAATGTTAGAGTCAATTTTGGCAAATAAGATTAGAGAACACTTAGAAAGATTTAATCTTATAAACGAAAGTCAGCACGGATTCAGGCAAGGACGATCCTGCCTCACAAATTTGTTGTCATTCTACTCGGAGGTCTATGAGGCAGTAGATAGCGATAAAGCTTACGATGTTATTTATCTGGACTTTAGTAAAGCTTTTGATAGGGTCCCACACGAAAGGTTAGTTAGAAAGGTTCGAGCACACGGTATAGACGGCGATATCTTAAAATGGATAGAATCCTGGCTGAAAGGACGAAAGCAGAGAGTATTAATAAATGGAACTAAGTCGGACTGGGGATTAGTAACTAGCGGTGTACCACAGGGTTCAGTACTCGGTCCCTTATTATTTATCATATATATAAATGATCTAGACTTAGGAGTCAATAGCAGAATCAGCAAATTTGCCGACGATACAAAAATAGGGCGTATCATTAACTCGACTGACGATTGCCATTACTTACAAAAAGACCTCGATACATTGTCCAAATGGTCTAAAACTTGGCAAATGGAATTTAACGTTGAAAAATGTAAAGTACTTAACGTAGGCAAGACCATTGGAGATACTAAATACAGCTTAGATAACAAAGAAATTAGCAAATCGGAATGCGAGAGAGATCTAGGAGTTATGATTAGTAACGACCTTAAACCTAGGCAACAGTGCATTAATGCGAGAAATAAAGCAAATAGGGTCCTAGGATTTATTTCGAGAAGCGTGAGCAATAGATCATCTAAAGTAATACTGAAACTTTATCTAGCATTAGTAAGGCCACATTTAGACTACGCAGTACAATTTTGGTGTCCTTACTATAGAATGGATATTAATTCGTTAGAAAATGTACAGAGAAGAATGACAAAAATGATACATGACGTCCGGAACCTGTCATATGAAGACAGACTGAAAAGACTAAGTCTGCATTCGCTAGAGAGGCGTAGAGTAAGGGGAGACTTAATTGAGGTTTTTAAGTGGATGAATGGTATAAATAAGGGAGATATTAGCAAGGTACTTAAAGTGAGCATACAGGATAGAACTAGAAATAATGGTTTCAAACTAGAAAAATTCCGTTTCAGAAAGGAAATCGGTAGAAATTGGTTTGGTAATAGAGTAGTAGACGAATGGAATAAGCTACCTAGTAAAGTAGTTGCTGCCTCTTCCATTGAGAGTTTCAAGCATAGGCTAGATAAGCATATGACAAATAAGGGGTGGATATAGAATAAAGAAAATATTATAACCAATACTAATTAAAAAATAAATTTTCTTTTCAGGTTACACTGTGATAGTCTCTATTCTCCTTTCACACTTTCCTGTAAAATGTCCACGCCAGTTTTTCTATACGGCGTGGTGTTCTTTCTGACTTTTTCCTGCCGGCTTCGGCTGGAGGGTTTGGAGGGCGGGGGAGAGCCTTCTTCTTTGCTATCCTTATCTCATTCTAGTAGTTCAGTTACTCTTCTAGGAGCTGCCTAGCATGGGCCAACCGGCCTACTGCAGTTATCCTCTCTTCTTATGTTCTTATGTTCTTATGTTATACTGCTGTATACATATCACTGCGTCGCACTACACTGCACTACACTACACTGTGTATATTGAAACTACAGTCCACTGCGCTACGCTTCACTGCACTGCACTTACAGCATGCTACCTACGGTGTAGTGTACTAAGGTAAACTGCACTGTCCGTACTACACACTGCATCATACCACACTACATCTAATAAACCATACCACATACAGCCACTCCACACCTTAGCATACCACACCCCTCAATACCTCTCCCTGCCATGCAATCCTGTACACCAACTCATAACCACATTACACCACACCAGTGCACACCATGCCACACCACACACACGCCATCTCTTTCAAAAATTCACACTATACTGTCCCCTTCCACGCCACACACATCAGTCCAACCCACGTATTCTCACCGTGCCCTCTCGTGTTCTCTATCCTGGATACTCTTCTTTCCCCCCGTCCTCCCCTCCCGTCCTCTCTTCTTCCCTTCCATTTCCTTGTCCCTTTGCCCCTCCTGTCCCCTCCCATCACCTGCCCCCTCTCCCATCCTCCTTCCTCTCTCTCTCTCTCTCTCTCTCTCTCTCTCTCTCTCTCTCTCTCTCTCTCTCTCTCTCTCTCTCTCTCTCTCTCTCTCACACACACACACACACACACACACACACACACACACACACACACACACACACACACACACACACACACACACACACACACACACACACACACACACACACACACACACACACACACACACACACACACACACACACACACACACACACACACACACACACACACACACACACACACACACACACACACACACACACACACACACACACACACACACACACACACACACACACACACACACACACACACACACACACACACACACACACACACACACACACACACACACACACACACACACACACACACACACACACACACACACACACACACACACACACACACACACACACACACACACACACACACACAGCTGGACACGAGTGAAGAAGACCCCAGAGGCAAGAAAATAAGAGCATTCGACACGGTGCAGTGGAATCACGAGTGGATAAAAGAGGTCGTGGATGCCAATAATGGTAGTATCGAAAATGGATAATGATGGTGATGAAAGATGTAACAAACCGGGTGAATAGCGAGGGGGGAAGATGGATGGAGAGAGAGAGAGAGAGAGAGAGAGAGAGAGAGAGAGAGAGATTGGAACCTTCGATATTGTTATGCCATTTTGTTTTCTTTTGTTCTGTGTTTAGCTCTTCCTAGATTTTATTCAAAGCGATTTTTGTAACCCTAGAAGGATTAGATTTAGATCCGGAAGTTAGATTTAGCTTTCATAACTCCCTTCACTAACAGAGGTCATTCTCAAACCCAACATGATCGTCTCCAGTCAGCAAGGATGAAGTGTAAAAGATGTCCTCGAGCTGAATGGTGTACAGGTGAGAGAAGGTGTCATTACAGGTGTTGATGGCTTTATCCGAGGCTGGGGTGGATGGCTGTGGATATGATGGTAGTAGGTGTGATGGTGATGGTGATGGATGTAATGGTGGTGGTTGTGGTTGTGGTGCCGGTGGATGTGATGGTGGTGATTATGGTGATGGATGTAATGGTGGTGGATGTGGTGATGGTGATGGATGTGCTGGTGGTGGATGTGGTGATGGTGGTGGATATGGTGATGGAGGTGATTGATGGAGTTGTGGTGAAGATCGTAACTGGTGTAGCCATCACGAAGAAGGGGACTGGCAGCTACAGAGAAGGTAGATAGATTTTAAAATCAGGTAAATGAAGAGCTTGATTAAAGGTAAGAGAAAGTATCATTACAAGCAAATCCATGGCTTCATATGCGATCGAAGGTGTAGACTTGTTCCGATGAAGGTAAAGACAGGTGCGATAATCACGAGGAAGTGAACATGGGAGTGAATGGGCTGTATCGTAAATGGTATGGCAGGCTTCGTAACACTTTCCCCTCGCCAATTTATTTAGCATGTTACACCTTAGGATATTCTTGTGTGATATATATACCGTCTTAATATTGACGTAAATTTGCGTCAGTACCATACAACAGGAAAATGAGATTTAACATGGAAAAATAAGTCGCCACGGAAGAGATGTTTGGAAATCCTCAGAACCACTTGGAGTACGACGCTAAGGTGGATGGAGGAAAATGGATGGTTCACGGCGTAGCGAATCCCGGAATACGAGGACGGTGCGTATAATAATCTGGTGCGGGGAAAAATAACGTATGGTGCGTTAAAGCTGACAAATTTTGCTGTAGAGCCGAGAGAAAATTCACCTGCTGATAAATTTGATGCGATAATGTGTCTTAATAGCAGGTGATGTGAGGGGGATTTTGTAGCAGAACAAGACTTGATTTTCCAGGAATTATATAAGACCGGAGGGTTCACTGTGTTGCTGAACTTTCTCCTGTTATGCCAGTTCCCTCGCCTGCCCATCATCAGCAAGGTGACGAGGGAAAGCTCAGCCCCGTCTTCTGAAGTTAATCCTGCAGTGAACTGTAGTGGCTGATTTACCCATTATTGCCTAAGTTTGTTGCGCGTGGGATTTTGCTGATAGGGTACTAAAAGCATACCACCGTCCGCCTATCGTCTCATAGTCGCGAAGGTCATAGATCCAGACATTTGAGTAACCCTCTCAGTTTGATTTTGAATATGTTCAGCTCTCCTCTCGTGAGGACGACGGGCTTTAAAGGGTTAAAATGCCAAATACGTAGAGTTCTCTTTCAGGGCAGCGAACCGTAAGTCCTGCCCAAATAATATGAGACTGAGTTAGCTGTCGTGATAGTTGTATGTTTACCGACATCAACACCTGCGAGGGACGATATGCTGTGAGTGTAGAAAAACAAGTCACCCACCTCGTTGAATGTATTGCTGAAAATGGCCGGACACCTCAAACAGCACCGCGACTTTGAAACAACTGCGGTGAATAATTAAACCAGGATAAACCAAGACCACCTGTAAAGCTGCGTGGTAAATTAGGAAAATAATCCTCGGGTAATGGAAAGGATCAGCGCCACCAAAGGGATTTAGAGAGAGACTGAGGAGGGCGTGAGACAGCTTTAGAGAGAGACTGAGGAGGGCGAGAGACAGCTTTAGAGAGAGAGACTGAGGAGGGCGAGAGACAGCATGTACAGGGCCACCGTTCCCAGGATTGCAGTGGTTTGCAGCGGTGATGGGGACGGATGCAACACGGGGAGGGAACATGCAACGCCACACCATTTATCCTGCAACACCTTGAAGGGGTGAGGTGGGCTAGCGTGCATAAACTAAAAAAATACGGATTGCTATATTTCCTTCACCCCGAGGACGTTATGTATATTTTGTTCTTCCTCGAGTTGATGAGAACACTTGTTAAAAAAATGGAAAAGTGTGGCACAAGGAAAGATATGCCATTTGGTTTGCCCTAACTTGGAAAAAAAAGTTGATGTTGACAGGCTAAACAGAAGGTAATTGGCATCAGCCGGAAAAAAAAAAAAAAAAACTCTTTACCTCTCTGCTGGCTGCACCGTGTAACTTGGAATGCAGGCTAACTACATTTTATCCTTACGATGTTGTTAAAAAAATAAAGTAAACATCTGTTGTAATTGTTGGTTGTAAAAAGTGACTCGTAAAATTGTAGGTTCTGGCATTACAGTACTTTTTCGTATCCAGTTTTAACCCTTCACCTACTTCCATTATACACATTATAGATATGATAGTGACAATAAGGTACTGCAGTAATTAAACGTTATTATAGATACTGTTATTATGGGAAATGAAAGTGATGACCTGCTCTGCTCTTCTCGATAATCTCTTCCTTGATAATCAGAAACATCGTGATCAAAGCTACATTTAATTACCGATGAATTTTGATTGTCTTCATGGGGAATATCCAGTTAAATATTTCCTACGCATGATTGAGTTACAGCATCATTTAATTATGTTGTTCAAGTTAACTTTATGTAACGAGTAACAAAGCCATCAGAAGGAAAACCAACCTCTCTCTCTCTCTCTCTCTGTCTCTCAGTAACTTGAAATACATTCTTCTTAACACAGAGACATTAACCTCCCCTAATCACAGTTAAATATAATAACTAATAACTTCTTTATAGTATCCCCCTCCTGTGATAAATGTAAATAGCACTGACATGGGTAACTAAAGAAATTAAGTCTTCCTCGTCGACTTTGGAGATGATAAGGACGAAAAAAATCTTGACAAGGGCGCAGCTTTGGCGGACGAAGATGTATCGCTGGTGTGGGTGTGGTGTGAGGGAGGAAGGAAGGGAGAAAAAGAGGGAGGGAGGGAGGCAGAAAAAGAGGGAAGAAGGGAGAGAGGGAGGGAGGGAATAGGGAGACTCAGGGAGAAGGAGGGAAGAGGCAATAGGAAAATTGAGGAAGAAAAGGAGGGAATTGAGAGACTGAGGGAAGGAGAAAGGGAAGGAGGAGAGGAAGGAAGGAGGAAAGAAAGGGTGGATAGGGTAACGGAGGGAGGGAGAGAAGATTGTAGGGATTGAGGGAGAGACTTATGAAAGAAAGGGGGGTAGGGACACGTAGAGAGTGAGAGCAAAGGAAAATGGGAGGGAAGGAGGAAACAAAGGAGGAGGAGGGATAGGAAGACGGAGGGAGGGAGAGAGGAAAGGAAGGATAGCAAGGGAACAAAAAGAGGAGATGGATGAAGGAAGACAGAAAGGGATGATAGGAGAGAAGACGAAAGGTGGGAGGAAAATGTAGGGAAGGTAGAAGGAAGGGAAGGAAAGGAGAATGATGCATGAGGCAGAAGTGGGGGAGGGGAGAAATAGCAAGAAATGGAGAAGAGAAAAAGAAAAGACGTGAGAGAATAGGAAGCACTTATGGAGTAGGGGAGTTGGAGGAGAGGAAGAAAGGAAAGGTGTAAGGGAAGGATGGAAAGAGAAAAGAAAGAAAGAGGGGGGGGGAGGGAGGGAAAGTGGTAGAGAAGCGAAGAAGTGACTGAAGGAAGGAACGGAGAAAATGAGAAAGAAAGAGACAGAGAAGAAGGAACATACAGAAGACTAAAAGAGGGAAATTACTGGAAAAAGAAAAGTGCAAGACATTAAAAGAAGCAGATGCCAGAGGAAGAGGGGGATGTGGGATGGAGAAGAGAGGAGAGAAAAATACGAATGAGAAAAAATGAACATGAAAATCGAAAAAAGCGGAAAGAAAAAATTTTTTGATATGGCCTTCATTAACCCCTTCACTAAAAAAAAAAAAAAAAAATCCCCAAGGTAAATAAAACCGAGAAGAGAGCAAGAATAAATAAGTAAATAAATAAATAAATAAATAAATAAATAAACAAGTCTTCTGGGTCAAGTGTTTTCTTACCACGCCAAAGAAAATCCCAACATCTCAAAACAGAAAAAGAAAATGAAAAAAAAAAATTGGAACTCACGAAGCGATTTTTGGGCCTTAGCGGATCGGGATTTTTTTTCCTCTCAGTTTGGTGCCAGTCGATTTTTTTTTTTTTTTTTTTTTTTTTTTTTTTTTTTTTTAGGGACGAGGCCACAAACGAGCCGTGAGTGTGGGTGGCCGACCTGAAGGAGGGGAAAAAAAAAAATAGGTGGAAGGAAAAAACGATGAAGGAAAAAGTGTGTGTGGTCGATGGATGGATTGAAGAGTGGATGGATGGATGGATGGATGGAGGGTAGACTTGATAGATGGATATGTAGGCTGTTTATCTGTGAATGGATGGGACGGGTGGGTCAAGGGCTGGATAGATAAATGAATGGATGGATAGATGGATGGATGCAAGGTAGGTTGAAGTGATATGTATGTTTCTGTATGTATGTATGTGTGTATGTATGTATGTATGTAGCCAACCTTCACTTAACCCTCTCTGCTTCGGTGCTCTCCTAAGCTGAATAAAATCGTCTGGTGGAGATAAACCGTATATGAGAGAGAGAGAGAGAGAGAGAGAGAGAGAGAGAGAGAGAGAGAGAGAGAGAGAGAGAGAGAGAGAGAGGTAATGGCCAAACATCATTCTCCCTGTGATAGATTCAGTCTCTTTATTTAAATTGCAAAACACACTCTACTTAATCTCTCTCTCTCTCTCTCTCTCTCTCTTCTTACCATTTTCTTCTTCCAATTCTGATTCTTTTTCTCTCCATCTTCATATTCTCGTTTCTCTCTCTTCGTATTTTTGTTGCTTTTTACTTTTCCGTCTTGTTTCCTTGTCACCCTATCCCTTTCTGTATTCCTTCTCTCTCTCCCTGTCCTGTCTTTCTCTGCCCCTCTCTCTCCCTCCCTCCCTCCACCTTCTGCCTACCGGAACTATCTCCCATTTCTTTTCCTCACCTTCTTCTTCTCTCCCTCTCCTCTTCAGTCTCTCTTACTCTCCCTCACGCTTTTCATCATCCCCTCCCTTATTCGTTCATTCCTTTTCCTCCTTTTAGTTGCTCTCTCTCTCTCTCTCTCTCTCTCTCTCTCTCTCTCTCTCTCATATTCCTTACAATCCCTCCCTCACTCCCTTCCGTTCCACTCCCTCTCCCTCTCCCTTTTTTTCTTTTTTTTTTCTCTCCCTCTCCCTCGTATTTTTGTATATTTCGGACTTTTTCTGTTTGCTTCTCATTTATCGCACTTGGCAATGCTCTTTCATCTCTGTTTCCCCCGTTTATCATGCTCCATTTTTTTATGCCTTGTTATTTACCGTTTTAATACCCAGATTCTCTCTCTCTCTCTCTCTCTCTCTCTCTCTCTCACTGGGGGGGGGTTGATTAATTGTGTTGATTATTTATTGACATTTATCCACATATTTTCTTTAAGGTCCTTTTTTTTTTTTTTTTTCATATAGTTGCTGTGTTACCTCCTTTTATTTTTTTTAAACTCAGTTTTCTTTCATGGCCATTATTTTTATATCGATTTTTTTTTTTTATATTCTTCCATTTGTGGGGATTTTTTGAACATGATGAGAGTGTGGGAAGAAGGAAATACTGAGTAGAAATTGGATATATACCTAATACAGTCTATCTATCTGTCTGTCTGTCCGTCAGAGAGAGAGAGAGAGAGAGAGAGAGAGAGAGAGACCTTCATCCCTGTCTGCGTGATGAGTCGGTGCATTTCTTTTCTGTTGGAGGAAAAAAGAAAAAGAAGAGAGAAAAGTAGGTGAGAAAAGTGAATGGGGTAAAGAAAAGAGTGAGGGGGAGGAGGAGAGGGGTGGGGTGAGGGGGGAACCATCACGCTGACACCTGGGAAATATGGGCACCTGTAATTAGTGTACACCTGTATATATAACACCTGTATATTTTCCCTATTTATTCAGCTTTATATCGTAGTTGCCTGTGTATTCACGTGTAATTAGTGTACACCTCTATGTTCACGTGTCTATAGTGGTCGGCTGTATATAGTGTTTACCTGTATATTTACCTGTAATAAGTGGAAATTGTATATTCTTCTGTATAGTGTGTACCTGTATGTTCACCCGTACATAGTGCACACCTGTCTATTTACCTTTATATATATAGACTCGTATACTCACCTTTATATAGTTGACACCTGTACTGCATAGAGTGTATTTACTGTATTCTTGTAGTCTTTTGTGTTCTGGAGATGTGTAGAAGGGAAAGGGAGGGAAGGAGGAAACAAAGGAGGAGGCGGGATAGTGAGACGATGGGAGGGAAAGAGGAAGGAAAGGAATTGCAGGGAAAAGAGAGAAGCGAGGGAACAGAAAAGAGGAGATGAAAGAAGGGAGACAGGGAGTAAAAAAAGAGGGAGAAACGAGAAGCAGGAAAGGGAAAAAAAAGGGAAGTTGGTGAGAAGACAGGGAGAAAATAGCCACGTTACATTGACAGATGATGTAGATTTTTACCTTAAAGAGGATGCGATATCCGGCTTGATATTAATTTTAAATGATTTCTGTATAACAAGAGAGGCAGGACAATTGAAGACCCGATCCTCCAGACTCCCCGTGTATTATCTTATTACGAAAACAGGAAAAAACAGGAAGAACAGCGCCTTGCAAGACGGTAATTCCTCCTTGAAGACGTCTGACAGGAAGTGCTGATAATGAGAGAACTGCCAATCATGGAACTTTAAGTAGTAGTGAACCAGCCCAATTGATTGTACCATTATTTTGTCATGTTCGAAAATATTAGAGAGAGAGAGAGAGAGAGAGAGAGAGAGAGAGAGAGAGAGACCAACTTCAGTATAAATTCCCCCAAATCAGTGACTTATGAGATGTAAAAACGACTCCCATATAAATCCAGCGTTTTCTGAGCACGATAACTTTTGCATCTCTTCTCCATGTATATTAGCAAAAAATCCTCACATCCGAGAAACATTAGGGTCCGGAATTCTAATATAATTTTTGATTTACGGTGCTGTGGGAATTTTTATGGTGCCCTGGGTGATTTATTTATTTGTACTTATTTTTGTTTTCCTTTTTTTTCAGAGAGTTTGTTTGTAAATATTGGGTTATTGATTTTCTTTGTTGTTGATGTTTGTGTGGGTTGATGATTAATTTGGCTGATTTGATTTATTATGTTTGTTTATTTGTATTTTTATTGTGTTATTTATTTACTTATTTAATGATAATAAGATAATAATAATAATAATAATAATAATAATAATAATGATAATAATGTTATTATTGTTATTATTATTATTATTATTATTATTATTATTATTATTATTTTATTATTATTATTATTATTATTATTATTATTATTATTATTATTATTACCATTACACTTATTATTTTTATTATTATCCAGCCAGGTTGATAAATTCCAGGTGACCCCTCTAGTGACTCACCTGGTCAGAATTCCTTTTGATTACCTGAGTTAATTATGGGTGGAGCCTTTCGTCCACACACCCCCTCCCTCCTGCCCTTTGGTACCTTCCTATAGAATTCTGACAGATGGCTAAAATAACTACAAAATTGTGGGATGATTATAGGCTTGAATCAATTTTGCTGTGCACGCTGATGATAGTTCTGCCTTTATGTATTTCCTTTTCCGGTTTCTGGTTGTGATGATGATAGTGATGATAATGATGATGATGATGAGCAAGAGGAGGAGGAGGAGGAGGACAGTTGTGATGATGATGATGATGATGATGATGATGATGATTTTTTCTTTTTCCAGGTAAGTGTTGGCAGAATGAACAGGAGAAGGTTGTAATTGGCACTATGTACAGGTAATGTTGCTCCTCGTGGATCGTTTGCTCGCTTCAGGTATCAGCGTGTACTCTTGGTTTGTCTGTCTGCCTTCATTCAGCTGGGAAACGCAGAGACGGGTTATTTGACCTCTTGACCTCGTGACCCCTTTATAAACCTCTTCAGCCCAACGACTAATTTTTCGTGTTATTTTTGCCTTTTTTTTGTCAGTTTTCGAGAGACTTTCCGAACTAGAGGAAAAAATATGTAGCCTTGCTTAATCGTTTCACTTCTGGAAATATCCCACGTTGAATAAAATCGTTCACTGGTAGCAAGTGTGAAATATAAAACCATCATCGAATTGAAGGGGTTAAGCATAGGATAGACTTTTCGGGCTTAAGGGAATAGATACAGAGTGTTACAGCCCTCCATTGATCCCCTCACCACTAGTAGGCTTTCGTATGTTGGGTAAAAGTTGTGTGCATAAAAAACATCGCTGCAGTGAAAAGGTAAATTTTCTCATCACCGTCCCCTTTCCTCTTAACATCTCCCTTACATACTCCTGTTCACCTCGTCATCCCTTTCTTTTCGTTCTTCCCCTCTCCTTATTTCTCTCTTTTCCCCACTTTCCATTTGAACCATCTTTCCATCCATCCTTCTTTCCTTTCATTCCTCCGTCCTCCCTTTTTCTCCCCTTGTTTCATTTCTCCTTCCCCCCCTCCTCTCCCTCTCTGACACCTTTTTGTCCTTCTTTCTCCTCTTCCCTCATCCCCTTCCTCCCATAATTCATACTTCTCTCCCTTACCAACCCTCTCCCTCTTCCTCTCCCTTCCTCCCTGTCCCCTCCCCTCCTTTCTCTCCCTCCCCTCCCCTCCCCTCCCTTCCCCAGACAAACCCATATCTCACCCTCATGCCAATCGCCGGACTTTTTTCCTACCCTCTTCCTTCCTCTCCCCTCGACCTGAAGGAAAAAAATTGGAGGGGAAAAAATGTTAGGCCAAAAACATTATCAGGCCAAGAATTCCTGCTGCTTCATTTGGGGCCGTGATTCTTAGTCCTGAAGGGCGGGTCAGGGAGAGGGCTGAGGGCTGAGGGCTGTGGCGAGGGCTGTAAGGGATAGGGGAGGGCAGTGAGGTGAGAATGAAGGGCGAGGGAAGGCACTGAGATGAGAATAAGAGGTGGAGGAAGGCCTGAGATTAAATAGCTGTAGTAGATAGTATTTGAACTAAGGGCTATGGGCTGTGGAAAGGGCTGTAAGGGGTGGGGCAGGGCGGTGAAGTGAAAAAAAAAAGGGGGCGGGGGGGGCTGAAGGAAGTGCTTTGAAGTGATGTTAGGCCAGAAATTGAAAGGGATGTTTGTGAGGTAGAGAAGCATGAGGTGTTTTTGTTGTTGCATAAGCCCGATCACCAGGTTTCGGCTCTTCGTCAGTACCTCATGGGCTGTAGGTAGGGCTAATAGTGAGGGGTGAGGGCTGTGAGAGGTCAGGGAGGACAGGAAAATGTAGAACAAAGGGGTGATGGATGTGAGGGAAGGGCTGTGACGTGGCGAGAGGGGAGGAAGAGTATAAACAAAGATTTTAGCACTGAAACTATAGCAAGGATTGGGGCTGGGCCAGACGGGGCGAAGGATGAATGTTGGGTAACTTAGAGAAACGTGTTATGTTCAGCCTAGTAAGATATCTGGTGGGCTGCTGTTTGCTGAAAGATTGTTAGATTATGTTATTGGCGTAATCTAGAGAGAGAGAGAGAGAGAGAGAGAGAGAGAGAGAGAGAGTAAAAAAATATAACCTTGCACTCTCGGACACGTTCCACTTCTGTGATGTAGACACGTATTTGTGATTTGATTATATTCCGCCTTTTATCACCTTATTTTATTAGGCATAGGAGAGAGAGAGAGAGAGAGAGAGAGAGAGAGAGAGAGAGATTGTCGTAGTGAAGGGGGAAGGGGTTATCTTTAACGAGGGTGCCTTCCCGTTCAGTCCCCACAAATTCCCACCTTAGCGATAACATCCGACACTGAACACAAGAAACTGGAACTCCCAATAACAAGCAGTACAGTTAGGCTAGCGTGTCACTGGCTATCGTAGCGTTATAAAAAAGGTGTAGATAGTCCGTAGAGAGTGGATTACCTGTTTTAATTAGTGTAGGGGGACACCTGTGGCACACCTTGATTATTTATGTGGGTAGGGGCGCGTGGGTCTGGATGAGAGAGAGAGAGAGAGAGAGATGCGGTGAAAGCTCGAATAATCAATTGACTGCGGTGGCCATTACTGTGTTGGATTTACTGGCTGTGGTAGATACGAGTAGTTTCCCCCTCCCTCCTCCCCCTCCTCCCCACTCACCTCATGGAGGGGACTGGGCAGGAAGTGGGAGAAGAAGAGGGAGAGAATTGGCAGGGTGAGGGAGGAAGGGAGGGAGAGAAGAGTTGAAGTGATGGAGGGGTAGAAATGGGGAGGGGGAGAATAAAGGTGATAAAGGATGGGGAAGGGGGAGGAATAGGGTTGTGAGGGGAAGAGTAAGGGGAAGGGAGGTAGAAGTGAGGGGTAAGGAGAGAGATGGAGAGGAAGGATAAAGGGTAGGTGAGATAGGATGGAGTAGGATGGATGTTGGATGGGAAGGGCAAGGATGAGGAGGTGAGAGAGAAATAAAAATAACTGTTAATGGGTAGGGTGGAGGAGGATGAGTGATAGAGGATAAGGGGAGAGAAGGGAGGTAGAGAGGAATGATAATGGGTAGGATGGAGAAGGGTGAAGGGTATGATAGGGAAGGATGAGAGGTAGGAAGAGAGGAAAGGAGAGGAGTAATAGTGGGCAGGATGGAGGTGAGGGGAAGGGAGGGGAAAGGTGAGAGGTAGAGAGGGGAATGAGAGGAGTGATAATGGGTGGGATGCAGGAGGTGAGGGGAAGGGAGAGGAAAGATGGGGGGAAAGAAGGGAAGTAGAGAGGACATGTGATAATAGGTAGGGGGGATGGCGGAGGATGAGGGGAAGAATGAGGATAGAGAGAGAGAGATATATAGGGGAGCAGTAATGGGTAGGATGGGGGAGGATCAGGGGTAGGAGAGGGAGGTATGGGTGGATGGCAGTAAACATGTCAGGAAAGTCATATTACTAAGGTCGCCTGGTGAGAGGAGGCTAGAAAGATGATCCCCAGAAAGATGAGAGATGCGGGGAAGATGAGAGGAGAGAGGGAGGGGAAAATGATACGGGGATTGGAGGGGCTGGAGGGAGAGAAGAGAAATATTGAAAGAAAAAGAGACAAAAGAGAGGAGGGAAAGATCATACGGAAATAAGAGAAAACTGAGGGATAGAGGAGAAATATTGAAAGAAGAGACAAAAGAGATATTTATTTGGAGGAAAGGGGAGATTGAAGATTTAGAGATTGGAGGAACTGAAATAGGGTAAAACTGAAGATACTGGAAACAGAGGAGGAGTGAAGGGAAGAGGAGAGACAGGAGGAGATAAATGTAGGCCTGTGGGTGGAGAGGAGACACTGGAAGAGTGGAGATATTACGAGAAGAGATGGAACGATTGGGGAGGAGAACACGAGAACAGAAATTGGTAAAAACGAAGATTGAAGAAAATGAATACTTTACATACTAACTAATAATAAAAATGTAATGGGAGAAAAGTTACTGTGAGATGAAGTAATAATTATTAAGATTACAAAGAAGGTGCGAGAGTAAGAAAAGAGGTTAATTGGAAGGTGATCTGCATAAAGAGGAGAGACAAGAGGGTGAAAATCTGTAGAATGTGAATAACAAGAAAAAAAAAATCTAGCTTGCTACATTCCTATTGATGGGGAAATTCAGAAACTTTTATTTATTTATTTATTTATTTATTTATTTTTTGCATTGGGGACACGAAGCAGAGGAGAAAGGAAGTTCCAGGTAGATGCATCTGGTCGTAGGAATTGCGAGGATCGGTTAGAAATGTCTCCAATGTTCAGTAAAATAAACAATAAAAACTCCGTCGTAGTGAAAGGGTTAAGATTGGCAAGAGTCCTGTTGTCAATATTTATTTTTTCATTTTCTTTTCTTTTTTCGTTTTCTTCTATTTAGTTAGGTCGTGGGTAGACCCTTAGCGATTCGAGTTACACAAAGGCATTCTGATGCACTCCTCTCAGGCTTGGGTGGTCGAGGTGGTAACATTATTTCTCTCTCTCTCTCTCTCAGAAAAAAAAAGAAAAAAAGAGCAGGGTGACAATAATTAAAATCTATCATGGAGCACCGTATCAGTTGTAGCCCGACACCCATCCTATTCAGGGGCAGAGAAAAGGGTCGACCCACATCCCCTCCTTATAGCAGTCTCACCTTACCCTGCCCGATCACCCCACCATAGAGGAGAGGTTCGTGGTGGCAA
This sequence comes from Coenobita brevimanus, assembly GCF_032717465.1. Classification (NCBI taxonomy): domain Eukaryota; kingdom Metazoa; phylum Arthropoda; class Malacostraca; order Decapoda; family Coenobitidae; genus Coenobita; species Coenobita brevimanus. The sequence continues at coordinate 55,444,534 of NC_137023.1, read as the reverse complement.
GGGTGTGTGGTTGTGGTGTGGTGGTGGTGGAAGGTGGTGGTGGTGGAGGGTGTTTGTGGTGGTGGTTAATCCTTCCATTATTGTGAAGTGTGTCGTTGCTCTCAGTGTTGGTCGAAAATTTTGACGTGTTCAGCTTAGAGACAGCTGGTAGTGTGTGTGTGTGTGTGTGTGTGTGTGTGTGTGTGTGTGTGTGTGGATATGATAGAAATTAAATTTTTTTCGAACGAATTAATCGTTCAGAAACTTTATATTTTCAGTTAGGTATGGAGATTTGCCGTTGCTCTGGGATATACGTGTATGTGAATTTACAACACCGACTTTTAACAGTTATATGTTTGAGAGAGAGAGAGAGAGAGAGAGAGAGAGAGAGAGAGAGAGAGAGAGAGAGAGAGAGAGAACATGTTAACCAGGGAGACCCCACACTTTTCAGGCAGTTATTTCAAAGCGTTTATTTATTCATATTCCTCTCATAAAGAATTCGTCTGAGGATCAAGATAGCAGTCGTTTGATCATTTATTAAAGCACGCAGCTCATTAGGGAGGCTGTCATTAATTCAGGCGGCCAGTTAATTAGTCACAAGGCTAATCACTTAATCAGGGAGGAAGAGGTGAGGAGACGTATTTATAGAGGTCAAAGGTCGTTTTTATAAAGCGATCTGGGAAATTGATGTCGAGATCGTATTATAGAGATAAGGGGTCACATTTGTAGAGCTGAGAGGTCGTATTATTAGATAGTTCAGGGGTCGTATTAATAGGGAAATCAGAGGTCGTATTTCAGTACATGAGAGGTCGTATTTACAAAAAGATCAGGGTCGTATGTACATGAAGAGAACAGGTCGTAAATTTAGAGCTTATGGATCGTTTTTTGAGAGATCGGGGGTTGTATTTATGAAGAGATCGGGGGTCGTATTTATAGAGATCGGGGCCGTATTTATAAAGAGATCGGGGTCGTATTTATAGAGATCAAGGGTCATTTATAAAGAATTCAAAGCAGTATATAGAGTGATTAAGTCTTCATAATAATCACCTTCTTATCACTGGTCGTCTCAATGGCTGTATTTTGCCAATTTTATACTATCCTTATCGTCTAATAACCAGTGTATGCGATAAACGAGGCTCCTTAACAGATAACCGGTATCACAAATCCAGTTTTGGTTTTCCAGATTTTATAGTTTTGATTATTAGCTCTTTATTTTGATTGAGAAATGAATGGAAAAAATAATCATCTTTATTTTTTTTTTAAGTATGTATATATGTATTTATGGTTGTATGTATGTATATGTTTGTGTATGTATGTATGTATGTATGTATGTATGAATGTATGTATATGTATGTATGTATTGCCCCTTCACTTTTTTTACTGTGGAGTTTGTAGAAGTATCTCTATGTATAAAGAGTAAAGTATTAAGTCTTACGTATTAGTAACACTTAAGAAGGTATATAAATGCATCCTCAGAGCTTTAAGTGGTTATTGATAAGTGAGAAAGTTAATCCTGTGCTTATTATTAATCTGAAAACATATTAGTTACTCGGCCACTCATTTATTTAGTCAGTTACTTGGCCTCTCTATTTTTTTTTATCATTAGGGGTTTCGAGAGTGCCTTAATTATGTAATCTCCCATTCTTATTTCAGTTTAATTAGTCAGTCAGCCTTTTAATTATCCGTTAGATTTAATTAGGCTTCCAGCAGGTGTCAGTGTCAGCAGTTGTAAGTTTTTGATTGCTTGATTTTCAGTGCTAGTTTTTTTTTTTTTTTTTTGAGTGCTAGGTTTTGCTTTTTGAGTGCTAGTTTTGCATTTTTTTGAGTGCTAGGTTTTGTTTTTTGAGTGCTAGGATTTCTTAGTTAGTTTTTTTTTTTTTTTTGAGTGTTAGATTTTGCTATTTTGAGTTAGTTTTTTTTTTGAGTGCTAGGTTTTGTTTTTGAGTGCCAGGTTTTGCTTTTTGAGTGCTTCGTTTTGCATTTTTTGAGTGCTAGTTTTTGCTTTTTTTGAGTGTTAGAATTTGCTTTTTTTTTTGTGTTAGATTTTTTTGTTTTTTTGAGTGCTAGATTTTGCGTTTTTCAGTGCTAGGTTTTGCGTTATTGAGTGCTGCAGTTTTTTTTTTTTTTTTTTAATACTAGGTTTTGTTCTTTTGTGCTTGGTTTTTGTTTTTGACTTGTATTTGACAACGAAATTGCAGGATAAGAGTTTAGCCTTTTTTTAATTTTTATTTTACTCTATACTGTAATGGAACGTGAAAGCAAATATCTGAACATTGGACCATCTTAGGGATGTCAAAGTCTTGTTTGCTAATTAAGGTGTTTGGACAGGTAACGACTGGGAAACTGGGGGTCGTAGAAAGAGGGAAAAAGAATTGAGGTAGATTTAGTGACCTGAGCTGCCGCGGAGATCAAAGCTTTGGGAATACCACCAACCTCATGCTTTAATCTGTTGACCAGAATAGTGATGAGAATGTTTGATAAGTCTGGTGCCGCGTGCCTGCCTAAAGGAGGAAGGAGTGTTGTAGTGATAGAAGGATAAGTTAGGCAACGCTCCGGCGAAGAGAGAGAGAGAGATTTGGGGATTCAGAGGAGAACTGAAGATTGTAGAACCTCTGAAGAAAGCGCGCGCGTGCGTGCGTGTGTGTGTGTGTGTGTGTGTGTGTGTGTGTGTGTGTGTGTGTGTGTGTGTGTGTGTGTGTGTGTGTGCAGATCCTGTCAGCTAGGTAAATACACATGGGAGCAACACACCACACGGGAGAAATAAGGCTCTTTATTATGATCTTAAACCTGTATGATATTTGCAGTTTGCGTCATGAAGCAGTGGTGTTAGTTCATTCATCTGTTTATTCTTTTACAGCCTCTTTCTTAGATCGATCAGTTATTTGCACTTTTTCTCTTATTCCAGTCAGTTCATTGGAGTTAGTACCATGAACCAGTCAGTTATTTACTCTTAGTCCCCAGAACCAGTCAGCTGTTTACAGTTAGTCTATTCATTCACCTAGTTATTCATGGTTAACCCTGAAAACCATTGAAGTTAGTTATAGTTAGTCCCTAGATACAGTCAGGTATTTAAAGTTATCGCCTTGAGCTAGTTATATATTTACAGGTACTCCCTAAACTTTTCATTTATTTAGTCAGTACCTTGAAACAGTCAGGTATTTACAGTTAGTACCTTAAACTAGTCATTTGTTTGTGTTGCCTAAGCCAGCCAGTTAGGTGGAGTGTGTCTCCTGATTCCCTTGAACTAGTCGGTTATTTGTAGCCAGTATCTTAACCCGGTGTGTCCTTTTATCTGTGGGAGCCTTAGCTGGGTCGCCAGGTGAGGGCAGGGCAGGGCAGGGACAGGACAAAGTAAGGCTAGGACAGGACAGGACAGGACAGATCCGATCTGAGCAGAGCAGGGCAGGACAGGGCAGGGCATGATGGGGAAGGCAGGTGAAGGTAGGGCAGGGCAGGGCAGGGCAGAGCAGGACAGGACAGGACAGAGCAGCGCAGAGTAGGGCAGGGCAGGGCAGGGCAGAGTAGAGCAGAGCAGAGCAGAGCAGAGCAGGGCAGGGCAGGGCAGGGCAGGGCAGGGCAGGGCGTCAGGGGTACACGGTAAATATAGCACCCCCCTCCCCCAACTTCTCGCTCATACGGAAGGCCAGAGTGGAGGGCGAAAAAAATAGCGTGATTAAATACCTATCTTCGCTTTGCTGACCAGGTACGCAGAGCCGCCGGAGTGCCAAGTGAGACCGGTGCCAAGGTCATACGTCCCCCTTCCCCTTCCTCTCCTCTCACGTTCCTCTCCCCTCCCCTCCCCTCCCCTCCCCTCCCCTCTCCTCTCACGTTCCCCTCCTCATCTCTTTTCTGTTCCCTCTATTCCTTCCTCAAGTCTCTATCCCACCTGCTCTTCCCCTCCCCTCCCCTCCTCTCCCACATTCCCCTCACACTCCTCGCCCTCCCCTTTTCTCTCTTCTTATTCTCCTCACACCTGTCCTCTTCCTTTTGTCTTCCTCCCTCCTTTCGTACCTGTCCCCACCTTCGACGCCCTTCCCCCTCACCCCCATCACCTCCCTCCCTTCCTTCCCAACGCCAACATTCCCCATCCCTTCTCCCCATGGCCTCCTCCCCCTCTCCTCCCCGAGAAAGGTCTTTGCCCCCGAGATATCGACCCGTTGAGAGGAAGAGATTTGTATGATTTTAGGATTCTGTTTACCTAAAAGTGAGCAGCATTTTGGTTCATAAATCCGCGGCAACAGTGAGGTCATATGTTTGTGGTGGAGGTGGGGGGAGAGGGATGTTTTTGCGGCCACCCACGAAATTACAATCACCTGTTTACCCACACTTGGGGACAAAAGTTCGCCAAATATCTCACCTCATCTGCATCTCACCTTTTTCTCCTGGGTAATATTTCAAAGCTGAGAAAGGCTTGGTATGTTCCTCTGCCCATAGAAGAGCCTCTTGGATATGACGCGCCAGGGAGGAAAGTGACAAAAATACCTGAAGTGTTACATAGACGCAATTGAACAGAAGGGAAATGGCGTCCTTGGCAGTACCCCCATTTCGTACACAGTATTCAGTTTGACATTGCACGTCGCGAGTGTACAGAAGAAAAGTCTAAAGGCAGTGCGTCAATACCTGCACTGGAGAAGAACGCACCGTAGTTGATACTGAGTGTATTTACCTCTAGTTCACTCACATTAACTTGGCCTAAATTTTCACCCCTTTTGCAGCTTATTTTACGCATCTCGGTGGCAGAAAAAGACAAAACCGTGGCCATACAGTATACGTAGTCTGAGCTAGGTGTGTGTGTGTGTGTGTGTGTGTGTGTGTGTGTGTGTGTGTGTGTGTGTGTGTGTGTGTGTGTGTGTGTGTGTGTGTGCTTGCGTAGAGAGCCTGTGAAATTATTAACAACGATCTTTCAGACCTTTAATCGACCCCTTCAGTTAGAAAGGTCGCTCGTAAATTGAATAATCTGACATTAACAGAAAATAAAACAAATAAATTAAAGCATCGTGTATGACGGATTAAAGAAGATTAATTATACCCATTTAAGCCAGATTTCTCTCCTAAGCTGAATATAATCGTCTTTCGTTATCTAGAAGGAAAACGAATAATCAATTCATGGGATTATCTTGCAATTTTTTATTTATGTTGCTAGTGTTTTCTTATGTTTTTCCTGATGTTAACCCTCATCCTTGCGCTTTCTTTCTTTTATCTTTATCAGGGCTTCTCATCTCATAGCACACACACACACACACACACACACACACACACACACACACACACACACACACACACACACACACACACACACACACACATACACACACACACACACACACACATACACACATACACACACACACACACACACACACACACACACACACACACACAACGACAAACACGGCGAGCTTTGATTAACGTACTGGTGTTTTTCTGAACCCTTCCTGCCGCCGGGTTTACATTTTTGGGGGTCGAACCCGGGGGTGTGGGTTTGGCAGACTTACCCCCCGACCTGTTTACCGTGTGTGTGTGTGTGTGTGTGTGTGTTTGTGTGTGTGTATGTGTGTGTGTTTATTTCATGTGTATTTAACTGTGTTTGTGTGTTTAATTGGAAGTGTGTGTGTGCGTGTGTGTGTGTGTGTGTGTGTGTGTGTGTGTGTGTGTGTGTGTGTGTGTGTGTGTGTGTGAGAGAGAGAGAGAGAGAGAGAGAGAGAGAGAGAGAGAGAGAGAATTTTAATTGTTTTTAACTGCATTTTTTTTTTTGCCTTTTTTATGTGATTACCTGTGTGTACTTAATGTTAGGTAGGTTCTTGTGTGTGTGTGTGTGTGTGTGTGTGTGTGTGTGTGTGTGTGTGTGTGTGTGTTACCTGTGTCTCGTTAGTGTGTTTGTGTGTGGCTGGGATGGTGAGTTGGGGATGAGGTGGCGAGGTCTTTGGTATTTGTCCGTGTTTAGCTCTGTTTGTCCGGGTAGTTTGTTTTGTCTGTGGTGTTTGTGTGTTTTTCCTCAGTGTAAGTGCTGTATGCTTGATTACGTGTGGGCCTCCAATATGTACGCATTTTGTTTGTTAATTTGTTTATGTTGTCATGTGTGGGTATTACATTTATATACGTACTTTGTCGTTAAATCAGTGTGTGTGTGTGTGTGTGTGTGTGTGTGTGTGTGTGTGTGTGTGTGTGTGTGTGTGTGTGTGTGTGTGTGTGTGTGTGTGTGTGATCTCCACATTTCCCCTCACCCCCTCAATTTCTCCCCTCACTCCCCCCATATTCCCCTCACCCCGTATATCCCCACACCCCTACATTTTTCCCCGCGCACCCCACATTTCCCCTCATCCCCACATTTCCCCTCACCCATACGTTTCCCGTCACTCCCCACATTTTTCCCCTCACCTTACCCCCATACACCTCAGCGTCCACCCACCCCCAGAATATGTCACTTGTCGTTCTTTGACTTAACCCACTTCCACGATAGTCACCCACCTATATATATACACTTCTTGTTTATATATACACCTTTTGTTTATATATACACATCGTTTGTTTATGTAGATTATCATTGGCTAGACATACAGACTTACTTGGAGATGTATGTTCCGTCTGTATTCACGCTAATTTTGATTTTTTGGCGATAAATCACTCGTAATATTATTGGAATCGTTTGAACTTAAGAAAAGTTAGAGTTGAGATTTGTCTTGCGAAGGTAGCATGCACCCTTTCTGTGTTGTTGTTGTTATTATTATTATTATTATTATTATTATTATTTTATTGTTGTACTCTCCTATACCTCACACACACTACGCCTTCATACTTCACTACGCCTTCAGTACACCCTCATACACCCTCTCCCTCATACTTCCTGCCCTGCATACTGTCGCCACACCCCAGTGCACTCTCATACCCTATGTACACCCTGACGTTCTCTCTAGTCCCTCATACTGCCACTATACACTCGTACACCCTCGCTTCCTATATTTACTCCCTCATGCTCACACCACACCCTCATACTTTTGCACCCACGGACTATCCTCTTACTTCTGTTTGACTCTCACCATATTCCCTCCACTTTATAAATATTTATCGATTTTGATGCCTATATTTCCCTTTTTATTTATTTATTTTACTAATTTTTTGGGGGGGAAGTGACCGATTCGGAAGTTTGGTTCTCGTCTTGAAAAATTAGCAAAAGTGAAAGATTGATTTGCAGAGACTAGGTGTGTTATTTTTATACAGGTAGCTTGGCCATCCCTCCATCTTTAAGTGAGGAAAATTGGTGATGATGGTGATGATGATGATGATGATGAAATTAGCCACCTAACTTTATCTGAGATATAGTTATTTACCTGCATCTATCTACGGTGTGTCTGCCTTCCCTTGTCTACCTACTGTATACCTGTCTACCTGTATATCTATGTACCTGTGCTTGTGTAAATATGTGCTGTATATCGCTGTCTAACTGTTAGTACACCTTATCTCTATCTAATCTATAATTACTTGTCAGTATGTGTGTCAGTCTCGATAAGTAAATCACATAACAATCAACGTTTATGTGCTTGTCTGTCAGTCCGTATCTCTAATCATCTCTCCCTATCTATCAGTCTGTCTGTCTCTGTATTTGTCAGTCCTGTCTGTATATTCTTCCGTAGTACTGTGTTTTTATGGCACCTCAGTAGTGTAGTGGTACCTTAGTGTAGTGTGGTGTAGTGAAGGGTAGTGTGGTGTAGTGTAGTGTAGTGGCACATCAGTAGTGTCCCGAGGTTTGGGCATGATTCACACCTAACAGTGAAATAGGGACCTGTTTTTTTAGATAGATGGTTGCGTGTCATAGTCTAGGGAGATTGTGTGTGTGTGTGTGTGTGTGTGTGTGTGTGTGTGTGTGTGTGTGTACTATCCTTGTCAGTCACGGTTGGGCTATCTCCTGTCTCTGAAGAAGTTAGGGTCGTATTCTAGATGGCGTAGGACACTTCTTAGCTTCTGTTCCTCGGCGATTTATTTACACTTTTTAATCGTCATATATAACACTGAGACAAAGCTGTTGATGCAGGAAATGTACGAGTATAAGCAACATAAAAGGGAATATCAGGCTGTAATATGTGTGATAAATCAGCAAGAATAATATGCTACGAATCATTGATAATACAGCTCTCAGTCCTTTAGTAAATCCAAAGAGTACTGCCCATGATGATGATAGTTTGGTGACATGCTTTTTTTTTTTTTTGTACAGTGTTCTTTTTACCCACCAGGTGACTGTCACAACTCAGGTCCGAGCTTAAGGTTTACTGCTCGTACTATAAAATGCTGCTCAAGGATGAGTGATCGGTCATTTTGCTGTGAGTGCTAGGAGGAAATAGTATAGCCCCAGGTCTCTGTGCATCTTATGGAGCGATGAAGGATTGGATGACGCTATTTCAGGAGAATTTTTAAGTTTGTATGAAATTGTAACATGGATGAGTTTTATATTGAGTAAATGATTAAGTACTGTAGTTTTCTCTTCTATAGGTGAATTAGGTAAATTATATTGTGTGCGTTTTTATACATCACGATATTTTTGCACTGAAATGCACATTATCAAAAAGTCAAGCAGGAGGGTTCTAGCAGTATCAAAAGTGATGATGTCTTTGTATTTGTATTTTCATTCTTTCCACAATTATTTGATTCAGGTTTGGAGAGACTCTGCGAACCAGAGGAGTTAGAGTCCTCCTCCTCCTCCTCCCCCTCCTCCTCCTCTTCCTCCTCCTCCTCCTCCTTTTTATATAATTGACATCTCAGCGACGTTGGCACCCTACTGGAGAGAGAGAAAAAAAAAATTTCCCCCCTCTGTCTATGGCATCTGTCCATATTCCTGTTTATATAAATTTATCTGTTTTTGTTTATGTCTCTCCGTCTCCATGTACCCTTAGGCAACCGTTTTCCTTTTTTTTTTTTTTTTTTTATACATAATTGGCATCTCAAGGACTCTGGCACCTTGATGGGGGAAAAAAAATGACAGCTACATTTTTTCCCCCCTTTATATACCTGCCTATGTTACGTCTTCAGGTAGTTGTTTTTTTTTATTTACCTGTATTTAAATGTGTATCTGTCAATCTCCGTCTTCGTGCTTATCCATCTATACAGTACATCTCTATCCACCCATCCATTCATCTTTTTATCTGTCTATCTATAACTATTTATCTATAACTATCCATCCATCCACGTACCCTGCCGCAACTTTTTTTTTGTTTTTTAAATACATAATTGACTTCTCAGGGACCTTGGCACCTTGATGGAAAAACTGACGGCTCTGTTTTTCCCTCTATTCCTGCTTATGTTATATCTATCGATTTCTTTTAATAGTTATCCGTATACCGTATCTGTCTATCTGTCTGTCTGTCTGTCTATCAGTCTATCTACATGTACACTTAGGTAACTTTTTTTTTTTTTTTTTTTACGCAAATGACATCTCTGGCGCATTGGCACCTTGATGGAGGAAAAAGTGACAGCTCTTTTTTTTTTTTTTTTTTTTTTCTTTTTTCTCTTGAGCACGCCAGGGTCGTGTTTACATTTTGGCGGGGTTGGGAACGAACTTAATTAATATCGTAAAAGTTTATCTCCGGCAAAATACCAGGGATGGTGTTAAAAAGGAGGGCAATGAGGCTCCAATTCCACCGTACACCCTGTTTTATGCTGATTTTTGCTTGGCTTTTCGTCGCTCGGGTTGTGTCGTTGGTTTTCCCTTTGGCATATTCGTGTTTTTTGGTGTGTTTTTTTTTTGTGTTTTTTGTTTTTTTGTGTGTGTTTTTTGGTGTTTTTTTGTGTGTTTTTTGGTGTTTGTGTTTTGGGGGTATTTTTCCGTTTTTTTTTTTTGCATTTTCGTGTGTAGTTATGTTTGTAGTATTTTTGTTTTTTTATTTTTTTTCATGTGGTATTTTTTCTTTGGCTTATTCGTGTGTTTTTTTTTTTCAAAGGTTATTTTTTCTTTGGCCTTTTTTTTTGCAGTTTCATGTTTTTTGTCGGTGTTTTTTCTGTGGTATTTTCATTTTCTTTGCCATATTTGTGTTTTTTTTAGTTCCTTTTGTGGTATTTTTTCTGTGGTATTTGTTTTTCTTTGGCAAATTAGTTTTTTCTATTTTTTTATGGAATTATTCTGTGGTATTTTTCCTCTGGATTATTACGGCAGTGTTTTTTAAAGTTGTTTTTATGGTGTTTTTCTTTTCTTTTTTTTTTTTTTGCATATTCGTGTTCTTTTTAGTTACTTTTATGGTATTTTCCTGTGCTATTATGTTTTTCTCTGGCATGTTTTTTTTTTTTTTTTTATTATATCTGTGGGTTTTTTTCCTTCGCTAAATCTGATTTTCGGAAGTTATGTATATTCTTTATTTTTCTTTAAGTTGCTCATTTTACTGTAGTTTAGTTATCCACATCGTCTCTCATTATCCTGTGTTTATTAGTTTGCTTGTATTCTTTGCCTCTTGTTAACCATTTGACATACTCTTTCTTTTTTATCCATTCGTTGCATTTACTGTTTAATTGGTTTTTGATACTCTGAGCAACTTTTGAACATACATACATACATACATATATCTATATAACTATTTATCTGTCTATTTGTCCATCTGTCTATCTATTTATTGCAACTTCTCCATACTCAGTAATTTTTCCTGAGTTATTCTTAAAATTCAGCAGTATGTGTTAATTTCCTCTTCTCCCTCTTCCCTGCTGATGTCTTTATTTTTTTCCCCACTCCTCGACTTGCTGCTGATGTTACGCAAATCTTTTTTTAGGGCTATCATGGTGTTATTTGCGTTACCCCTGAATCTCACTATATCGTAAAAGCTTGTTGTAGAATGGGGATGCATTGTTTTATTGTGCTTGTTTTATGTTTTCCCCATCTTCCAAGCTATTTTATTCTGTTTAAGAGGGACTTTGCATTCTTTTGAGGTGTTAAATGTACCTATAACCCCATCACTCCCAGGGGGTTCACCTGAGTTGTGTATATCTGCGGGGGGAGTGTACTATACGTGTGTGTGTGTGTGTGTGTGTGTGTGTGTGTGTGTGTGTATTTAGGTATATGTGTAATGTATATGTGTGTGTATGTATGTGTGTGCTGTACGTATGTGTGTGTATATTCTTGCCTTGTCCCTACACACTGTTTGTACACGCATTTCCACTTGTCTCCTTACCTAGCCACACCTGCCACCTCATTTACCAGCCAGAGATCCAGGGAAGGTCGTCAATTTATGCTGGTATTTTAAGTGCCTTGGGGCGGTTCCGTAACACCTCTTCCTTAGCGATTTATCTGCACATAAAACTTAAGTATTTTCTAAGGAAGTGGCATTGAAAATATCGTAACATTTCTTCCTTAGTGATTTTTTTTTTTTCGTACGTTATTCTTTAGTGTTATTATTATCATGTATACAGTATTATTGATGCAGACTTTATTGGTAAGAAAGGGATTTATATACAGAATGCAAGAGAATGTGAAGGTATGAATTGTAAAATATAATTCTCTCTCTCTCTCTCTCTCTCTCTCTCTCTCTCTCTCTCTCTCTCTCTCTCTCTCTCTCTCTCTCTCTCTCGGTGTGTGTGTGTGTGTGTGTGTGTGTGTGTGTGTGTGTGTGTGCGTGAGTGAGAACGAGATAGCTACGGCAGATGAAGGGTGAGGGAAGGTAGGGGGGGGGAAGGAGAAGGGTTAGGGAATGGAGGGGGGGAAGTGTGAAAGATGGGAGGGGGGAAGGGTGAGAGAAGGGAGGGAGAAAGGGTGAGGGAAAGGGGGGAGGGGGAGGGGGTTGAGTGTCAGGAAGTCAAGCCTTCTGCGTCAGGCTCAGGAAGAGATGGAGTGTCAGGAGGAGGCAGCAGGGGGTAGCTTTGTGTTGTCACGGGTAGCTTTCCTTCTCACACATCCCTCACCCCTCCCCCTCCCTCACCCCTCACCTCCCTCACCCCTTCCTAGCCTTTCCCCCACCTCCACTGCCTTCCCCAAGATGATTTGCATTAGGTTAGGTAAGGCTAGGTCAGGTTAAGTTAGGTTAGATTAAATTAGATCAGGTATTTCTTCTGTCCTAATAAGAGTAATTTAGTAATAATTAACCAGGTCGCTGATGGTTTGCCCCTTCCGTGATTTGTAAGGCATAATCTGGACGTTCTGTGTCCTTTTACATTTTAAAGATATCACCTGCCTCGTGATTTACCTTGATTGGTCCATACTTTTGGTTATTACTCTCCTTTGGTTGATTTACATTTAGGGTGATTTATACTTTTGGCTGATTTATACCGTCATTTGATTTATATATTTGGTCGATTCACACTTAGTTGATATAGATTTTTGGTTGATTCACACTTTTGGTTGATGCACACTTTTGTTTGATTCTACTTCTGCCCATCAGACTGTAAGAGTTTCATACTGATGATCACATGTATTTGCCTCGTCATATGACCCTCCAACCACCACCACCACTCTCCTCCCCCCGCCACCACCATTGGATTATTTATAGACTTACACCTTCATTACCTTAAGGGCCACTCTTCTCTGGGCCGCACGCCTGATTGATTCATACCGTAGGCTGTTTCGTTTATATCATCTCTCATTGGCTGATTCGTATGTATTTATCATTTGGCTGTTTCGTCTGTATCATCTATCATCCAGTTCGTAATTGACCCATCAGGAGGACAGGAGCCAGGGACTAGGCTACTTACTTAAGGCAAGTGACCAGTCGCTTTCTCCTGACCGGCATTATGTAATTAACCACGACCACTCCTTGGATGTACATCTTTATGGGCTACACCAACTTGAAGCACCTGAGCTCACTAGACCACCAGGCGCCCATTTTATTAGATGGGTCTTAGCTACAAGAAACAGTTTGGCTTATCATTATTGTTGTTGTTGGTGGTGTTTAACCTCGGTCTGTCAGACCAAGCAGACCCGTCGACTGTAGGAAAGCAACTACACCAATTAGAACATCCCATAAGTGTCGTCACCTGAATATGGTACCTGAAAATAATTGCCGCCACCACTTATCACAGGGTAATACTTTTGATTTAGATGTTTTGATGTGGAAATTTGAGCCTCATAGTGCAAATTTGAGCCGCATATTGGTGACATGTGGAGGTGTGTGGACGTAGGAGGACTACTGGGCTATGAAGTCTATGGCCAGAGTCGGACACTTAAAAAAAAAAAAAAAAGATCGTGTAATCTTCGACATATGACCCCCAAGCACCACCACCACCACCACCACTACTGCTCACCACCACCACCACCACTACTGCTCAGCACCACCACTACCACTACTGATCACCACTCGCTTTGATCCTTGTTTTATCAGCATATCGATACATTCCATCCCTTCGCCATGATGATATATGAGTATTTTCCTGTTTTTCTTGGTATCCCCAGACGATTTTTTTTTTTTTTTTTTTTAGCCTTGGAGATACTTTTTGCACTGGAGGAGTTTTATTGTATGTGGATTGATTTTGCTTTATATATGCTCGTGTGCATGTGTGTGTGTGTGTATGTGTGTGTGTGTGTGTGTGTGTGTGTGTGTGTGTAATCGCATTAAATTAGTTGAAAATATATAACAGGAACTTTACACTCACTCGAGACGCACTTTCGATTAATCTAACCTTGCGACTCACGAAAATCTCATCACGGCAGTCATCATGTGTAATCATCCATGTCATATAACCTCAAAGCCACCACTACCACCACCACCACCACCACCACCACCACAGCCTTGACAGTCTCGTGTTTCATCTGCATTTCTATAGACTTAATGACCTACCCTGAATATTCATCGCCTGACCCCCCCCCCCCGTCCTCCTGGTGATGTGACGGTCCGCCCATTACTCGCGTGAGGGATCAGTTGAGGGTCAGGCAATTATGAGATTTTTTATTGCCTCCCCCGGCCCATTAGCGGTAATTGAACGTGTTACCTGTGCGATTCGAGGTTCATTGGAGTCACTTACGTAGGCCTAGGTTTTGAGGACAGGTGAGCTGGTGATGATTTTTATTCTCTTTTTAATTCTCATCTCTCTCTCTCTCTCTCTCTCTCTCTCTCTCTCTCTCTCTCTCTCTCTCTCGTGTCTTTTGCCTGACGATTCGTCTTGTGAGGGGTGACCTTGACAAAACTCCAATCTTTATCGTCGCCACCCTCCCTCATGCACGCCATTGTCAGTTCCTTCCACCTTGTGTATTAGATATCACAGGGAAGGAAAATATACGTAATGCAGTCCCTTATTAACCCCTCTCATTACAGGCCGTCTTTTCCAGGTGGAATTTACCTGTGTGTCTTTGTATCAAGGTTAACCGTTGAATAAAATCGTTTGCTGTGAACTAGAATAGAATGCTAGAGTTATGCCTACCATGAGGGGGTTCACATGGATCGACTTGTGAATGTAACGTACTAGCTTGGATGTTATTAGTAAAAAGGTGAGAATTTATTTACATATTTCTGGAAGTAGCACGGATTTTAGTGAGCTGCGTCCACTAATTAAACAGGAAGGAAGCAATTTTTAGTGCATAATCACCAAAAATGAGGGTATGCTGCTTGCTTTGATCCCACTGTACATAGTAAACAGATGGTTGAAAAAGTACAAATTAATGAGTTAGTTCATGTTTGCTGGTCTATTAAAAAAATACGAAGAGATGTTCAATGCTGTAAAATTATTGTGGCATACGTTCCTTTCCTTGACCAAACACACACACACACACACACACACACACACACACACACACACACACACACACACACACACACACACTGTACTCGTCCAGTTGAACCATGGGGAAATGTTATAAAAAAATCTTCGCTAATTAGGATGTGTGTTTTTTGTGCCCCCAAACCGCAAAAAAAAAAAAAGAAAAGCTAAAAATAAATAGATAAATGAAAGAGATGATTTACTGACGAAACAGTTCTTCAGAAATCTACAGAAACTATATATGAGAAATTACTGCATGATACGTAATTCTCTTTAATCCCAGTGTAGATAGTTGTCACCTGGAAATTATAAAGCAAAAAAGACACTTCGAATTTTGTTATGATGGGAAAAACGTGTGTGTGTGTGTGTGTGTGTATGGTAGTCACCTGAAAATTATAAAGCAAAAAAGACACTTTGAATTTTGAGAATTGGAAAAACGTGTGTGTGTGTGTGTGTGTGTGTGTGTGTGTGTGTGTGTGTGTGTGTGTGTGTGTGTGTTAAGATAATTAATAATTTGTTTACCCCTCTCTGTAAGCATTTTTTTTTTTAAGAAGATGAACAGAGGAAGGAAAAACAAATTAAATAAAAAATCCATACAGCTGGTTACACGTGTCCTAAAATCATTAAAAAAAAAAAAATGTAAGGAATAAAACTAGTATTGTAACAGAATCACGGTGTCAACGATGCCTAGAAATTTACAGAAGTTAGAAAAATTATAGATTCGTAATGCCCTTTGACCCCAACTGCAGACATGGAAAAAAATGAGTAAGAAAAAAAATAATGTAAAAAAAGAGAAATCGGTATATAAAACTCTGAATAGATTAGTAAAAAATTAGGATACATAATATTCTTTGACCCCTCGTAGTAAACATTGAATAAACTGCAAAAATAACTAATAAATAAAATAATAATCAATAAAGACGCATGAAAACGTCAATTAATTAAAGTGGTAGCGAAAAACATTATTGAGTAAAATTCCAGTAATTAGGATATCTCGTTTTCTTTGACCCCCCGCAGCGGTAGTAGACACTGGATAGACTGAATAAAAAAAAAGCGTTTAAAAAAGAAGTTTGATTTAATTCCTATGAGCCCCCACGCGTGAGGGGACATCAAAAGCGATATTTAGCCCGGGGTTTACACTGGCTCGTAAAACCCGCCTCTCATGTTCTCGCAGCCACGGTTTATCGCGGTAAAAAAGAAAGAAAGAAAAAAAAAACTCATTACACCACACAAACTCTCTGCAGTCCGAATCGCCTAGGTGGAGTTGGTTATGGTGTATGTGTGAGTGTGTGTGTGTGTGTGTGTGTGTGTGTGGAAGTGTTGGTAATGTTGTCAGAATTGTTGGCAGTGTGGACAGTGCTTTAGAAATGATGTTGGTAGAAAGAGGTTAGCGTGTAGTTGGTTATGGTGCTGAGAATGTGTAATATTGTGGGTATAAATTGCTGTGGAAGTGTTGGCAGTCCTTTCCCAGCATATTTCACATAGCTCAGTGGCAGAATAAGACGATGCTACAGCTACACATCCTTTCCGTAGCACTTCTTCATGACTAGCATCATTATCAAGCAGTAATTTATTGTTACAACTCAGCATTCAAGATGGAGAGATGGCAATTTTAAGCCAAGTTAGAGTAAAAACGATATAGTCATTTGGCAGTGAGGTTTGATGTGTATATTAATGAATACTTAATATGAGTGAAAATTGATACATATTTATCCTTTACCAGTGGACTCATTTTGTATTTTTTATTTAAGCTGATACCAAGCAATCATTTTAGCTGTGGGAAATTGTAGCCGAGCTGTTATATATATTAGCTTTTGGTTTGGTTTTCACAACAGGTATGCGAATAGGTAAGAGAATTTGTTTTATTTAAGAGTACTAAGAGTTTCATATGGGAGTGTTGGTGATGGTGAGGGAGTTGTGCATAAATACGGTGCGTGAGTGAGGGAGAGAGTGAAGGTATGTGAGGCAGTGTGAAAGCTAGTGAAGGAGTGAGTGAGTGAGGGTATAGGTGTGTTTCCTGGTGTATATTTATGTTACTCAGTTTTCAGACTCGCTACTCAGAATCTTATGTATTATTTTCACACACACACACACACACACACACACACACACACACACACACACACACACACACACACACACACACACACACACACACACACACACACACACACACACACACACACCGTGATTGGCAGACGATACAATCTTCCACAGCGTGTTGATGCCGGGGCGTGGGACCTGCCTCTCCTCCTCATGCTTCACTTTGCCTGCCTCACTTCCCCTGCCTCACGTCCCCTGCCTCACCCTGCCTGCTTCATTTCCCCGTGCATCGCCTGCCTACCTCACCCTTCCTGCCTTACGCTTCCTACCTCAGTCTACCTGTCTCGCCATGTCTGCTTTTCTCTGCCTCCCATATTATTTCTACCTCATCTTTCCTACCATATCCTTACCTCACACTTCCTGCCTGAGCTGTCTGCTTCACCCTGTCTCCTCACCCATCCTGCTTTACTCCTACTTCACCTTTCTGCCTCACCCTTCCTATCTCACCCTTCCTATTTCACCTGCTTGCCTCACCTTTCCTGCCTCACTTGCTACCCTGCTCAGTACCCCCACTCAGTCAGCTGCCTAACCTTGGATATGCCATGATTGCTGATTGGTCCGATTGTCTGTGGGCACCTGCCTACCCATATCTGCCTCTTTCATCCTGTCGTGCCTTCCTGCCTACCCCAGCTGCCTACCTAACCCTTTTTGTCTTATCTGTGAGTGCCTTCCAAACTATATCTCCCCTCACCCTGCCTGTCTTACCTTCGTGTCTCACCTGCCTACCCAGCTGCCTACCTCACCCTTCCTGCCTTATCTTTGGATGCCTGCCTAACCATATCCGCCTCACCCAGCCTTGTATTGCCTTATCTGCCTGCCCGTTTTTCGTGCCTTACCCTTCGTGCCATACTGCCTCGCTGTAGACACCTACCTCACCCTAACTCTACGCACTTCGCCCTGCCTCTTTCACCCTGCCTCGCCCAGTTAATTTTTGTTTACCAACTCTCCTGGCGTCTCTCTCTCTCTCTCTCTCTCTCTCTCTCTCTCTCTCTCTCTCCAAAGGGCGTCCATCACCTTTAAAAAAGTGTGTACTCTTTAGTCCATGTCATTCTTGTGTTACCATACTGCTCTTAATGGAAAAATATTGTTGCGTTTTTTTTATTAACTTTTTTTATTGGGTTATTTAGTTCGGTAATTTATTTTTATCGTACCTTTTCTTTATCCTTTCCTTTAATGAACCTTAGAAAATAAACTTATACCTGTTAAATTTCATGCTTTTTTTTTTTTTTTTTTTTTTTGTCCTTCCCTCGTTGGCCAGTCCCCTTCTTTTCGATTTTTTCCCCTCTCTCCTTCTTCCCTCCCTCTCTTCTTATTTTGCCTCCATCTTTTTCTCTCCTCTTCTCCCTCTCCTCCTCACGCCCTGCTGTCTGTCTCCTTCAGTCTTTTCCTCCCCTTTTCTTCTTTCCTCCCTCCCTTTCCTTTCTTCCTTCCCCTCCCTTTCTATTGCCCATCATCCTTTTCTTTCCTTCCTCCCCTTCCTTTCCTGTCCTTACTTCCTCCTCTCCTCTCCTCTCTTCCTCCTCGTCTTGTTTCTTTTCACGTCCTCCCTTTTTGGCCCACCTACCCCTGCTTTCCTCCCCCTCCCCCCGCCGCCCCTCCCCCTGTCTCCCTTCATCACGACCCCTGAAGGAGGCCTGATGACAGTTCCTCCTCCTCCTCCCCATTACACCACTTTCCACTCATCTTTCTCCCCACCAGCCTTCTCACAAATTTCTCCCCCTCCTCCTTCCCTCTTCCTTCCCTCCTCCTTCCCTCTTCCTTCCCTGCTTCCCTCTTCCTTCCCTCCTTCCCTCCTCCTTCCCCCTTCCTTCCCACCTCCTTCTCTCTTCCTTCCCTCCTTCCCTCTTCATTCCCACCTCCTTCTCTCTTCCTTCTCTCCTTCCCTCCTTTCCTCTTCCTCCTCCTTCCCACTTCCTTCTCCTTCATTTTCCACGTAACTATTGGGGTCACATCTCGAATTTTATCTTCAGTACTGTTGCTCGAATCTTATTAATCCCTTCAGCACGAGGACGTAATGTGTATTTTTATGTTGGATTATGTCAGACTGTTTTTTTTTTTTTTTGGGGGGGGGAGTCCGGAAATGATGCAGGGAAGAAGTATCAAAATTATCGCATCGGTATGTGTAATTTCCATGAGAATATCCATCCGCCAGTCTATCTATCTGTCTGTCTGTCTATCTGTCTGTCTATCTATCCATCTATCTGTCTGTCTATCTATCTATCTATCTATCTATCCATCTATCTATCTATCTATATATCTATCAGTCAGTCAGTCTATCTACCTGTCTTTATATATATATATACAGTATATATATATATATATATATATATATATATATATATATACAGAGAGAGAGAGAGAGAGAGAGAGAGCGGTTTATCAGATATCTCGAATAACACCCATCCCGACCAGCAAGAACCTTATATAGTGCGAAGTCTTATTTTCATGATGAATAGCTCTCTCTCTCTCTCTCTCTCTCTCTCTCTCTCTCTCTCTCTCTCTCTCTCTCACACACACACACACACACACACACACACACACACACACACACACACACACACACACACACACACACACACACATCCTTTCACTTGTTTTCCCCTCTTCGTCAGTCCTATTCTTCCTTCTCCCATCACCCTCTTGCGTCACCCCTTCTGCCCTTCCTCCTTCCTCTTGCTCCTTCCTTCTCCTCCTTCCGTCTTTCGTCTTTCCCTCCTCTTCCACTACCCATTCACTCTTATCTCAGGTAATTATAACCTTCATTATAATCTAGCAATTTTGTGACCCAGGTATGAATAATTCGTGGTTTTTCAACATTAATCTCGACCCCTTCCCCCCCAAAAAGAAAAAATCTACCTTATCAAATACTGTAATTCCGCCCCTCAGACTAAGAGAGAGAGAGAGAGAGAGAGAGAGAGAGAGAGAGAGAGACATTCCAGCCACCCTAGTACTGTTGACCCATCCCAGGTAACCCGAGTGTGACCTGGCACGTGACCTGTAACGGAGGGGATGGGGGGGGAGAATGACCCAGGTAAGGTGACCCCGCTATGGGTGGGGTGCCCCATATACTGGGCTCTGACCTCTGACCCCTTTCCCCCCTCCAGCCCCCACCCACCACCCCTATCACTCTTCCCCTTCCCCATTACTCCTGCCATTCTCAATCCTCATTCCCCTCACTTTCCGCCTCCTGCCCTTCTCATTTCCCCTCTCATCCGCGTCGTCTCATCCGTCTCCTCTCACAGCATCCTCCCCCCTCTCATCACAACTCCCTCCACCCCCCGACCACCCAGGGCCCCCTCACCCCCTTCTTTCTAGTATCGTTATTTAAGTGCGATAGTGTCTGGATCTGTCGGCACCCCCTCCCCCTCCCACCACCTTCCACGCAACAACACACGGTAATCGCTGCGTGTGTGTATGTGTGTGTGTGTGTGTGTGTGTGTGTGTGTGTGAGAGAGAGAGAGAGAGAGAGAGAGAGAGGATGGGGGAAGACTGATTCGTGGTGGAGGTGGAGACTGCCCATCTCGAAGACGCCTAAGCCATCAGTGGGTGTGGGAATAGTGCCATCATGGGGGATAATGGGGAGGAAATGGGAGGAAAATGGAGGGGGAATGGGGAAGAATGGGGAGGAATGGGGAAATGGGGAGGGAATGGGGGAGAGGAGGATTTTTTTGCATACCTAACTCTTGTCATATTCGGTGGAGATGGGAAGGGAATGGGAGGATGAATTTTACTATTATTATTATTATTATTATTATTATTAATGCATCAAACTTTCTGTGATGGCGAGAATGGGGAAAGATGTGAATTGTGGGTGACGTTTCTTTTAATCTAAATCTACCTTACTTTAGACATAGGCAGTTCGTTCCCTGAGGCCCATCAGTCCTTCCTAACCTCTATAGATAAGTGTCACGAACCTTCACATTTCACCACGTCTGCACAAATGCCGAACCGTCCATACTGAGATAAGCTAGGGCCATCGCATTAGGGTCTGGTGTGGTGGGATTAACAGGGATTTTTTTTATGGTGTGTCGTTGGGTTCTGTGGAAGAGCTGTAAGAGATGTGTTTACGAAATTTACGTTCTCAATTTACATAATAATAAAATAATAGTAGTAGTAGTAGTAGTAGTAATAGTAGTAGTAGAAATAGTAATAAAATCCATGCCCCCATTCCTGGCACAGAAAGATAGTTTATCATCTAAGGGGTATTTAAGGAAGAGATGGGGAGATTAGAATGGGATGGGGAGATTATGATGTACAGTATGAGGGAGAGATAGAGAAGGAATAATGAGATGGAGAGGAGGAGATAGAGAGATAGGATAAAAGCGGTAGATGGAGAGATAAAAGAAAGAGATGGGGAGATACAGAAGGAAGAGATTTAAAGACGAGATATAAGACAGAGTTGGAGAGGTAAGGAGAGGTAGAGGTTAAGAGAGAGATAATGGAGAAAATTCACATTGCTAGGTCTTCATTCGACTTTTCGTTTCTTCTTCGTGATCGCAAAAATATAAATAAATAAATAAATAAATAAATAAATAAAAAAACATTCCTTCCAGTGACATTTCCTCTTTCCACGTAAATCAGTGGTTTTATTTCACCTCCAGTCAGTTCTCTGTTTCGCTCAGTTAATTCCATCTTAAAATATTTGTTCAACCTTCATTATGTGTCTTCATTCCACTCTGAATCGGTCCATTATTCCGCTCTGTAGCCACGATGTTTCCTCTAAATTCTGCTCTGTAACCAGGATTTCTTCCTTTGAATTCCTCTTTATAACCATGATTTTTCCCTCTGAATTCCACTCTATAACCAAGATTTTTCTCCTCTAAATTCCATTCTATAGCCATGATTTTTTCCTCTACTTATAAGCCCCAGCCGCGGCCATGCAAAATTCGGCCCAGCTTGAGTGCCACCTTGATGTCACGCTCATTTAACCCACGGTAACTCAAGCCACCCTCTTAAGCCCCGATTCCCCACCCCCTCTCCCATTTTCCCCTCTCTTTCGCAAGCACTGGAGGGAGAGGGGTCATGTGGAAAAAAATGTAGGGAGGGGAGGAAGGAGGAAAATGTGGGATGAAGGAGGGAGGGGAAAACAGAGAGTGAGAGACGGGAGGACTTGAAGGTGCAAAGGGCATGGAAAATGGTAAAGGTAGGTTAGCCGAGATGAGGAAGGTGTTGGATGGTTGGTAAATA
>NC_137023.1:55412610-55420110 GCF_032717465.1 Coenobita brevimanus | reverse complement strand
ACGAAAAGTGAAAAATTGTCCCTATAATTTTCTTGCTTCCTAGACGTATAATTTGCCATCATACATCAGAATCAAATTATAGCACTGGTTTTATCAAATTAATTGGCGATATTTTGGAACACATTTCTGATTGCGCATACTGTTAACGGAAATAGAGGTATATATAATTCACTCTTATCTGTTGGAAAGGTCATTTGCCTCACCTGGTTTGCCTGACGCCGCAGCCTGTGAGGAGTTGCGTCGAGGAAAGGAGTGGTTCTCATCACCAAAATTTGTCTTTCTCTTCGGTGACCCCTTCCAAGGGCGGTGTTCTCGTGGGATTGGGAGGCTCAGTAACACCTCTTCCTTACCGATTTATTTTTGATTCTGCTTGGTTGTTATATTTTCGTGTTTTAGTCATGCAATCAGTGTCGATATAAAAATATATATATAAGAAACAAAAAAGAGAATATTAATGGGTAGTATGGAAAATAAATCGCCAAGGAACAGATGCTAGGGAACCTTCTTACCCTACGAGAATACGGGCCCAAGACACATCACCCTCTCCTTTATAACCCCCTCCTCGTGCTTGACCCCTTCAGGCTGATGACATATTATTTTCTTGCCTCTTTAAGACGATTTTATTCAGCTGGAGAAAATTTCGAAGACGAGGGTGTCGATAAGGATTTTTATTTTCTTCACTAATGGGGTAATAAGGAGAGAGAGAGAGAGAGAGAGAGAGAGAGAGAGAGAGAGAACAGGTAAAGATGGGAGTGGGTGTGGACGGGAAGGGAAACAGGACCGAACTGAGAGAGAGAGAGAGAGAGAGAGAGAGAGAGAGAGACCTATACCTAACCCATCTAGTTAGGAAAAATCTCCTAACCTTATCATAATCGCCAAGAAAATTGCATGAGAGAAGGTAGACGGTAAATAATTAAGTGAAAAAAATGATATCCTCGGTCTGCCTTGGTTTAATGGCTGGTGGTGTCATTGTGGAGGGTCTGTAGGGCAATTATATGTATACGACCCAGTGCCTGTTTGCTTTGTAATTAGTGTCATTAATAATTATGTTTGGCGGGGAAGAGGAAAGAGAGAGAGGTGGGGGTTAAGGGTTACCTGTGGGTGATGTTAGCTGAGTGGTTGTGATGTGACTCTCTCTCTCTCTCTCTCTCTCTCTGCGTGTGTGTTTGTGTTTGAGAGAGAGAGAGGGAGAGAGAGAAAGAGAGAGAGGGAGAGAGAGAGTACGCCACAGCTGCTGACCTCCCACCGTCCACCGAACAAGCTGGCGAAAATTGCGTGTTTGCTCTGTCAGAATGTAAATAACTACCTGCCTTTTCAGTGTTCGGGAGCCCTAATGAGAGAGAGAGAGAGAGAGAGAGAGAGAGAGAGAGAGAGAGAAGGGGGAGTTTGGGTTATGTTGCAATGTCTGTCTGTATATCTGTATCTGTCCACCTGTCTCTTTGTCTATCTATCTATCTATCTACATATCTATATCTATCTCTCTATCTACACTTTATATATTGTACATGTAATACCCAATAGTTGCTTTTGTGGGAGCTAAGATGATGATAATGATGATGATGATGATGTATATTAAAATGTAAATCTCCAAGCAGTGTAGTGGTCTGAACGCGCCAGTCGAAGTGAAAGCCTTGCCATGCGCCTGAGATCACACCCCAAGAAGTGACTCTAGGTTTTTGTATTATGTCATGGCAGGAGGGGGAGTACAGGAGGCCGCTCATGTGCCCTTGTGCGAACTGGACTGTGTTGTTGTTACCTTGGACTCGTGTATATAGATAGATAGATTTAATTAGACATAGGTAGGTAGATAGATGGAGGTGTGTGTGTGTGTGTGTGTGTGTGTGTGTGTGTGTGTGTGTGTGTGTGTGTGTGTGTGTGTGTGTGTAAGGGTGAACATTTAGTAAACGATAATTTCAGAGAGGCTATAAATGCCAGAACCTAATCATAACTCACGTGGACTGTAATAAGTTTTGTAAACAGGTTCTGTAAACATAATCCTTTAATGCAGGGGAAGGAAATACTAATACTCTCTGGTTGGAGTTCGTTTTAGGAATTTCCGGCGTTTATGTAAATTATAGTCTTTGAAGGAATATTTGGCCTATTTTATTTATTTTGTTCAGAGGCAGGTAAACAGACAGATTATGCAGTCCATTCATGAAAACTAACATTAATTCCAAGCTCGGTAAATAAATGGTTCAAAAACTTATCTTTCATCCCTTGGCGATGTTTTATGAATGGTGGATATAGTTTTTTAAGATTTTAGCCTTAATATTAAATCATACTCGATAGCTACGTATATTGAGGGTTACATAAAAATCAAAAATAATTCGTAAGGTAAAGGGATTTGTATTTGACGAATCTTTATAAATAGTTGATACAGTTCTAAAGATTTAACATTAATATTAACCATACTCGATAGGTAGGCGAAATTAAAGGGAAGAAATTGAAACAAATCATAATTTAAGTAGCTGAGTGTTGAAGTAAATAGCTGAGTGTTCGTACCTTGCTCACGATAGAGAAATGCATTACTTAATTCATTCATGACTCGTTGCCTAAACTTTATAGTGCCGTTGGGGGTAGAAAAATGAAATGAAATGATAAGTGAAAGCGTAAAATTGAGTTGTGGGTAAATTTTCTAGCGTTCGTAAGTTAGTAAAAATATGTAGGCGTTCTGAAGAAGCCCTTTTTTGGCGCCTATAATACGCCCTTAAGTGATTTTGGAGACGACGTAAAGCCTCCCAGTAAGCGATTTATTTTTTACATATTATTACTCTTCATAACTCTTCTTGTATACTAATACATACTAAATCCGTATTAAAAGGGTATGTGGCGGTTAAAAGAAAATTTTAAGGTGTAGAATAGTAAATAAATCGCTAAAGAAGAGGTGTTACAAAGCTTCCAATGCGACCTTGAATACGGGCTCTGACCTTACACACACACACACACACACACACACACACACACACACACACACACACACACACACACACACACACACACACACACACACACACACACACACACACACACACACACACATTTCGTACCTTGGTAACTGAAATAAGCTCACCTGTACTGCTCCTCTTCATTAGGTGTTCGGGCTTGAGGCAGGTGTGCAAGTAAAACATTTTCCCCTCTGGACAGGTGTGTGTGTGTGTGTGTGTGTGTGTGTGTGTGTGTGTGTAAGGGTAAGTCATGTGTAGGGTACAGTACGGTAAGGGATTATGAGTTACTGATGGACTAAGAAATATTGACAGGTGTTTGAACAATGACGATTAAGGTGGGCATGTAGTTTTTGAGGCTTTTCCATACCGTTTCTCGTGTTTTTCTCACCCTCTCCCGTTTTTTTTTTTCGTTTTTTTGTTATCCTTTTCACTCTGCCTTTCTCCCTCAGTTTTTCTTTTTATTTATTTCATTATTTGGTGTGGTATTGGGTTGAAATATAGGGGTCTCTCTCTCTCTCTCTCTCTCTCATTTTTACTGGGTACTGTAGGGATTATAGCCAGACCGAATTGAAGGGCAAACGAAACTGGACACATGGACAGGTGTGTGGACGAAGGAGATTAATGACGAATCATAATAATTTTTGCAAGTTTTTCGTGCTCCATCTCCTCGCTTTTTTTTTTTTTTTTTTTTTTTCACTTTTCGTTTTTCTTTCCACTCATTTTCGTTAGTGTCTTTAGTTTTTTTTTTTTTTCTCCTGTTCTGCTCTTTCTCCTTGGTTTTTCCCTTCACTTTTCGTTTTTCTTTCAGTTCGTTTTTCTCCTTCTTTATTTTGGGTCTTTTTCGTCCTGGTTTTACTCCGTTTTCCTTGTGTCCTATTTTTACGCTTTTTTCCTTATATTTGCCTCCTTCCCCCTTCAATATTTTACTCCTGTTACTTCCTCATCTCCAGTTCTTAATCCTTTCACCCCTAAAGGTCTGTCCTCAGCTGAATAATATTGGCATTCAAGATGGAGAGGTGGCAATTTTAGGCCAAGTTAGAATGAAGACAGCATCGATTTGGCCATATGTCAGTGCCAGCCGTGTCGTTTGCTCCAAATTCACGACACTGATTTTCAGAGTCCATGGAAGCAATAGCAGAAGACGTGACAGGGATTTTGCTTCCGATTGTACAACTCTTTTTGGAAATTTAAAGTTTCGAGAAAAGCGACATAGATTAGTTTTCTTCCCGATCGATCCTCAGTGTAAGGAGAAATGGGCGGCTTTATCGGCACATCGGTCGTACTGGATGATGATGATGATTATGATGATTGTGATGGTGGTAGTGGTGGTGGTAGTGGTGATGGTGAGGATGATGGTGGTGTTGGTGGTGAGGATGGTGGTACTGATGGCGATGATGATGATTATGTTGTTAGTGATGATGATGATGATGATGATGACACACCCTTCCATGGCTCCATGAATGGTAAACTGTTTCGTACGAATGCAAGACACTATATCAACCTCACATCCCGATCGCTTATACCACTCAAAACAAAGCAATCCGATACAGAAAACCGATGCAGAGTTATATCGGCACATGGGCAGCGCTTTTCAGGAATTTTTATGGTTGAGAAATAAATGGTGGATGGGTGATATATAGGTATGGGAGGGTACGAGGGAGGCGCTGTATATCTGCCGGCGCCACACCGATAAAGAGATGAATATGGAGAGGATTGGAGGGGGGAAGGGTGGGGTGAAGGGAGGGAAGGTAAGGGGAGAGGAAAGGGACCAGGGAAAAGGAGAGGTTATGTTGAAGGGAGAGGAGACGAGACGAGAGGAGGGGAGAAGAAAGCAGAGGAGGAAAAGAGAGGAGGGGGGGTGGAGAAGAGAGGAGAGGGGAAAAGAGAGGAGAGGAGAGGTTAGGTCAAGGGGAGGGGAATGGGAGGAGGGAGAAGAGGGGTCGTAGGGAAGGTAAGAAAAGGAAAGGAAATATGACCAGGGAATACAGAGGAGTACAAGGAACACACTCATGAATCTATTAGTCTTCGAGAAAGTAGGCAGTTACTGCAGCATGTATTTTAGGAGTTTGGTAGAAGTTAATATTTGCAAAACAGTAGTACTTAAAGCTGTGGTCTGCAGGGAAGAAAGGGAAGACCAAACAGTATAGAGCGCCAGTAAAAGTTCTTGTATGTTCACAGAAATACACTGACATTTGAATATACTTCTGTAATTATGAAACCAGTATTTATTATGTATGTATGTATGTACGCTACTTGTTTTTATTTATAAATTTATCTATTTGTTTTTATTTTGGAGTTTGGTTGTTTCTGTATTCTGGGGACGGGGTAATGCGGGTAATTCATTCTGGCTTCATAAATACCATATCATTCTCGTGGGTGACGGTCTCCAAGTTGCTGTCTAAATCCCTGTCTATGCATTCATCTTTATCTGTCGCACCAATTTGTATTTATCCATTCATAGGTCCGTCTACCCATCTATCTACCTGTCAATCTGTCCTGTTATATCCCTTTGTTTGTACCATATGTGTACCTGTCATCTGTCTAGCTGTCTCCCTTTGTCTATTCCATCTGTCTACCTGCCATTCTATCTACCTATCTCCCTTTGTTTGTCTATCTATCCATCATTTCAATTTGTCATTTTCTGTTTGTCATTTTACTTGTATGGAGGAAAAAAGAATGAATTGCCAAAGACGCCACCGAATCGAAGGAGTTAATAAGGTGATGTTTGTATGGTAGGGAAGGAAGAGAGAGGTAGGAAGGAAGGAGGAATGAGGGAAGGAGAAAAGCAGGTAGGAGACACAGGAGGAAAGAACGGAGAGGGAAAATGAGGGAAGGGAGAGGAAATGCAAAAAAATGTGGAGGTGAATATGTGCATGTCCGCAAAGAGAGAGAGAGAGAGAGAGAGAGAGAGAGAGAGAGAGAGAGAGGAGTGATAGGGGAGAACAATAAAAAGTTGGGGTAGAGAGAGACAGATAAAGGATGGAGGGGAGTAAAATAAATGAATATGCATTTATATGTGTATTAGAGGGCGGGAAGGAGAGCGGAAAAAAAGAAAAGAGAAAAGAGTGAAGGATAAGATGAGGAAGGGGAGAGGGATGAGAAGATGAAAGGAGAGAGAGAGAGAGAGAGAGAGAGAGAGAGAGAGAGAGAGAGAGTAGTTACTGTACCCCTTTTACTGTAACTTGGCTTAAAATTGTCATCTCCCCATCTTCATGGCTGAGTTTTAACAATAGATGAACACTAGAGAATTATTGTACTAATCATGAAGAAGTGCTATGGAAAGGATGTAGAGTCCTAGTATTGTCTATTCTGCCACTGGGCTTCATGAAATAGGGCTGCAAAAGGACGAAAATCTGGGCCAAGTTAAAGTGAAATGAGTTTGGCACTGTCGCCATTAACCCCTTCATGGGAGAGAGAGAGAGAGAGAGAGAGAGAGAGAGAGAGAGAGAGAGAGTTTTGTAATTTTTTCTCTCATAAACCCTAGACGATTTTGTTCAGCAGAGTGAGTCATAGGAGCTTGAGATTGTTAAAGAGACACTGAAATAGACCTAAGGAAACGCAGATATTGAAGAGTAAAAGGAAAGGTAATTACTCAGAGAGACGACGGTAATAAAATGAGTGGAAAGATAAAAAACTAAAAAACTGATATTGTGTACAAAAAGTAACGATTAAAATGAGAGTTAAAATGATAAGAAAGACGACGATAAGATGAGAGACAAATGTATGGAAGGAGAAAGACAAGGAGAAGCAAAACAAGAGTATGAAGAGGAGGAGGAAAAACATATAAGAAAAAAAATGCAGATAAAAAAAAGGAGATATGAAGAAAAAGGTAAAATAACAGCCTAAGAAATAACAATAGGAAGTAGAAATAAAAACATTAGAATATGAAAATGGGAAAAAAAATGTAAAATAACAGTCTAAGAAATATTTATCTATCTATCTATCTATAGCCCGACGCCCTAATCCCGCAAAGGGTGGCCGCAGACAAAACGCCTCCAAGTCACTCTAAGAAATAACTAAGGAAAAATGAGTAAAAATTAGGAGTGAATGTAAATAGTTATCTAAGTTTTCCTGCTGCCATTTTAACTTTGAGATTAAAAGTGTTGGTCATCATTCACCCCAGTGCTTGTAAATCACTCCCGTTTTGCATGTAAAGCTTGATAATTTGACTACATAGCCATCCGTACACTCAGATGCACACATGGGATCATATTTAGCTTAACACACACACACACACACACACACACACACACACAGAGTTTCCTAGATCCCATGCTCTCTTTTCTGTGCATATGAACCCAATTTTTAAAAGGATATTTTAGTTTCTCACAATAATACTTGTCTACAAATTTTTTAGTACCCTCTCTCCCTCCCACACTACATCTCTCTCTCTCTCTCTCTCTCTCTCTCTCTCTCCCCTTTCCCCTAATACTCCCCGTTCTCCACTACTTATACTCCCATTGCCCTCAGCCTATCTCACCTTCCCACCACCCCCTTCTTCCCCACCAACACACCCTTTAACCCCGCCACCACACCCTTTAACCCCGCCACCACA
>NC_137023.1:55335110-55410110 GCF_032717465.1 Coenobita brevimanus | reverse complement strand
CATCATTCTCTCCTTCCCTCCTCCTCGCCATCATTTCTCTCTCTCCTTCCCTCCTCCTTTCCATCATTTCCCTCCCCTCTCCCTCCGTCCCTCCCGAGCTGACAATGGCTGCTATGACGTGAGCCTCTCAGCGGGATTTTACAGCACGGATAATAAGCCTCCATCCCTGAGAGAGAGAGAGAGAGAGAGAGAGAGAGAGAGAGAGAGAGAGAGAGAGAGAGAGAGAGAGCTTGCACCCTTATCCTTCACTTACTTCTTTTCACAAACTGATATTTTTTTTTTCTTTTTCTCCCGTTTTTTTTTTTTTTTTCCCCCAGTTCTCTCATTCTTCACCCTCCTGTCCTTCCCTTTGTCTCTCTCCTCCCTCGCCTCCTCCTCTCTCATCCCAATCCCTGTCTTCCCCTTCCCTCTCCCTTCCCTTCCCCCCCTCTGTCTTCTCCCACTCTCTCACATACTCATTCCCTCATTTTGCACCCTCCTATCATTCCCCCCTTTCTCCTCCCTCACGTCTTTCCTTCCCATCGTCCTCTCTCTTCCCCTCCCCCTCCCCCTCCCCTCCCCTGCCCTCCCATACACCCACCTATCATACCCTGCCCTGCCCCCAAGACCCCGCTACAAGTAAGGCTGTTTTTCATATGCAAATCTCAGTACTTTTTGACCTTTATTATATCCTGTCTCACTATGGCGGAGAGAATGGAGAGAGAGATTTGCCCAGACTGACATTGCTTTTTTTAAGGTTTTGTGTGTGTGTGTGTGTGTGTGTGTGTGTGTGTGTGTGTGTGTGTGTGTGTGTGTGTGTGACTTTTTTGTTTGTTGGAGTGAATGGGGTGGGGAATAATTTAGCTTTCATTGTACCTTGAGGACTCTTTCTTTAATTTCCATGTTTGCAGTGTCCTTGTTACATGTCACGAAGTAGTTGAGGGTTGTTAGGCATCCTTGTTTGAGAGAATGACATCTTACCAAAAAGCCTGTAGGGAAAGTGAGAGAGCTGGATGGTGGATAGGGAAGGAAGGAGAGAGGAAGAGGGACAGTGGAGGGAGAGACGGAGGAGACAGACAAGAAGGGGAAGGAAGGAGAGAGAGAGAGAGAGAGAGAGAGAGAGAGAGAGAGAGAGAGGGGACAGTGGAGGGAGGTGAAAGTAGAGACCGAGGACAGAAGAGATACAAGGGAAATGAAGAATTGAAAGACTGTATATGAGAGAGAGAGAGAGAGAGAGAGAGAGAGAGAGAGAGAGAGAGAGAGAGAGAGAGAGAGAGAGCAATGCACATACTGTCTAGTCAATCCTATGTATGGCATCAGATAAGCCACTTTGAAATGGGACGAGAGAGGGGGTGGGGGAGGAGGGGAGGCAGTGGTAAAATGATCACTTCTTATTAAGGACCCTATACGGCGCAGGCAGGGGGTGAGGCAGGG
Source organism: Coenobita brevimanus (assembly GCF_032717465.1). Lineage (NCBI taxonomy): Eukaryota > Metazoa > Arthropoda > Malacostraca > Decapoda > Coenobitidae > Coenobita > Coenobita brevimanus. The sequence continues at coordinate 55,408,697 of NC_137023.1, read as the reverse complement.
TAAGGGTGAGGCAGGGTAAGGGTTAGGTAGGTTAAAGATGAGGCAGGAAAAGGATTAGGTAGGGTAAGAGAGAGCAGTAATGAAGTTAGGCGGGAAGGAGGTTAGGCAGTTAGAATATGAGAAAAAGGCTTAGATTTATCCTTATTGATTCCACGCGTTACTAAGGCAGACAATCCGTGTTTGCTGAGTCTAAGTCTTCCCCAAGAATACGACCCACAACAGTCAGTGTTACATCCACATCCCTAGTTATATTCCTGGCTAAACATAGGTAAGGGGGAAGCAAACTGAATTGTAAATGGAGAAGGCAAGGCAGGGATGTTCACCGACTCTCCTTCTGCTGTAACTTTTTTTTTCACTTTTTTCTTTTTGCCTAATTCCCTTCGTAGTCTCACTTTTGGCCTCACTCCGTTACTGCCTCACCCCGGTACTGCCTCACCCATCGCCTGCCTAACCTCCGTCCTGCCTTACCCCCTCCCTGGGCATCAGAGGAACCTTAATAAGAAGTGATCATTTTACGAGAGAGAGAGAGAGAGAGAGGAGGGGGGAGAGTCACTGTTGATGTGCAGTAGGTATGTGACAAAGGTGAAAGGGATGAAGGAAGGAGAATTAATCCATAAATAATTTCCCTTGTTTTTTTGCATCTATCTACCTGTCTATCTGTGTATCTCTTTATTTGTCTGTCTATCTGTCTATGTATCTGTGTATCTCATTTTTTGTTTGTCTGTCTATCTATCTATCTATCTGTTTGTCTATCTGTTCATGTATGTATCTACTTACCTGCTGTACCTACCTGTCCATCCATCCACCCATCCAACCGATTATCAACCCACATCACTTTATCTACCCATTTACATATCTATCCATCTATCTACTACTGGAATCGAACCCGGGTCCCTGTACCTGCGGACCGCGTGACCTGCCTCGTCCCGGACCCTCACGCTAAGGTGTGTTAATGGCTGGACAAACAGGCAGGTTAAATACATAAATGGGGGGTGAGTGAAAGGCAAGTGATTCGACTGGGCTAATTTGAGAGATATTAGGGTTTACGAGAGAGAGAGAGAGAGAGAGAGAGAGAGAGAGAGAGAGAGAGAGAGAGAGAACACTGAAGTAGTGAAAGGAGAAAGGTATGTACGAGGGAAATGAAGATGTGTGTGTGTGTGTGTGTGTGTGTGTGTGTGTGAGAGAGAGAGAGAGAGAGAGAGAGAGAGTACACCACTGTCTGTATTCCTCGCCCCATTATTTGACCTAATGGCTTCTGAGACGAGGGTGATTAGGTCGCTATGGGTCCGCTGGGGTGACCTCGGTTCGTCCTGTTTAATAAAGTTTAATAATTTTGCTTTATTACCGCTTTATTTCTTTACATTAACCGCAAGACGCCTGGTTGATCGAGTGTCGCTTCCTTTCATCTTGGTGGAGAATCTTATATAAATCCTTAAGAACAGTGGAGTCTTATGTATGTATGTATGTTTGTATGTATTTATTTATTTATTTGTATCGTCAACTGGGCCTTCATCAATTTTAAGATGGATCTAAGGGGGATTATTTGATCTGAAATTACGTGACATGATTTTGAGTTGAGAGAAATGGGCCTGAGCGACTTTGGCTGGGTTTGGATATGACCGAAATGACCTTAAAAAAAAATAAGATGTAAAAAATTGAACGATTTAAGTTAGATCTGCAATTTTTGACACGTTAGTTGCCCTAAATGTCACAACTGTATGTATAGTTTTAGAAATGGTGCTTCACTCTTTCTTCTTTTCTCTCTCCCCCCTCTTTACTCTCTCATCCACCCTTCCACTTTCCGTTCCACTGCCACCTCCCTCTTGTTATCCCCTCCATCCTGCTTCACCTTCTTGTTTTTCTTACGTTCCATCCTAGCTTATATCTGCCTCCTCTCCTCTTCCTTCCTTCCTTCCTTCCTTTCATTCCCCTTTTCGTTGCCCTCTTTTTTTTTGTCCTCATTCCATAATTGTTTCCATCGATTTTCTTTCTCCACTTGTCACCCGCCCTTCCTTTCATTCTCATTCTCACAGCTCTTTACTCTCTCTAGCTCCTCTCTCATTCCTCTGTTTTACTCCTCTCTTATGTTTCTCTTCCATTCCGTCTTTCCCTGTCTCCTGGCATTCGCTGGATCCTCCTTTCCCAGTCACTCGTCTCCCTCTCTCCCTTTCAACTCCCTTTTTCACTGCCGCCCTTTTTAGCACCCTCTCTCCCCCCACACCCTATTCACCCTCAGGCTATAGAGACCAGCTCAAGGCATTCCACATTCCTACACATAAAAAAGAAAATAATAATAATAATAACTGAAAAGGAAAACGTGAAAAATCCTTGCCTCTTCGACCAGCCAGCCCCTTTCAGCCCCACGCGACCCTCTCCAAACAGTCCTCGTTGCTTATGTCCCTTTTTTTTTTTTTTTTTTTTTTTTTTTTTTTTTTTATCCTCTCCCTCCTCATCTTCCCTTGTGTTGGGCCTTTCCTTTAATTCTTCCTCCTCTCTTTCCTTCGCATCTCTGCCCTTTCTCATTCCTTTTCACTGTCTCATATGTGCGTTTTTTTACCTGTCCTTGCCTTTTCTCCTCCCCGCCTTTCTCTTCAGTGTTTCCTTCTTTTCTTTTCAGTTAGTTTCTCTGTTTTACCTCTTCTGTGTGCAGTCTTTTCTTTCTCTCATCTCTTCTTCCCTTATCTTCCTCTTCTTTCCTTTTCTCTGTCTCTTTCTTTTCCTTTCTCTGTCTCTTTCTTTTCCTCTCTACCATTTCTCGTAACGGTTTCTCCTTCCTCTTTCCTTATTCTCTTCTCTATCTACATATTTTTTTTTCCCTTCGTCCTTCTTCATCTTTTTCCTCGTTCTCTTCCTTCTCCTCTTTTCCTCCTCCTCCATCTTTTGTTCCTCTCTTCGCAGAACTTCCACCTTTCCTCCTCCTTTGCCTTCTATTCCTCCATCTGTGTGTCCTCTTCTTCCTCCCCCTCTATCCTCCTCTCATCATATCTTCCTTTCTCTCCTATTCTCGCTTCTCTTCTTTCATCGCGTTTCTTTCTTCTCCGATTCTCTCTTCTTATCTCTTCCTTTCTCTCCTCTTGTTTTTTCTTCTTTTCTTCTCTCACACCATTTTCTCTCTCTTCTTCTTCTATTTTCTTTGCTGCTCTTCTCCGCACAGTCCACATTCGCTCCTCTTCAAGCTGTAGTAAAAGAATACTTAATCCTCATTCTCTCAAAACTGGTTCTGGCCTCACCCTACTCCAACCCATTTCTACCCAACAAAACCCAATTCTTTATCTCTCCCAAGCCAGTCACAGCCACCCCAAGCCAGTCACAGCCAACCCACACCAGTTACACCTATCCTGGCTTACTCCAGATTTAGTCAGACAGCTCATAATCTAATCTAGTCTATCTTAACCTTATAACACAAACTATTTTTATCTGGGAAAACTTAGTTCTTTATCATACCCAAGCCAGTCACAGCCACACCAACCCAGCGGCGCCTAACCCAACCCAACCCAACCCAACCCAATTCCGTCCTTACTGAGTCCAGACTTAACTCAGATCAAATTCACCCCAACTTAATCCAAATATAACCAAGCTAACCAGTGTGTTCTTCCTGACTCACACCAAATTTAACCCAAATCTAACCTAACAACCCAAACTTAGTCTAACTAAACTCAAATCTAACCTTATTTAACCCCACCTCTTCTTTCTGACCCAAGCTAGTCTAATGTGAATCAACGTAGCCTAATGTAACCTAACTGCAGCCAACCTAACTACAACTTATTAAAATCCAATCAAAACCACTTGGATCCGCCTGCATAATTATATCCATTTAATCCTAGTTTCACTTGGATCTAATCTCCCTAACCTCGACTAAACCAGTGCCACTCTGACCTCAGCTGTGACCCAAATTCGACCCGGACCCATGCAAGCCAAATTCTACCGGACCCAACCAAACCTGGGCCAGGCCAGGTGAGGGTATGCAGTCAGGTCACGCTCCTCCATACCTGAATCAGTCACAACCCAGCAACCCGTAACCTTTTTTTTTACGCCTGATTTTCCCGGAGGAATTTAATGTGCACTGAAATTTTCCTCGTGCGATCGACTAGGCTATAGCTGGTTTGTTTTCATTTGACAGAACAGGGCGACTCCGACAGCTTGAATGACTAGTCGTGATTGTAAGAAATTTTGATAAGGTCTTAATTATGGGGCAGGAATGAGTCTCCCTGGTTACTACTCAGATCCACCCCTCAATTTGACTACACCTGGCCATCACAGGAGCCGAATTGGGTAAGGCTGGGAACTTTGTCAGATGTAAACAAACTTACTATAGTTTATTTTTTGACATAGGAGACAGTAAAATCAGTAATAATATTCTGTAGAACATGCATTGCCTTCTCATCACCTCCATTTTCTTATTTTCCCATAACTTCCTCCCGTCATAACTCCTTGTTCTTTATATATATATATTTTTTTTCCCACATATTTCTTGTTCATCTCATTTCCGGTGGCTTCATCCTTTGTCGTGATGTGATTTTATAAGCTGAACAAACTTCTCAACAACAACAACAACAACAACAACAACAACAACAACAGTAACAACAACAACAACAACAACAGCGTCAATGCAGCGTGTCAAGGGCTGCATTTTCCTCCCTGTTAGTCTCGGCACCTCTCCTCCCCCTCCCTCCCCCTTGCCCCTCCCCATTCCTCCCTTACTCCCCACTCCCCCATCTCCCTGGCCGGGTCGAGAACAATGGCCTTTAATATTCTAAAATACATCTACCTACCAATAACCCTGATGGGGAGACAAAAAAAAAAAAAAAAAAGATACTGAAACAAGAGGTGTATATATATTTTTACGCCCCCTCACCCCCTTCACCCTTACCCCCAACCTCTCCCTTCCTCCTCTCCCCTCCCTCCCCCAATCTTTTCTTCCTTCTCCGCCTCTTTCTTCCTCCCCCTCTTTTCTTCCGTATATTTCTGTCTTGAGTGTGTGTGTGTGTGTGTGTGTGTGTGTGTGTGTGTGTGTGTGTGTGTGTGTGTTTTATCTGTTCATACTTCCTGCGTTTCATTCCCTTATATTTTCTTCCTTTCTGCTTCCCTTCGTCATTTCTTCCATCGTTCATTCCTCACTCTTCCTTCCCTTCCTTTCGTCTTTCATTCCTTCTTTCATTCTACCTGGACCCTTGTCACAGAAATAGAGAGAGAGAGAGAGAGAGAGAGAGAGAGAGAGAGAGAGAGAGAGAGAGAGAGGGGCGACTAAAAAAAATTGTTGAAAAATTAGTTGATGCCTCTTATTCTTATCTAATTTCTTCCTCTTATCTCCATTTTTCCCTGTCGTCTTTTATCATGTATTCTTTCCCTTTCCTTTCATTCTCCGTCACATCTTTCTCCTTCGCGTCCCCCTCCCATCTCCCCTTCTCCGTTCATTTCTGTTCCCCCTCCCCCCTCTGTCTCTGTCTGTCTGTCTGTCTGTCTGTCTGTCTGTCTGTCTCTCTCTCTCTCTCTCTCTCTCTCTCTCTCTCTCTCACACACACACACACACACACACACACACACACACACACACACACACACACACACACACACACACACACACACACACACACACACACACACACACACACACACACACACGTATTAATTTTTCCCTCAGTCATCCTTCGGTATACTTTCTCCCTTCTTTTGTCTCCCCTCACATACTTTCTCTCTTCCCATCTTCTTCCTTCTTCCTCTCATTTTCCATCTCCATTTCATCTATGTCTTCTCTCTCTTCTCCATCTCTCGGTCTGTCCTCTCGCTCCTTTAGTTTCTCCTCACATCTTTCTCCCTGCTCATCTTCCATTTCCATTCTCTCTCTCATTTCCACTCTCTCACTTATCCCTCTGCTTACCACCCTTCCTCTCTCCCTTCCGTCCCTCCCTTCCTCCCTCCCTCTTCCTTTCTTCCTCCCTTTCACCCCTACCTTCTTTTATGGTCTCCCTCCGTCCTCCTCCTCCACCCCTCCCCACCGCCCCCACCTCCCATCTCCTCCCCTCCCTACCATTCCCTCCACCCTCCTCCCCTCCCCACCCCTCCCCTCTGCCTGTCCCTTCTGTATTAACGCACATTTACTCGCTCCAAAGAATTAAAGGATTTTTTTTTTACCAGTTCAGGCCGAGGACGTGCTTATTATTTCTTATTTCTGCTGCTGGATGAATTGCTACATCTCATGAAGGATCTCGTAGGGATGGGGTTGGAGAAAAGCTTTAGTGACCTCTTTGTTATAACGCATTCCTAGTAAGATAAAGTAATCTAATAATAATAATGATGATAATAATAATAATAATAATAATAATAATAATAATAACAACAATAACAACAGCAACAATAATAATAATAATAAAAATAATAATGAAGAAAGAGGGAGGAAGAAATTAATAGTAAAATAATATAAAAAATATATGTTCGTACTGAAGGGGTCTAAAAGGACTGAGAGAATGGTGTGTGTGTGTATAATCTCTCTCTCTCTCTCTCTCTCTCTCTCTCTCTCTCAATCCCCTTTTTTCTGCCTCTACAAGCATCCCTTTCATCCTCCCCCCCCCTCCCCTTCTCCCTTTCAGCTCCCTAATACTCCCTTAATGAAAATAGGGCGCGATGCAGGTATTATGTAAGTACCCCCTCATCAAGTCCCCCCCCCACACTAATATCCCCCCTTCTGTGTCTAGTCTTACTCCCCCTCCCCCATCACTCACTCCCCTCCATACACTCATTCCACCTCCCCCCCATACACCCACTCCCCCACCTTCCCCATACTCTTCCCCCCCTTCTAACTCCTCTATCCCTCTCCTCTCCCCCTACTCCTCTCCCCTACACTCACTTCCCTTCCCTCCCCTTCATTCCCTCCCCCTACTCTTCCCCCAGCTACTCGCCTTATTCATATTATTTTCTCCCTCGCCTACAACCCGTCCACCTGTCAGTCTCTTGCCTCTTCATTCACCTTATATATTCTTTTCCCTTCATATATGCATTTTTTAATATATTTACCCATTTCCTTGCCTGTCAGTCTGTTTCTCCTCTTCTTTCACTGGCCCTTGGAATTCCTGTATTATTATTATTATTATTATTATTATTGTATTGTTACTATTATTATCATATGGATTATTTGTAGTAGTAGTAGTAGTAGTAGTCTTATATTACCTGTGAGGTGTAAGGGTCCATTGCTACAGAATACTTAATGCCAGGTGACCATCCTACGCCCCAGGTGGCTTTACCTGATCGATCAACCTTCCATCGCCTCTCAGGAATTCCAATCAATGCCACCAACACACCTGCCATTTTTATTTATTTATATATTTTTTGCAACACACCACCCATGTCACTTTTTCGCCTATTCATTTATACACCTCTGGATTTATACTTATTTTTTTTTTTTTTTATTGGCTAAGGAATAATGTCGGCCTTTTTAATACCCCTCCATTTCGAAACGTGCCTCCATGTCTTAAAAAAAAAATGTTTGATAGCAGAAAAAGGACAATCGGACTGAAGAGGTTAGTCATTTTTCCCCTCTCCCTGTCAGTCGGCTGTCTTGTTACGGTACTTCCTTAATTTTTGTATATTTTTTTCTCCTGCCACTTCCACCTCCACTTCCCCCCCCCCCCCGTCACACACACACACACACACACACACACACACACACACACACACACACACATTACACTTGTTTATTGTGTTTGCAGGTAAATTCAGCATGAGGCTTTGTGCAGGTAGCTCATAAAAGAGTTATTTTGCTTCGCTTATCATCCATCACCCACCCGAGTTGAAAGCAGCCCCTTTGCAACTTGTTAAGGAAATGGAATGTTGCAGAGAGAGAGAGAGAGAGAGAGAGAGAGAGAGAGAGAGAGAATGTGTGTGTGTGTGTGTGTGTGTGTGTGTGTGTGTGTGTGTAGAATAACATCTTGTCGTGCTTTTATTGTATTGCCCATTGACACATTGGATTTGTATTGCGGGAATTGTTATTGTTGTTGCCCGTACAAGTGAGTAATATCGAATCAACAGCGGGGCAAGATACAGGTGTAATCATTGTACCTGAAGCAAATTGTAAAGAACTTAGACGGACTTAAACAGACAGAAATAGGACAGAATTGATAAGCTTATTTTACGGCAGAAGTGACTCTAGAATGGTTACTAGATCCCAATGATTTCTAGATCCAAGCTGACTGAACTTGATTTTGATCTAGTTGGACCCGATTGAATTTCCTGTCACCATTTTGTCGCTAATGCCCACCGTCCATTTTGAATCCATTTTGAATACGCGGTACATATTTTTGACAAGTGTGATGGTTTTAGTGGGGTGTTTTTGTCTTTTTTTTTGGGGGGAGGGGGTCTCGTATCAGGTGAGTTAACACTAAAGCAATTCAAATAGGTACACACTTCCCTATTTTAGTCACTTCGCGTCTACTCGGTCAGCAGTCCGTCGCTCTACCACTTGACCACCATCTTCCCTAAATTGCACCTTAGTGGCCGTGAACCAGCCCTAATGGAACAAAATGAACCTGGGTGCTGTAGAATGTACCTGAATTGCGCTGTCTGGCTTTGAACGTAGCTGGAAATGACCTAAAAGCATGGAACACAAGTGGCCTCAAATGACCTCAGATGACCTCTCAACTAATTCCTCCTTGATTAGCTTGTACAGGGAAAATAGCAGGTCCATTTCGAGTTGTTTTCTGGCGATTATGATGGTTGTAATGGCGCGACGCAGGTAAGTGGCCAACGAACTCACTTTTTTTTTTCTCTCTCAGTCTCCTCTTCTTCCTTGGTCACTCCTCTTCTTTATCCACCTATTCTATTAGTTCCTTTTTCGCTCTTTTTTTTTCTTTTTAATTTTCCATATTTTTCTTCTACCACTTTTTCATAAACTCACTATGTCTTTCTCTGTATCTTTATTTATTCATCACCTAGTAACGTTATATATAATTTTCCCTTTACATTTTTCACCGCCTTTATTTTCACTTTCCTCACTACGCCTTCCACATAATTTTCATCATTTTCCTCACTGCTTCTCATCATCGTTTCTGTATTTATTTTATTCATAACGTAGCAGTGCTTAATATATTTTTCTTCTACTTCTTTCATCACATTTGCTTCAGTTATTCTCGCTCCCTTTATCACACCCTATTTATCATTTTCCTCACTGCTTCTTTCATCATTTTCCTCACTGCTTCTTTCATCACCATTTCAGTATTTTTTCATCACCACTCCTTTCTTTCTTGATGTTCGGGAAAGGGAATTACGTAAATATATCCCAACTCAAATGTTAAATCAAACTGTATTTTAACTCTCTTTGGAGTTTCCCCTCTCAGTAGTAAGCCCTTTTCATTTACCCTATACAATCTTATATTTGTCTTGTTTTTCTCTGAGAGAGAGAGAGAGAGAGAGAGAGAGAGAGAGAGAGAGACAGACAGACAGACAGAGGGAGAGTCTTACAAATCTTTAACTAACTGAATGCATGTGGAAATGAAAATGTGTGTGTGTGTGTGTGTGTGTGTGTGTGTGTGTGTATGTGTGTGTGTGTGTGTGTGTGTGTGTGTGTATGTGTGTGTGTGTGTGTGTGTGTGTGTGTGTGTATGTGTGTGTGTGTGTGTGTGTGTGTGTGTGTGTGTGTGTGTGTGTGTGTGTGTAGTATTTTATTTTTGTTCCGCATATGGTCCCCTTTTTACCAACACCCATTTTCCCCTGACACCAAAGCCCCCTACACTCCTTTCTCTCCCCTTTGATACGCGTATGTAATCAAGCCCCTTTTTACCTCCCCCTACCCCTCCTCTCTCTCCCCACCCCTCCCTTCAGATGCAAGCGAGAAGGGGGAGAGGAGGGGGAGGGAAGAGGGGGAGGAGGGGGAATGTTGTCGGTGCATTGTGTAAAATGATGGCTCGCTGAACTTACGTAATTAAACCTGTCTTTCTCCTGGGCAGTGGCGGGGAGGTGTTTTGTGTGTGTGTGTGTGTGTGTGTGTGTGTGTGTGTGTGTGTGTGTGTGTGTGTGTGTGTGTGTGTGTGTGTTTATCTGGGCCTCTTGGTACCTGAAGGATTAATATGTGTATGCATTTTTTTTTTTTTTTAATAAGAAGAAAGGTGATGATGATGATGATGATGATGATGATGATGATGATGATGATGATTTTACATAAACTGTTCTTCGTAATAAAACACTGTGCTCAGGCGCTGTCTTTGCTGAGTACCGGTTAATTCATGTGTAGAAGAGCTAACCAAAGAAGAAATCAAGTGTTCAATGTGATAATGTGCTGTGCTGAGGCGGTGTGTTTGCTGGGTCATCTGCTGGTGTTTCAAGCTGGGGAGGAGTGTTGCTGAGTGGGTAGTGTTGTCTTATGTAAGTAGTGGGACTTAGAATGTACACCGTTCCGACCTCAGCACTTGTATAGAAAAACACACACACACACACACACACACACACACACACACACACACACACACACACACACACACACACACACACACATTGTCGTTATTAGTGATTTCATTTTATTATTGAATATAGATTGACTTTGAGCGGTTCTTCTCTCCTCCAGCCTAGATGAACTTTTGACTGGGCTCCTGGTAACGATATGGAAGAGAGAGAGAGAGAGAGAGAGAGAGAGAGAGAGAGAGAGAGAGAGAGTACACTGTAAATATCAACCAATCTGCTATATAAATTACTTGACCTTTCTGACCCACCCTAGTATTCCTCAGTGGCATTCAATTCCCATTTAGTTTTAGTTTTAATTTAGTAACCTGTTTGTTTTCTCTTTCTAGGTGAGTACTGATGAGCTGAGGTGTTCTTTGTCTGTCCCTGAAGCGGCATGGTGAGTGTTTTAAGTGTGTTTGTGTGTTTTTATGCGTTTTTACTCGTATGTGTATGGTGGTATAAAAACGATCCTTGTGCTACTATCATCAGTGGTGTTTTTTTTTTCTTCATCTGACGGAACTGGGCCATTCTCACATCTTGAATACTAACCCATTATTGCTCGAAAGTATACGAGGTTGAGTTATGAGGCAGGAATGAGTCTCCTTGGTTGCTATTCAGATATATCCTCCAGTCAGACCAAACCTTCCCTTCACCTAAATTGCAAATGGGTTTCAGATTTGTCAGGTGAAAATAACCGGACCATAGTATAAAAATGACAGTCTTCATTTAAACTGTAATTGACTGGAGGGATTTTTTTCTATGTCGTCTGAAATTTGCTGAAAGATCGATGTGTGGTGAACCTGAACGATGCTTTTCCGTTTGCTTCTGTAGGTAATTATGGTTAGGTAGAGAAAATCCGATTATTGAGGTATTAGTAATAAGTTGCTGTAATAAATAAAATGAATAATAATATGCTTTGGTGGCTGCTTAGGACTGCGTGAGGGAATGGATTAATTGGTTGTTATGATAGTCTCTTGGTTAATGGCAGTGTGTGTGTGTGTGTGTGTGTGTGTGTGTGTGTGTGTGTGTGTGTGTGTGTGTGTGTGTGTGAAAATTAGCTTTAAACTGAGGGTGCCATTTTTCGTGATAGCTGTCAGAATCTAGAAAGGAAACTTTAATATGACAAAAAGTTAATCAAGTTAGGCTTATGGTACTTGTTGCTATATAGAGATGAGGATTTTTTATTTTTTTGTTAGAAATATAGAAAATGGGTATATCTCATGCATCGAAGTGTGTTGCCTGATGATGATGATGATGATGATGATTGTGATGATGATGATGATGATTGTGATGATGATGATGATGATGATGGTGATGATGATGATGATTAATTATGGTATTTTGGAAGGTCAGTGTTGTGGAGTACACTTATAGAGCGGTCTTTATGGCAGTGACGTAATGGCCTCTCGTGACTTGGTAATTACACACACACACACACACACACACACACACACACACACACACACACACACACACACACACACACACACACACACACACACACACACACACACACACACACCTATGAAATAACCTCTTGATAGCCAGCGGTGTGTGTGTGTGTGTGTGTGTGTGTGTGTGTGTGTGTGTGTGTGTGTGTGTGTGTGTAAACTGAGGGAGACGGCCTGGGCTTAACCAACAGTAAAGGCCTCTCATAAAACCAACCCTCCTGTACTCAAAAAACATAATATGCTTTTTTAGGGGAGGGAGAGAGAGTGAGGGAGGGGGAGAAGGAGGGGGAGGGGGGTTCATAATACCTCCTTCTCCCCTCTTCCTCCTTCCCCTCACCCACTTCCCCTCACGAACCAATTTCCTCCCCTCACCTAACCTCAATTTGGAAATATGGTGTGAATTTTTTCGTGTTAGTTTCCATATTATTCTTGATCTTGGGAAAAATGGATATATATGTAGGAGAGAGAGAGAGAGAGAGAGAGAGAGAGAGAGAGAGAGAGAGAGTAATCTAACATATCCATAACACTTCTAGTTCTAACCTCGTCTGACTGAAACTAAATTGTCTGGCTGAAACGAAACTATCAGAGACGAGCCAATCGAAACGGGGGATCCTCCGAGAAATCTGTGCCCGTCCTGGGAGAAAAAATAGGCCCAGTAAACCTTAAGAAAGAGCTGCGTAACGCCTCTCGTGTGCTTAATTAGTACTCATAGCCGTCCGTCCTGGGATAATAAAAGGCGTAAAGAGGGGCCCCGTATCGCTCCTGGGCCGGTGTGATTACGCTATTAATATTAATTTTGAGGAGGGGAAAGAGGGGAGAGTTGGAGGAGGGAAAGAGGAGAGGTGGAGGAAAGAAAGGGGAGAGGAGGGAGGCATGGCTTGCAGAGGGATGAGGGGAGAGGAGGAAAGGTAGAGAAGAGATTTTCAGGAAGTGGAAAGGGGAGACTTGGAGGAAAAGGAAAAGGGGAGACTTGAAGGAAGGAGTCAGAGGAAACTTGGGGGAATGGGAGAGGGGAGACTAGGAGAGGGATGAAGGGAGATGGAGGAGTGGGAGAGGGGAGAGTTGGAGAAGGGAGTGAGGGATGCTTGGAGAGGGATGAGGCTTGGAGGAATAGGGGAGTGGAGAGTTGATGGAGGAAGTGAGGGAAAGTTTGGTGAGGGACGAGGGGAGAAGGAGGAAAGGGAGAGGGGAGAGTTTAGGGAGGAGTTGAGGAAGTGAGGGAGAACTTGGAGGGGGAGTGAGGGGAGTATTGAAGGAGCGGGAGAGGGTAGCTTAGAGGAACGGCAGAAGGATGAGGGGAAAGTGAGGAGATGGAGATATTTATAATGAGGGAATGAGAAGAAGAGTTTGAGGAAGGGGATAGGAATGAGGGGAGGCATAGGGAATTAGGGAAATGAAGGGAGAGAGGGGAAAGGGAAAACGAGGGAGAGGGAGTGGGGAGTGAGGAGTGAGAACAAAGATGGAAAGAAATTATAGAAGGGGAAATGGAGTCAGGGCTGAAGTGGAAGGGATTAGAAAAGGGGAAACAGTGAAGGAGGAGACAACTAAGGGGAGATTGGAGGACGGGTGAAGGGAAGTGAGGGGATAGTGGGGATGAAGGTGAGGGGAATTTAACTCCATTCAGCCCGAGGACGTCATTCATAACATCCATGCTATCTCCAGTTTTCTTCTCCTTCAGACAGACTTTCCGTATTTCACTTACTTTTTTGTTATGAGATTCACCTAAAAAAAAAAAATAAATAAATATATGGAGACGGGAAGTAAAAAAAAAAAAAAATGTCCTCGAGCTGAAAGGGTTGAGCCGGGAGGTGGAGGGGAGGCGAGGGAAGAGAGGGGAAAAAGGGGAAGTAAAAAAAGGGAGAAGGTAAGGGGTGAGGGGAAGAGTATTGGAGTGAGGGGAGGGAGAGGAGGGGTGGTGGGTGAGGGGAGGAAGATTGAAAGGTGTAGATAGGAGAGAAAGGGATGAGATGGGCGAGGGTATAGAATAGCATAGGTAGAAAGGGGAAGAGAATGGCGGAACAGAAGGGAGGGAAGGGAAGGAAAAAAGAGGGGAGAAAATGTGTTTAAAAGATGAAGGGAAAAGGTTAAAGGAGAGGGTGAAAAAAGACAAGATATATATATGTATGCATGTATGTATGTTTGTATGTATATGTATTAATGTATAGATAGATAAACAGATAGATAGATAGAAGCACAGACAGATTGACAGACAGACAGACATAGGTAGATTGATTGATTGATTGATAAACGTTAGACAGATATAATTGGTAGGATGAAAAGGGAGAACAAAACAAAGAATTGAAGGGAGAGGGAGAGAAGGAATCAGGGTAAAGAAAGAGCAGAGGGAAAGCATGAAGGGTGAGGGAGAGGGTGAGGGAGAGGGAGAGGGAGAGGGTGAGGGGTAGAGCCTAGTTAGAGTAAGCCATAGAGGGTTGGATCTTTTGATGGCTTCATTTTTACAACTTATGAGCCAGGAAATGAAGGGGTGAAGGTATGTGAGAGGGAGGGAGGTAGAGAGGGAGGAAGGGAGAGGAAGAGGGAAGGGGGAGAGGGAGAGAGTGGAGAGAGAGTGGAGATAGATAGGGAGTTGGAGAGAGAGGGAAGGAAGGGGTAAAGAAAGAAAGAAGGATAGGAAGGAGGAAGAGAAGAGGAAGAAAGGGAAAGGATGGGAAGGAGGTGGAGAGAGAGGGAGCAAAGGAATGGACTAAAAAGGGAAATAAGGGTACGAGCAGGAAGGCAAGAGACAGGATAATAGGAGAGAGAGAGAGAGAGAGAGAGAGAGAATTAGGAGTGTTATAGGCCTGCTTTCCCCCAGAGGTCATTAAAACTCTCTCTCTCTCTCTCGTAGTGGATACATAAATGATAAAACATAATAACGTCCTCTGTAATCGCCTTATCTAAACGCGACTAAAAGCGTGATTAATATTAACACTTGGTATGCTGTGGGTCATTAAATATTCCAGGATATTATTAAAAATCAGGTTTATTTTGGTAGCAGGAATTTAAGCAGGACTGATTTTATTATTATTATTATTATTATTATTATTATTATTATTATTTTCATTAATTTTATTGGTGTTGGTGGTGTCATACTGTTATTATTATTATTATTATTATTATTATTTTAATCATCGTCTCTGAGTTTTTTTAAGTTATATAATGTAATCTGGAAGTAATAAGATATTAGTGTCCATCTACCGATCTTTCATGTCCATCCACCCTTCGTTCCATTCTGTATCAGTATCAGTCTATCTTTATCTATCTGTATCCTGTCTTTTTATCTACCTCATAAGCACATTGCCTGTAAATATAATCAATAGACGGCACCTGGACTGATGAATGTCCGTGCATTCGCGGAAGAAGAGTCTATATCTATTAATCTGTCTTCCATTTTATCTGTATATTTCCGTCTGTCCGTATTATTCGCTCACCTTTGTTTCCTAAAATATTCATTCCCTTCTCTTTATGTATCGATTCGTTTTTATTGCATCCCTAAATGTTCAGTGTGTTTTTTTACTTTGTTTCGTCTCTGTTTACAAGGATATTCGACTCCATGTGTATGTGGGATTGCTACCTGGTGGTGTTGGATAGCAGGTGTGTGAGGAAGGGTTTTTGTCTGTCTGTCTGTCTGTCGTATCTGCTGTATGGATTTTTTTAAACATTTAATTTAGTTTTCCTTCCTCTGTTCATCTTGCGTAAAAAATATAAAGATATATTATCGATGTCTCTGTCAAACTGCTTTAATTTGCGTTCACATCTGTCTTTCACTCACTCACTCACTCATTCAGTCATTCAGTCAGTCAGTCAGTCAGTCGGTTAGCCAGTCAGTCAGTCAGTTAGTTTATCAGTCACTCAGTCTCCATTTTACCCCTACATCTCCTTTTCCTGTATCAGTTCATCTAAATATCACTAAATAATTCCTTTCTGTATATCGATCCAGCTTTAACCCGTCTATGTAAACGTGCTATCTATCTATTTTTTCTCCCGTCTGTAAATGTCCTATCCATCCATTTTTCTCCTCCTGTCTCCGTAAATGTTCTGTCTGTCTGTTTTTTCTCCCATCTCTGTAAATATTCTGTATCTATTTTTTCCTCCGTCTGCAAATGTCTTCCCTGTATAATTTTTTTCCCGTCTCTCAGTGTCCTGTATATCAGTTTTTTCTCCTTTTACGACCACACCTGCCCGTACCTGTGTGTGGGGGATTGATGGGTGGCGGAGTGATGGGCAACCGTGTGTTCCTGGAAGTGCTTGGCCAGGTAAGGTATGGAGAGACCTCATCGAATTGCTCTTACCTTAACGTATAGGACGGTGGATGGTGCTGGCGGTGGAGGGAATGGGAGTATCACACGAAGAGATGGATTGGTTTGGGTGGCATTATTTCATATTTTGCCGTATAATCATGAGGACACACTTTTTCGAAGCCTTTAACCTCTTCAGTGGTGATGGAGGTAGTAGTGGTGGTGATGGTGGGAGGAATGGAAGTAACACACGAAGAGATGGATCGTTTTTTTGGGATTATTTAACATTTTGCG
This sequence comes from Coenobita brevimanus, assembly GCF_032717465.1. NCBI lineage: Eukaryota > Metazoa > Arthropoda > Malacostraca > Decapoda > Coenobitidae > Coenobita > Coenobita brevimanus. Next base: position 55,392,289 of record NC_137023.1, on the reverse strand, counting down.
ATCATGAGGATACACTCATACATTTTCGAAATCTTTAACCTCGTCAGTGGTGGTGGCGATGGTGGCAGGGATGGTAGTGGCGATGATGATGGCAATGGTAGCAGCACACGAAGAGATGGATTGATTTCTTGGCGTTACTGACTACTCTAGAGTATGGCCATGAAGACACACTTACATTCTTCCTAAACCATTAACCCCATCAGCCTGAGAACGCCATTTGTATATTATTCCTACCAGTACCAGATCACTTTCATTGAGCATCGGGGAGACATTACTTACCGTAGGAGTTAATGAGGGCTATATCCAACCCTTCCAGTCTCTCCTGAAGCGAGTGAAACTGCCTGGGGATGAAAATAAATAACAAAAGAAGAGGTGAAGCAGTTAACCCCTTCTTGGTGATGATTGTGGAGATGGAGGTGGAAGAACACGAAGAGACGGATTGATCTTACGGCATTATTTATATCTTACGGTTGCGATCAGACACTTACACTTTCTCAACACTTTCTTAACACTTTCTTAACACTTTCTTAACGACTAACCGCTTGAGTGGTCGTGGTGGAGAGGAGGGAATGGGAGTAGGTCACGAAGAGAAGGATTGATGTCAGAAATTGATGTCAGAGCATTATTTACGTCATCACAGTATGTTGGTTAAGGCAGCTCCCTAACACCTTTTCCTAAGCGATTTATTTTGTTGATTACACTTTACGGTTCCCCTCCTCCGTGTAACATAAATCATTCCAGTATTGCCACTACTCTTTATAAATAACGTACAAAAGCTGATTAATCTCCCACACCCAAATATAAATCGCTAAGAGTGAGGTGTTAGGGAGCTTCTTAACCGACAAGTATACGAACCTTGGACTTTTTTTTCTTTTTGTTTTTATTTTTTATTTTTTTCCCGTTAACATCTTCATTGGTGGTGGTGGTGGTGGTGTAAATGGGAGTAGCACACGAAGAGGATGATTGATTTTGCATTATTATTCACAGCTACACAGTATAATCTCGAAGAAATACTTAATGTTTTTCTTAACCTTCAGCCCCATCCTTATATTTTTTTATTCATTACATTGTTGAGGTTGCTGTCTGTCTCGTATTCCTTCAGCTAACGTGCGGTGTTGTGGTTGTGTGATACTAGTGTTTACCCTTATCACTGCCGCCTCACTCAGCATCTCCAGATTTTTTATCAGTTACCTGTCATTAGCTTTCAACACCTGTAGCCCAGGGACGTCATTAGTACTGCAGCTACCTGGCTATTTCATTCAGTAAAGAGCATCCTCCGGTAGGTAGTAAAATAGGTAGTAAAGGCTGTGTCTGACCTCTCCAGAAAGAAAAGTCTCCTCTAAGCTGAAGAAAATACTCTGAAGAAAGCAAGACCGATTTAAAGGGCGACATCATAGTGTAGTAGTGGGCATGAGAAGGCTGCCTAACACCTCTTAGCGATTTATTTTTGAATATAACTGGTTAATATAATCTTGTACATTACATATATGGTAAGTATTGTGATATTAAAATGATATATATAACACCACAGAGGAATGGAAGTGCGATAAACAAAATAAATCGCTTAGGAAGAGGTGTTAGCGAGCTTCCCTACCCGATGTGAGCGCGGGTCATAATATAAGAATGTGGCTTGCTAGGTCAGTGTCAGTACCACGGCGATGACATTTCTTTTTACCGATATATCAGCCGTGTCATGATTCTTACCTCCCGACGCTGGAGAGAATGTACGAGCGCTGTAATGTAAGCCTTCGTTCCCTGGCAAACTTGAGTACATTTTTTTTTTATACTGTAACTGATGGCGTCAAAACACGTGGAATAGAAAGTTGAGAGAGCGTAGATCAACCTGTGGACCAGAGAGTAAATTATTTTTGCGGTAACAGTGCAGCGGTGAGAAATGGCAGTGTTGTTCTTGAGATGACTGCCAGGTTTTGATGTTCCAGATGAGGAGATAGGCACTGGTACTGGAGGCTGTTGGTGGTGATGATGATGGTGGTGGTGGTGGTAGTAGTAATTATGGTGGTGGTGGTGGTGGTGGTGGTGATGGTGGTGGTTGTATTGCTGCTGCTGCTGCTGCTGCTGATGATGATGATGATGATGATGATGATGATGAGAGAGAGAGAGAGAGCAGAGAGCAGAGAAAGTATCAGGGAAAGGGGAGATGGGAGAAATGAAAGAGTAATAAAGAGGGGAGTGCGAGGAAGTGGAGGATTGAGGGGAAAGGGGACTGAAAGAACAATGAGTGAAGGAGGGGGGAAAAAGAATCTCTCTCTCTCTCTCTCTCTCTCTCTCTCTCTCTCTCTCTCTTGGAAAATGCGATAGATAGTGTTAATAATTGATAAAACGGAGTCCTTTTGATAAGTAGGTTTGGAGGTAAATAACAGACGTATAAAAATAAATAGTTTTATAGTTAACAGATAAGCATTGGGTCACAGATATAGGAGAAATTGATATAGGAGATATAGGAATCAGAAATGCACACTAGATATATAACAGGGATGAAGCAAGTCGATATAGGGATGGAGTTGACTATATCGATGAGTGGATAGGTGAAAGCAGTTTGCGGAGATAAACAGTATGGGGGGGAGGGGGAAATTGAAAGCAGAAACAAGTACATAGCGGGCGTGAAAATGTTCTTGTGTCAGTATATTAACCAGAAAAAAAAAATAGGTAGAGAAATAGGTAAAATATGGAAAAAATAGGAACCGTGAAAAAGCAAAAGTAGGTGAAAATAGGAAAAATAGGTAAAATAGGGAAAATATGTTAAAATAAGTAACAGGAAGTAGGATAAAATGGAAATAGGAAAAACAAATTGACAAAATGTTGCAGTACGAAAAATAGGAAAAATAGGTTGAAATACGAAAAACAGGAAAAATAGGTAGAAATACGAAAAACAGGAAAAATAGGTTGAAATAAGAAAACTGGGGAAAATATGTAGAAATACGAAAAATAGGAAGACACGAAAAACAAAAAAAAATAGGTAGAAATACGAAAAATAGGAAAAATAGGTAGTAATACGAAAAATATGGAAAATAGGTAAGAAATAGGTAAAAAAAAAAGGTATAATAAGGGACGAGGAAAGGTGCTAGTAGAAATAGGTACATAAAAACAGCGTAATGGAAACAGAATTCAAAACAAAGAAAATGAAGAGTGTTAAAGAAAAAGCATATTGAAGAGTGAATGTGTCGTTCAGTGTGTAGATAAAACGAGTTCGTGGGTAGATATAAAAACGAGTTCATGAATAGATAAAAAGCCAGTTCATGGATAGATATAAATGTGTGTATGATGGCTGGCTAGAGTGCTTCATTTAATATTTATCGCAGTGGTTCGGGGAGTGTGTGTCGATCCCGTGGGTACCCTCTCAAATAACAGAGTGTTGTGGTGGTAGAGGGGGTCTTTTTGTGTGTGTGTGTGTGTGTGTGTGTGTGTGTGTGTGTGTGTGTGTGTGTGTGTGTGTGAGAGAGAGAGAGAGAGAGAGGTCGTATTGATAGAGTGACATGTAAGTTAGAGCAAGGCCTCCACGACACCACACTAGAATGTATACTATAGTTCAATGCTCTCAGGACCTTGCCTTTGATCCACGCTGAGTGAGTGAGGTGAGAAAAACAGAGGTAATATAGGAGTGAGGGAATAAAGAAATGAGAGAAGAATTTATACATGCACACCTTAATGGCTTGAGGCAAATTGATACGCAGGTAGATAGATTTGATGTGTTTGAGTATAAAAATGGATAAACAGATAAATTAATAAGAAGATACACATTTAGATAGATAGATAGATAGATAGATAGATAGATACTTCAGGAAGATTGTGATTTCTTTTTTTTATCGTAATTTCGTGAAACATGGTCTAATTCGGGAAGGTAAAATAAGACACGGTTAGGTAAAGTTAAAATGTGTTCTGTTTGTAACCTATAACTTGATTTTCTTCTCTTTTGCGAGTTGTGATAAATTTTTCCTTCGGTAAATGGACAAATTTGATGATTGAACACACTATTTTTTTTAATACATTACCCAACCTAACCAAGCCCAATTAATCTTATATCACCAAATGATTTATGACAGTATGCTTGTATAATAACCTTCAATCTCTCTATCTATCTATCTGTCCATCTATCTATGTGTCTGTCTGTCTATCTATCTATCTACCGTATCTGTTTATATCTCTGTCTGCGTATCTGTATCAGTCTGTCTTTCTGTTTATCACTGTTTCTTACTTTCAATTTTTTTTTTTTAATCTCTGTCTACCGGTATGTACAATAGCAGTTTTTTTGAGTCTTTGTATACTGTATATCTGAAGGTAGAGTATACTATTACAGCAGTACAAAAGGGATCTATCTTTCTATATTTATCTCCGTTTGTTCTTTCTTTCTTTCTTTTTTTTTATTTTCAGTCTTCCGGTATATACAACAGCAGTTTTATCAATCTTTCTATTCTGTATATCTGAAGGTAGAGTATACTATTACAGCATTGAAAAAAGCAGTGTCACTCACTGCTTCTATACAGTTGCTATCAATTATTTGCCACTCAAGATTTGCACTTAGACTTGGGGTTCACTGACTCCATGTATCGAGTATGCTAGAAAAGGGGGAGCTAGAAGACAGAGAGAGAGAGAGAGAGAGAGAGAGAGAGAGGGAAATTACTTTAAAAATTGCCAGTCCATTGCCTTGCCCATACATCAGGAAATGCGAAATGGGAAATGGAGAATACGTGTCAAAAAGAATTTATGTGAAAATTCCTCAGTCCTGGAGAAGTGAGTGCTTGTATATTTGATGCGGATATTGAACCTGGGCTTATTTGCGTGTGCTGTTATTTTTTTTTAATGCAAGGAAGAAGGAACCAAAGGCCAGAATCCTGCGTGTGATTGTGGTTTTAAAGGAGATGCGTGTTAATATAAATATGGCTGAATATAAACCATTTAGTATAAGGTACGTTTTTATAAGTGACTTACATAGATAACCAAGGTGAAAAATTTTGATGTAGACGGATAGATAGATAAATAGATAGATATAAAGAGATAGATTTATACAGAGATAGAGACAGGGGGATTACCCAAGGTGAAAGAAAAAGTATGTAGACATAAATACAGATAGATAGATGGATATAGATACAGAGATAGATAAATAGATAGATAGAGATAGGGAGATTTTGTGTGTGTGTGTGTGTGTGTGTGTGTGTGTGTGTGTGTGTGCTGTCATTCGCTAATCATCTGTGTTCCTGTCACGTTGTATTTTTTTTTTTTTTATCTTAACCTATTTAAATACGGTTATGTGTGTGTATGTGATGTATTACCTTATCCACCAGTCATTATTTTTATCACAGATACTGTATTATCCGTAGTTAATAGTCATGCTTTTAATACAATGATAGACCTGTGTAATGTTCCTTTGCATGTATTATTCCGTGTGTATCGTATATGGTATAGGATTATATTATATATGTATGTATGTATGGATGGATGGATGGATGTTTGCCTACCTCTGTATATTGTAAAAGTTGCTCTCTTCACCTGTATGTGTTTGTATATATGTATATATGTATGGATGTATGTATGTGTATATGTATGTATGTATTTCATGTCTGTCTGCCTGTGTGTAATGTAAAATCACTCTCCATCTGTGTGTAGGTATGTATAGATATTGGAGTGTATTATGTGTGTGTCATGTGTAAATATGCGTGAGGAACAGCCGCGTGTGGGGAATTGTGCATATATTGATACTCTCACGGCAGGTCATTATAGAGGCAGGGGAAGGTTAAGAACTGGGGTGTGGTGGGGAGAGGGGAAGGGGAGAGCTGAGGAGGGGTGGTGGGAGGAAGGTGAAGGAAGGTGGGGTGTTGTGGGGAAGGGAAGGGGTGTGATGGTGAGGATTGGGTGTTTGATTTAGGGACGGCAGGGGAGGGTTGGGAATGAGGTGGGGAGGGGGTTGTAGTGAGGGGAGGAAAGGTGGGGAGTGGAGGTGCAGAGGAGGGGAATTGGGTTCAGATGGTGGAGAGAGAGAGAGAGAGAGAGAGAGAGAGAGAGAGAGAGAGAGAGGACTGAAGAGGGGGAGTGGAAGAGTGGGGGTAGCATGTGGTGGGAAGATTTTTTTTTTAATTTATTTTCTCTTACAACTCTATATATTAATTTCCCCACTCCATCAGTATCCATAACTAAACGTCTTAACTAAAGATATTATTTTCCTGTCTCTCAGTTTTTATAGACAAACCAAATTCATCACTTATTTCACGTCCTCCACTTCTTCAGTGTTATCAAAGTTATTTATTTTCTCTCTCATTATTCTGTATTTGGCGTCAGAAAATAGTAAAAATAATTTTGACGTGTGTATTGCTTATTTTTATGTCTTTTTTTCCCTGTCTTTTACATCCTCACTTCCTCGAATCGCAGTTACATTTTATAGGGAAATACGAGAGGGAGGTGGGGAGGGACAGTGTGTGTTGTATGAGAGAGAGAGAGAGAGAGAGAGAGAGAGAGAGAGAGAGAGAGAGAGAGAGAGAGAGAGTGAAATTAAGTTTGTTTATAAACCCACTGCGTGCACCTATTGACATGTAGGCTATGTTTTCTTGCGTGTGTGCTTGTGTGTACGTCTCATATATGTGTGTATTAGGTGGTGTGTGTGTGTGTGTGTGTGTGTGTGTGTGTGTGTGTGTGTGTGTGTGTGTGTGTGTGTGTGCACTGTTGATGTCAATGGCAGAAAAGGAGTGCAAGATATGTTCAGTCCAGGTGTATATACTATAATATCACCTGGTACAAATATGACCAGCAGGTAACCCAATTCCTACGCTTATAAATATACTATATAGAGCTGGTATTTCCATCAGTTAAATAAAACCAGGTAACCGGAAGCTAAATTAAATATATCCAGGTGAGATTTTTAATAACGCGGGCTTGGTTACATAATTACACTTTTATTATATTTGTATTTGTATTATGCGGAAATTCTGGCGAGTATGCAGTAAAACCCAGACCTGAGGAAGTAATATATATTCTTTTTACGCGTCTCAAAATAAAACTCGAATTTATCCCCCCCATAAACGGCGTAATTAAGCGAATAAATACCTTCCCCTTGAAAAATTGCCTTAAAAAAAAATTGTCATAACGGCAAGACCCCCATGCTTTACGAGCCTTAACAGACCTTGACATTAAAGGCGAAAGTCCCTCTGTGGTGTTTGTGGTTTTGGTCCTTATTGGTTTTGTTCAGAATGACATTATTATTTTTTTTGCCCCAGATAGTTGAGTTTATGAAGAGGGTGTGGGTTAGTACTGCTGTCTGGGGGGAGGTGAGGGGAGGGGAAGGGAGTGGGGAGGGAAAGGGGGAATGGTGTGGAGGGGAGGGATAGGAATGGAGGAGAAGGAAGGGAATGAGAGGGAAAAGAGGAGAGGAGAAGGAATGGGCAAGAGAGAGGAGGTGAGGAAAAGGAAGAGTGGAGGAGGGAGCAAGGAAAGGAAATGGGGAGAAGGTGAAGGTAGGGGAGGAAAGAAAAGGTAAACTCAGGGAAGGGAAGAAGCGGACGAAATTTGTATATATTTGAGTACGTAGGAAAAATTAACACCTTTTTGCACATTTTTAAAACAGATAGAAAATAATAAATAGTAACAATTTTTTTTTTTGGCTCCCACCTTACATGTTATCTTAGGAAAATAAAAAAAATAAAGCGTAGGTATTTATCCCGTGTTGTATGAAAATAATGAGTTAGATGATTTTTTAAGATATCAGTAGTTCCTGTTTTTTTTGTGTGTGTGTTTTTTTTTTTGCTAGAGAAATATGAAAATAAATCCCAGTATTTCTGTTACACACCTTTCACAAAAACATATACCATTACTTCTGATCACCGGGAATCATTTTGTAGTTCAGGTATTTTACATGTAATTGACATAAACTAATTTTTTACCTAATGTACCTTTTTAATATATCCCCAAACTCGAATATTTTTTAAAGAAGACATGCGAGGATGATTTTTGGCTCTTTCTTCGTCTTTCAGCCTTTTCTTCGTCCTTAAAAAGCCTGGAAAGTAAAATTGAATAGCGTAATAAAGATGTTGCCAGACTCATGTACAGGTAACTAGCCAATTTCACCTGTTGTTTTGTAATTAATATTGATGAGAGAGAGAGAGAGAGAGAGAGAGAGAGAGAGAGAGAGAGAGAGAGAGAGAGAGAGAGATTGTATGTTCATTCCTTGTACGGTTTTTTAGTGTGTGTGTGTGTGTGTGTGTGTGTGTGTGTGTGTGTGTGTGTGTGTGTGTGTGCGTGTGTGTGCTTGAGAGGAGCATAGGGAAGGAAGAAGAGGAAGAAGGGTGGACGATAATGGCAGGAACACGGGAGGAAGATGAATGAGGAAGAGGGGAAGGGAAGGATGAAGGAGAGAGAGAGAGAGAGAGAGAGAGAGAGAGAGAGAGAGAGAAGCATAGGCCTTAATCTTCTTACAACGTTGTCTGCCCTTATTATATAATTAAAGACAATCTAACTGGAACAGTTTATTAATGGAGCAGCGTATTAGAGAGAGAGAGAGAGAGAGAGAGAGAGAGAGAGAGAAATTGATAACCTAGAGGGGAGAGAGAAGGAGAATACCATAGCGAGGGGATAAAGGAGAATGAGAAGGTGAAAGAGAAGGGGAGGAAGAGAGAAAAAGGAAAAAAAAAAACAGATCATGTTGACCCAGCAGATGAGCGAAATCTCTCTCTCTCTCTCTCTCTCTCTCTCTCTCTCTCTCTCTCCCTCCCTCTCTCTCTCTCTTTCAACATAAAATCTGCGATAAGGGCGAGAACCAGGAAAGCAAATGAAACGATAAGACAAGGAACAAGAATAAGAATGAGCAGAGAGAGAGAGAGAGAGAGAGAGAGAATTAATAGTAACTCCATTAGTGCGTCTGTCTTTAATTCGTAATTCTCACTACCTTAATACGATTTACTTTATATTTTGAGACACCCTCGTAATGAAGGGGTTGTCCATATATATATAGCACTCCTCTTACACTCCATCAGACAAATTTTTGCGTGTTTTGGGGACGGCCTAGAGAGTATTTTTCAAGCCTATCTTTCATCATTTATTTCGTCCTCCCACCGCCACACACCCACGCCCACACCAGCAGACTGGGCCGCTCCCGCATCACGTAGAATATCGCCAGGTGAGTATCAATTGACGCGCTATTTACGAACCGTCTTACTTACCCTCTCAAGGTAAAAATTTCTTAACTAAGTAGAATCGTAAGCATGAAATTAAAAAGATCTGGACATAGGATAAAACTGACAGACACACAGACAGACAGACAAGTAAATAGACGTTCATACAGACAGACAGACACAGACCTTGGTGGACCCTGACTAGGCAAGTTTGTAAAATTATAGCGTGATCGCCTGTGTGTGTGTGTGTGTGTGTGTGTGTGTGTGTGTGTATGTCAGGCAGAGAACTGAAATAACACCAAAAACAGGTAGACCACGTTGGCCGTCACGAAAAAAAAAAAAAAAAAAAAAAAAAAAATCTGGTGTAACCTTAATGTTCGTGGGTGTCATGTACAGTCGATCAAAAAAGAATGGGTGCACACTTCGCTCGAAACAGCCTGGCACAAAAAATAATGTCTTGCTCAATCCCAGGTCATTCTACCCCACGTTAATGAGATTGGTGTCATAAAAATTCCTTACATAAATCCTGCTTCATATTGCCTAGTTACTCCTGTTGTCTTACGTACATTTAGATAGTAATAATAGTTTGATGGGATGAGGATTGGCAAGTATGGATATAGAACCACAAATAGATAGAGATTTTAGTAAGTGAATATGTACAATAGATAAACACATGTGTATTGATGTTTTAATTGATATGATTATACGTCAATGGAGACCTTGATTCAGAATTTATAGAGGTGTATTTTGAAGGCCAGGTAGACATTAAGACAGTCAGACGAGAGGGACGGATAGACAGACGTGACATTCAGGTAAAGCATGTAAATTGACAGGTGGGGTGGGAGTAGAAACTAACTGTGAGTGAACTGATATATCACACACACACACACACACACACACACACACACACACACACACACACACACACACACACACACACACACACACACACACACACACACACACACACACACATCCTCTTTATCTTCCTTTCCTTTGCCATTCCTCGTCCCATTTATCCCCCTTCCCCTAATCTTTATCTTCCCTTTCCCTTTCTTACCTGCTCACTTGTCCCTCTCATTTCATCTTCCTCTCTCATCCCTTCTCATTCTTCCCCATCCCCATTTCATATCCCTGCCTCTCTTGCATCCTTCCTTTTTCCAATCCATTGCCCCCATTTCACCTATTTCACTTCCTGGCCCCTATCGTCTTCACCACTCGATTCCTCTCTCCTTTCACCCCCCGTCTCTCCCTCTTCAACCCCTTTCCCCCCCCCCACAGCAGCTTTCTTACACCCCTCTCCCATCCACCCCTTTTCTGTCACATCTTCCATTCCTTTTGCCACCCCATTCCTTCCTTCTCTCACCCCCTTTCTCTCCACATAACCCCCTCCCCTTCCCTTTCCCATAACTTCTCTCCCAACCTCCTCTTTCTGCCACGTCTCCCCTCCCTGTTGTCACCCCATTCCTTCCTTCTCTTACCCCTTCCTCTCCCCACAACAACCCCCCCTCCCCTCCCATAACTTCTCTCCCTCTCCCCTCCCTATGATTTACTGACCTTGCGCCTAGTCAGTAAGTCAGTCAGAGCACAGCGAGTTATGTCACACCTGTTCCCACCGTGCGTGCCTCAGACTCACTCCATCATTTTATATTCTACACTTTCTCCCTCTCTCTATAGCCAAACTAGTCGAGTCAGGCTGCGTGCAATTGTTTTGGAAGGGGGGAGGGTAGATCTGTATGCTAGGTGTTCATGTTCATATTGTTCATTTGTTTATGATATTTTTGGGAGACTGATTACGTAGCGCTTGTCATTTTACTGTTTTTTTTTTTGTTTTTTTTTTTTTAACAAGGACAGCGTCGTCATTTTGTCGGTTTGTGTGTGTTTTTTTTTATTATACCTTTATTTCTTTATTTATTTGTTTATTTATTGTTCTAGGAGTGGATAGGCCCTTTTTTTTATTATTATTTCGTGTTTATATATTTTCCTCCAGTTTTGTTTTTTTATGTATATTTACCTTTAATTTTCGGTGGCCAGGTATTCGTTGACCTCTTTCAGTGTTGTATGTATTTGTCTTTAATTTCCTGTTGGTGGGTGTTCAGTGTTCTCTCTCTCTCTCTCTCTCTCTCTCTCTCTCTCTCTCTCTCTCTCTCTCTCACAACACCTTGGCGGCGGTGTGAATGAAGCGGAGCACGACACTGACGAGCAGGAAGGTGTGGCCATTGTGTCACCACCCAACCCTGCACGCTGTGATGACCGTGACTGTTCCACCTTTGTCACACACCATTGACACCACCACCACCACCACACTGACACCAGCGACACCACTACCACCACACTGACACCAGCGACACCACCACCACCACACTAACATTACATCACAGTCCCAATAATAGATCAAGGGCTGAATCCAGATAATTCATCTGTTCGTACCTACCTGTATATTAATAAATGTTTCCCCCTCCTGGCGGCTGTTAGAGTAAATTGCAAAACGACATGGCATTTATGTAATTAAGCTTTCATCGCTGTCAACCTTCATTAGTGACTTAATTGACCCCATGACCTCGTAATTTGTGTCTCCTAATTACAACACCTCAGGGCCTAGGCAGAGTTTGAAGTCGGTATTAGTAGCCCATTCACACCGATGACAAAGTTTTTATACCCCATTATTACTAACCAGGTATTAATTAAGCTTAGGCGAGACTTTCTAACTGGGTAATTAGATGTCACCCTCATTAAGCGACTGTAATAGGGCACACATAGAAGCTAAGGTCGTATGGCAGAAGCATGAATGAAATATATGGCATAGGAGTAGCCTGATAAGGAAGATTCATTTGATAGAAATTTAGTGGGGTAAGTTGTTTGTGTCTCTGATGATGATGATGAGGATGTTGATTATGATGATGATGATGGTGAGGGCAGTAATAGTGATGATAATGGTGATAGTAGGGAGTTTGTTGGTGATGAGATGATGCTAGTATTGATAGTGATTTTAATGGGGATGGCAGTCAGCTTAATGGTGTTGATGATGATGATGGCAGTAATAGTGATGATAATGGTGATGACAGTGAGCTTGATGATAATGATAATAGGAATGATGGTGATGATGATGATGGCAGTAATGATGATGGCAATAGGTTTGATCTTGATGATGATGGCATTAATGATGATGGCAATAGGTTTGATCTTGATGATGATGGCATTAATGATGATGGTAATGGGCTTGATGTTGGTGATGATGGCAGTAATGATGGCAGTGGGCTTGATGGTGATGGTGATGGTGATGGTGTACGCTTGTATTTTTTCCTGCTTATTTACGTGTTTGCCTACGAGCACCTCCACTTCCGTGACTCGAGGCGCTTCTCATTACCTCACTTCTCTCCCCCTCCTCCCTTCCCTCTCTCACTCCCTCCCCTCCCCTTTCTCTCCCCTCTCCCTCACCATCTCCCATCTAGCAACAAAACCCCTCTTCCTCCCCTAACTTGCCTTCTCCCTCACTTCTCTCTCCTCCCTCCTCACTTCCATTTCACTTCACTCACCTCCCTCCTTCCTCTTCCCCTCCCATTTCCTCTCTCTTTTCTCCTCTCAACTTCTATATCCTCTCTACCTTTCCATCATCCCTTGCCATTTCCTCTCTTCCCTTCCCTCATCCCCTTCCCTTTCCTCTCCTCTTCCCTCATGCCCTCCCTTTTCCTCTCTCCACCATCCCCTCATCCCCTCCATTTTCCTCTCCCATCCCCTCATCCCCTCCCCTTTCCTGCCCCCTCCTCTTATCCCCCGATTTTCCCCCTTCCCCCCCTCCTCTCCCTCCCCCCGTGACTACACCCTTCCGTCTCAAGGTCCCATGCTCCAGAATGCTGTGTTTCCAGACTAACCATTTTGTTTTTACACACACACACACACACACACACACACACACACACACACACACACACACACACACACACACACACACACACACACACACACACACACACACACACACACACACGTGCTACTGCAAACGTGCATACAAACTTAAAAACACTCATATGCCATTTGATTCGTTTATTGCTGCACAATATATATACCGGTATCTCTCTCTCTCTCTCTCTCTCTCTCTCTCTCTCTCTCTCTCTCTCTCTCTCTCTCTCTCTCTCTCTCTCTCTCTCTCTCTCTCTCTCTCACCTACACACCTTTTTCCAATTTCAACAATTCTGCTGATCGGAATGGTTTCGTGCAAGCCAAAGATAAAATAAGAGAGAAAAATAAAACACGACTGAAGAAACAGGGAATTAAACTGATATAAAACCACGCACGAGGGAAAATTGAAAGCAGATCATGATAGAAATTGAAGGAAGCAAGTGATAGGGGTTGAAAGATTTTATATATATTTTTTTAAGTGAGAGATATCAGAACTGAAAATGGTAGAGGTTCGGCTATTAGTATGATGGAGCTTGTGTGCGTGTGTGTGTGTGTGTGTGTGTGTGTGTGTGTGTGTGTGTGTGTGTGTGTGTGTGTGTGTCTTTTCTTTACCTGAGCATTTGAAATAATCTGTTTGGCTAAGGAGATGCCATGATAATAGGGTTCACAGCATGTGAGTATGAATATTGCTGATAATAATAATAATAATAATAATAACAATAATAATAATAATAATAATAAATTTGGATTATAGTTATGCAATAGCTGAGTCGCTGTTTAAGTTAATATCAGGTTGCGTATTAATTCATGAACTGTAATATCACTGTCACCGTTGTTTTCAGTGTAAATGGTACAAGTATTTCTTTTTGTTCCGGAGGCTTTATACAAAATACATAAATATTGTGTTAATTAGCTGTATAAGTGTAAAATTTAGAGTCAGTTCCATAAACTGCCTGCCTACAGAATCGTCTACAGATTTTGAGTAAGTCTTATAGGTACGGAACTTCATTATATACCGTAAATGTAAACCGCTTGTATTAAAAAAATCTACAGGTTGTTAATATAAGCATTGTAAGTTGTTTGTGTCTGATGATGATGATGATGATGATGATGGTGATGATAGCTGCCAGTGTAAGATGATGATGATGATGATGATTGCAGTGAGCTTGATGGTAGTGATGATGATGATGATTGCAGTGAGCTTGATGGTAGTGATGATGATGATGATAATAATGGTGATGGTGATGATAATGGTTGCAGTAGGAATGATGATAATGGTGATGGTAGTTGCCAGTGTAAGCAGCCTAAGAATCCAGTGTCGTTCCTTCAGCATAAACTTGATTCATTGCAAAAAACATGCACAGTGTCTTGCAATGATCCATCCTCTTGCAATGTCAATGAGTCAAGGTTTATGTGGCCTTCGATTTTCCAGCCTTGGGGGAACTAAGCCCTCTCTCTTTCTTGATTCTGAGACGCAGTGGCATGTGCAGAGTGGACAGTGTAACGGAGGTAGTCGAGAGAAAAAGAAAAAATAGGAAGAAAGAAAGGCGGTAATCAAAAAGAAAAGAAAAAGTCAGTCATCTAAGAAAAGAAAGAAAAAAGGGAAAAGAAAAGTGCGAAGAGAAAGGCGGTAATCTTAAAAAAATGAATGAAGAAAAGAAGAGGAAGAGCGAAAGGCGATAATCTAAAAAAAAGAGCAAAAAACAAAAGCGGTAATAAAAATGAAACAGAGCAAAAAAAAAAAAAAAAAAGCGGTAATCTAAAAAAATAAATAAATAAATAAAAGAAAAAAAAACATGTGTAAATCCTTGCATGCCATAATTTTCACAATGGACAAAACGGCCTCTATATTTGGCACCCGTTTCATAAGTCATCGTCTAATGTTTCAAAATATAGCTTGTGTTTGGAGTTTAATGATTTGTCAGATGTAGGGATGTTGGGGTAATCGGCTTGGTATTGGTTAGCACATACACCCGTCTATTGAAAGAACTCGAGTTTGATTGTCGGACCTGTTAAATTCGAGATAGAGGTTGTTTCTCTCTTATCCCGGTTCACCCAGTAGTACAATTAGGGACCTGGTTGTAAGTTTGATTGTTGTGTATTTTAGGGGAAGACTGAGACTTAGAAGAAACCAATTACATTATCAGACATAGGCGCGGTCTTACATCCCCTGAGTATATGCTGGCAAGATGTAAACATGCCAATAGTGGACAAGGGACTACCATACTGGAAACACACACACACACACACACACACACACACACACACACACACACACACACACACACACACACACACACACACACACGAGACTTTCCTGTTTGTAACCCTGTGTTCTTAGCATGGGATACAAATACTGCTGATTTTATGTACCTGTAGAAATATTGCATACTGTGGTGGCAGCAGGTATTCGAGCCGACACGTGGACGCACCTTGACTGACCCACGTGTGATCGATAGGCCTTGATATAACCCTCCATCCTTTTCTGTTTCACACCTTTAACTAGCACCTGTCTTGATTAATTAAGCGACACACCTGCTTCGATCAGTAACATTAAAAAATATCCGGTCTCATGCAATTAAACCTTCTTGGCCATGAGCTGCCTTACCCCAGATTATTATAGATTACTGCTCTTGTTGTTGTTGTTGTTGTTATTATTATTATTATTATTATTATTATTATTATTATTTTGAGCTGAGGATAACCATAAACTGTCAAAGGATTAACTCTTGAGGATATAAAGACAAGATTAGTTCTGGGACAAGGATGATTGGTGCTGAAGAGGGGCGCCTTCACGTGATGCCACTCATATAGGCGTCCCTCAACATCTTACCCCGAAAGGAGGATGGTGGGCGGCAGGTAAAGGGAATCTCAGCCTGCAGTCCACTGGGTTCACGTCGAGATGATCCTGGGGCTATGACTAGTACAAGGAAGATTATTGTATTTTATTTTCAGACTCGCATTTCCTTCAACCCTTTCCCTTTTCCTTCACCTGTCTCCCTTTTCCTTCAACTCTCTCCCTTTTCCTTTACCTCCCTCCCTCAACTCTCAGCTTCTCTCACCTCGCGCCCTTTCCTTCTTTATCCCTCACCACCTTCCCTCCCCCCTGAACATTTCCCTCATTCTTCCTCCATCCCTGTCCCTCTTCCCTCACCATTTCCCCCACTTTCCTCCATCCCTCTCCCACTCCCCTCACCATTTTCCTCACTTTCCTCATCACTCACCACCCTCCCCCCCCCCTCACCGTTTTCCTCATTTTCCTCTATCCCTCCCTCCTTCGTTTCCTTCACCTGTCCTTCCCCAAGCTAAACCGGTCCTAGAATATTTTATCCCTGAACAAATTGAATTATAGCCAGACTTGAGGGACATTGCTTTAAAAATTCTAATGATGTTTATAAAGTTCGTTGATACAGAATAAGAAGAGGAAAAAAGGAAGAAAAAAAAAGTTATGTGGTAATTTTGTGTATGTCCAAAAAAAAAAAAAAAAGAAAATATTTAATAATGGTTGCTGTGATAATGATTACTAACATTGCTTGAAAATTCGAAGAGCGTAGGGTAGAGAGAGAGAGAGAGAGAGAGAGAGAGAGAGAGAGAGAAATTATTTTATTCTACCGCACCTGAACTTGTTGCACTGGACACAAAGAATGAATTTGCGGCATTGATTTTACGGCACAGAAATTAACGTTACAAAGGAAAAAAAAAAAAACGAGGTCTAGCTTTTTTTCGTTAATAATCTGCCTCGCCTGGACTTGTTATACCGGTATTGGAAAAAAAGAAAAGTATAATGACTAGCGATTTTTTTTTATTGTACTACACCTTAGCAGAGTCTGTTACTAGAAAAGAAATTCTGTTGAGTGAAGGCTACGGATTATTTAAAATCGTCTACTCCTGAGAATATATATATACGATAGGTAGATAGGTAGATAGATATAGATAGATAGATAGATACTGTCTATATATTTTGTGAACAGTGAATGTCTATAGAACGCCTCAAGAAGTACTTGCTAAATAAATTGTATGAAAATTAGAATATGTGTCCTTTACTGAACTAAGCTGGATAAACATTGTGTTAGTACAAAAGCATTATTATTATTGTTATTGTTATTATTATTATTATTATTATTATTATTATTATTATTATTATTGTACCGCCGCACCTGAACTGAAGTGTGATAAGCGTTGTGTTAAAAATTGTCGTGAGTTTTTTGTAATCACCTGGACTGTTAACACCTTGAATCCCTGAGCACTATTTTTTATCTATTTTCATTTCTTTCTTATTTTTCGTATTGTCGAGTTTATCAGGATAGATTTTTTCGAACTTGTTATAAACGGCCTTCATTAACCCCTTCACTACGATAATTATACTTCGAGATGAATATATTTTTGTGTCAGTAGCAAGATATTACCACAAACATAGTAGAGGTCATCGTAGTGAAGGGGTGAAGACAGGTAAAGAGGGAGTGTTGACAGTTATGTGGGTGGGGGTGATAGTGAGAGGGTGAGGGAGTGGTGGGTGTGGGATGCAGAGGGTGAGGGAGTGGTGGGTGTGGGGGTGAGAGGGTGATGGGGTGGTGGGTGTGTGGGGGTGAGAGGGTGGTGGGTGTGGGGGTGAGAGGGTGAGTGGGTGGTGGTGAGAGGGTGATGGAGTGGTGGGTGTGGTGGTGAGTGGGTGGTGGGTGTGTGGTGGTGAGAGGGGGGGCTGGTGGAGATGTGGGGGGCAGTGGGGTGAGAGAGGGTGTGGGGGGGAATGGGGGGGGGACAAACGTGACGGCGGTATAAGTGACGTGAACAGTGACTTGCGTGATGGCTGGTCTTGTTAGTGTGTGTGTGTGTGTGTGTGTGTGTGTGTGTGAGAGAGAGAGAGAGAGAGAGAGAGAGAGAGAGAGAGAGAGAGAGAGAGAGTACGTAAAGACTAGGCAACCAATTCCCTGAAGCCTATCAGTTTTCTTGACGCCAGCAGGTAGCACCACACACTGCTATTTTGTTTTTTTGTTGTTGTTTTTTTTGCATGTTTTAGTACTGAACGATTTATTCTGAATTATACAAGGACTCTGGATTTCCTTTTTTTTTTTCCTTTTTTTTCGAGAATATACTTTTTAACCTTAATTCGTATTATAGAAAAATGTTAACTCTTGTAACCATATAAGTCCAGTGGTTTTATTTATTTATCTGTCTGTCTATCTATCTACTTGTCCACCAATCTTATCTATTTATCTATCAGTCTATCTATTGTTGCGTTCAGTATTTTATTCCGCCGTGAAAGTAGACGTGGGTTAGCAGAAGCAATATCTATCTCAAGCATAAAAATTTTCATAATGTTTAATAAAAATCACTTCGAGGGAACAAGAACACGAAATACAAAATAGACGTCCTCGGGCAGAAAAGGTAAACGAAAGGCAGGTAAAAAAAAACGAAATTCAGACAAACAGACAATCCCCTACCACAGCTGGGATAAAACCCGCTATGCCACTATCAGCAGTCCTCTCCTTTACCACTAGACCACCACCTGACCATTGATTTCTTTGGGGGAGGTCTAGATATTATCGTTATGACCGTATGGCTGTGTGTATGGTAATGGGTTGTGTGTGTGTGTGTGTGTGTGTGTGTGTGTGTGTGAGAGAGAGAGAGAGAGAGAGAGAGAGAGGTCATCAGTAGAATACAGAATTATCAATGATTGTGTTTATGTTCGTGTGACTGTGTGTGTGCCTTCGTGAGCGTAGTGTGCGTGCGGTGTGGATGTGCGTGTCGTGTGTGTGATAGCGTATGTTTGCCTTCGTGTGCGTAGCTTGGCTCTCATGTGCGTGTGTAAGTGTGTGGAGGTGATAGGCAGATATGTATATGTGTGTGTTTGTGTTAAGGCATGGAGGTGAAAGTATATTGAGAGAGAGAGAGAGAGAGAGAGAGAGAGAGAGAGAGAGAGAGAGAGGGGTAGTGATAAAGATGTCAAAGCAAGGAGATGTGTAGACGTTCGGATATAAATCACTCACACGAGGACTAAAACGAAGCAAGGACGAGGCAGGAGGCGAAGGAACTGAGGAAAGGACGAGGAAAAGTAAAGAAAAAAGTGAGTTTATGAAAAGGGGAATAAAATAGAGGAAAACAAGGATGAGTGAAAAAGAAAATAATAAATAAAAGAGGACGAAAAAAGAAGCAAGGAAGAGCCAGGAAGAGAAGGAAGACTAAGAGAAAAGGAAAAGGATGAAGAAATGTGGGGTACAGAGAGAGAGAGAGAGAGAGAGAGAGAGAGAGAGAGAGAGAGAGAGAGAGAGAGAGAGATTTAAGACCCCGAACAAAACATATTAATCTTTCTCTCAACCAGGACCGCCTTTGCTCGTGGGACAGATTCCGAAGCTTGGATGTTGGAGTGAAAGTGATTGCATGAAATAGGAAAAAAAAAAGTGTGTGTATTCTTCTCGCACTTCCTTGGAATGTGAATCCTTTGTACAGCATCACACACACACACACGCACACACACACACACACACACACACACACACACACAGGATAAAAATACCAATATATATATTTTTTCTGACTTCAAGATGGCCAGGACGAAAATGCCTCAAGCCTCCACACCTTCACCCCGAGGACATTAATTCATTCCTGCTCCCTCCTGATGGTTTCATAGAGAGCGAGAGAGAGAGAGAGAGAGAGAGAGAGAGAGAGAGGGAGAGAGAGGTATCAGCAAATAGCCAAGGAGACAAATATTATAGCTTAGGGTGAGAGACGGGACACATAAAGAGGCATCATGGCCGTCCCCCGTGAATAGAAAGTGGGGGAAATAAATAGGAGGGATAGAGGGTTAGAAAGTTGGCTCTAGTAGGCCTATCCGGTGTTATAGGCTGGGTAGGAGAGGCCTAGGGTAGAGATTATCCTTGCTCCTCCTCGCTTCTCTCTCTCTCTCTCCGACCATCCATGATCCTAAACCCAGATCACGTTCCCAGTCCTAGAATGTAAAGCAAGGGTCACGCTCGTCCCCCTACCCCTCTTCTTTTCCTCCATCCCTCTCATCTCCCCTCCCCTCTCTCTCCTTTCCACGCCTTCCCCCTGTTTTCCTCCTTTCTAACTTGTATTTTCTCACCTCCAGCTTTAACCTCCATCAGATACGCCCCCCCCCGCCGCCTCTCTCTCTCTCTCTCTCTCTCTCTCTCTCTCTCTCTCCAGTTATATATACCTACGAAATACAAACGGTACTGTTGTAATAAATCAAGAATCCATATAAAAACGCGTGCAATAAATTTAATAAGGAAGAGAAGCTAAGAAAGGTAAGATCACAGACATAAGCATGGACATGATGAGTAAATACGCGAGTAAAAAAATGAGTAAAACGTGTAATGAGGTGAATTAAGAAATGAGTAAAGAAATTAATGAAGAGGTGAAGAAGGGAATGAGTAAAATTGTGCAAAAAACGTAATTAAAGACGTGAATAAAAAAGGTGACTGAATAAATGAGTGAAGAAGTGAGTGCAGAGATGAGTATAGAAATGAATAAGGAGGTGAGTAAGGAAATGAATAAAGAGGTGAAAGTAGGTGTGATTTAGGGTAAGTGACCCACCGAGGGCTTGAGTGATGTGTGGCCAGGGAGATGTGAGTGGAAATGGTTTTTTCACCATTAAATTTTTCTTGCTTAATAATTCACCTGGTCTTAGTCCTTCCTGCTCTCTCTCTCTCTCTCTCTCTCTCTCTCTCTCTCTCTCTCTCTCTCTCTCTCTCTCTCAATATACAGTATTGTTCCCTTTAATTTCTCACTAGAGAGATTGACGATCAGGAGTGTATTGTTTTATCTGACAGACTGGGAGTGTAGAAGTGAGAGGGCTGATGGTAGTGGATGAGAGGGATGTGGCAGCAGGGAGAGGGGGGAGAAAGGAAGAAAGGGCCGGTGAGAGCCAGGAGGGAGTGAGAGGGCTGAGGAGAGGGTGGAAGTGAGGGAGATGTGGAGCTGGAGACAGGGCTTGAGAGAGCTAGGAGTGAGGGAGAGGGGTTGTTGAAGGGTGAGAGGGCTAAGGAGTAGGTGGAAAGGCTGAGAGGGGAGAGAGGGCTTGGGAGAGAGTGAGAAGGGTAAGAGGGTTGAGTGGGTGAGAGGCCGAGGGGTGAGAGGGCCCTGGAAAACGACCCTGGTCCCTGGTAACGAGCCTCAGCCCACTCCTTCCTTGTTAGTCACGCTCCTTGACTCCTAGTTTATTGGCACGACGGACTGCCTCGCCTCGCTCCATCTCTCACCATGGGTCTCCTCCATCTCTCACCCTCCTTCTCCTCCATCTCTCACTCGTCTCCTCCATCTCCTCCTCTTCCATCTCTAACCTTTTTTCTCCATCTCTCACTCTCAGTCTCCTCTATCTCTAGCCCCAATTTTCCATTTCTCACCCTCCGTCGTCTCATTCTCTTCCTCTCCGTCTCTATTATCTCTAAACTTTCTTTATACCTTCAGTCTTCGTCTCCCAGTACAGTATACTTTTTCTTTTTCTCACACATTTTGGCTGCATCCTTAGCACAAGTAGTTTTTTCCACAGGTAACCTCATTAATCTGTTTGTTTGTGTCTGCCTGTCTGTTTGGTTTCGTTTAGTTTCATTTTTGGACTCTTCTTTCCCTTTCAGAATATATTTTTCGTAAGGATTATGACCATGTTGAATAGTATGTTGTGAAGTATTCATAAAGAAAGCAGTGCCAAGAGAACGATAGATATGCTTTAAAGATTATCATAGAAGTCAGGCAGTGGTCATAAAACATTCGTAGACCTTCGACTGCGTAGCGGAAGGAATTTTATGTGTTATCAGAATAATGTACAAGGTTAAATATATATGTAGGTGTATAGTTCACCGTGTAGAAGGGTGTGCTGATATAAAGTTTTAATATTTACCATTCGCAGAAGATTTTGTTCAGCTTAAGTGAGGTTATATTCAGCTTAAGATAAATGGGGTTAAAAAGAATCCGCATTGAAGCCATCTTTAATTCTTGACGCCACAGGAGGGGATTTTATTGAGACAGAGGGGTTTGTACACAAGGAGCGATATATAGAAAAGTAGATGTTCAGATGTAATGGCGGATTTGGTACATAGGTAGGTAGACAGTTACAGGTGGACAGGGAGACAGGAAGGTACAAGTAGACAGGTAGACAGGTAGGTAGGTACATGTAGACAGGCAGGTAGGTGATAAGACGTAAGTAAATAGGACAGATAGACAGGTAGATTGATGGATAGACTGTAGGTACTTGTTGACAGAAATTTAATGGTAAGGGAATTATACGTAGATAACAGGTAGACAGGTAAATAGATGAATGGCCAGATACAGATAGATAGAGTGCTAGGTACAGGTAAGACGAGTCAGTAGATAAGTAGAAAGATGAATGGACAGTTAAGTGTATGTAATGCGATAGACAAATTCAGGTAGTCATTGATAAATAGATAGGGGGATACGTGGATAGATAGATCGGTAGATAGACTGGTGACAGGTGATCCATTAAACAGGTGCATACAGGTAGACAGATTGTTAAATAGAAAGGGAGGTATAGGCTCTCAGAGGTAGGTAGATGGACAGGGAGGCAGATAAATAAATAAATAGACAGACAGGTGTACAGGAATATTCAGTTGACAGGTAGAACAATAGGCAGGTAATTACAGGTAGAAAGGTAGATAAATAGATCAGCTGTTGCTCTAGGCGGGTTTACCTGGGGATTCCAATGCTGAGGTAAACCATTATCCCTAGAGAGAGAGAGAGAGAGAGAGAGAATGAAGATGTGGTGGTAATGACGGCAGTGATGATGATGGTAATGATGGTGGGGGTAATAATGGTGGTGATGGTAGTGGGGATGATGATGGATGGTGATGGTGATGATGGTAGTTTTTCACCACCCTTCTCTCACCATCCCAGGTCTCTTCCTCTCAGTTCCCTCCTTCATCTCACCTCTCTAACTCTTGCTGTCTAAACTTTTACCTCTTTCTCTCTTCCCATCCTCTTCTCTCACTTTTTCTCTCACCTCTCTCCCTCTGCCCCACCACATTTGTCTCCCTATCCTCCCTCCTCTTCTCCCCTCACTTATTTTCTTCTCCCCTCTCCCCTTCCATTCCCACCGTGTCTCCTCTTGTCTGTTGGCTTTTCACCCCATCGTTTACCCCTCCTCTCCCCTCCTTTCCCTTCTTTAGTCATTTTCTCCCTATCCCTTCTCTTCCCATCCCATTTTATCCCTCCCCTAATCCCATTCCTCATCCCCTAACCCTCTGTGACCACTGACCGCATCACTTCCCTCCAGACCACACCCACATCCATACCTACACCCATACCTACACCCATACCTACGCCCACACCCATACCTACACCCATACTGATATCCACATCTATACCCACACCCATACTGACACCCACACCCATACCTACGCGCGCACACACACACACACACACACACACACACACACACACACACACACACACACACACACACACACACACACACACACACACACACACACACACACACACACACACACACACACACACACCTTTAGCTGTACCTGTTGATTGTACCTTTTGACCGTGCCCCTAAATTATACCCCTTGGTCGTGTCCTTGATCATACCCTTCGATTATACCCCCGCGATACCCTTACATTACACTTCCTAACCCATCAGAAGGACGACGTGTGTTTGAAGTATATTTTTGATGCCACCAGACGATTTTATTCAGAGCAGGAAAAAGAAAAAGGAAAAAAAGGGGTCATGAAGGGTGGTTATCTAATACCTCCAGTTTCAGAGGCCACCCACAGCTGAAGAAAATCGTCCGGAAATAGGTAAGATAAAATATAAAAGACGTTCTTGGATTATAGAGATTAAATTATTGTTCTGTTTTTTTTTTTTTACGATATGTTTTTCCTTTTGCCTATGACCTCCATTCTTATAAACACAAATTTTCCATGGATCTCGAAATGAACCGGTTGAGTCTGGCTTTTTTTGTTTTTGTTTTTCTTTCTTTTATTTTGGAAGGGAGAAATTTTCAAAGCGACCAGGGTTTAAGAATGGTCATCATCCCTTTCAGTGAGTATTATTATTATTATTTTTTTTACTCTATGCTTCGTACATCCAGACGATTTTAGTCACAGTAGGAAATATTTGGTCTAGAAGGAAGGAAGTTTTTAAGAAATGGATCCTTTCTTATCATCCTGTTCTTAATCTTTTGAGTCCTGGGATTTCTCAACTGAATAAAATCGTTTGATGTTAACATAGATATAACTCACGATAACATTTTTTTTTTAACACCTGTCTTTTGGGAGTTACTTGAGTTTTTTTGTTTTTTTAAGCATTTGTCTGTTACTAATTCCCTCAGTATTTAGTATTTGTCTCAGGAATTCTCTCAGTTGAAGAAAATAAAAAAATATAGTGTTACCTTTAAAAAAAATATCTAAATACCCCAGGAATAAAGGTTAATATTTTCCCTAAGATATTATTACATTATATTCCCTTGGCTAATTTTGCTTCTTAAATTAAACGTCTTGGAAAATACCCGCCATTAATCTCGCCCCTTCCACACTTTCTCCCTGAACTCCTTTCATTTTCCTCCACCACCGTCTCCTTGGTACCTAAGACCCTCTCCTTAACCTCACCTCGACATCACGACTACACGAAGGAGGAAGGCCGAGGGAGGAGGAGAGGAGAGGAAAAGCGAGAGAGGACGGAGGTGAAGGAGGAAAAGGAGTGGGGAGGGAGTGAGGTAAGAAGGGAGAGGCAAGAGAGTGAGAGTGGTGGGTACAGTCGCGAAGGAGTGAGGGTTGAAGAGAAAAGGACTGAGGAAGAGGAGAAGAGAGAAGAAGAATTTTAAAAAGGATAGTAGGAGAGGGGAGGGGAGGACTGGACAGGACAGGGCAGGGGCAGGTCAGGGCAGTGCAGAAGAGGTGAGGAGAGGAGAGGAGAGGAGAGAAGAGGGAGTGACAGAGGAGGAAGGAAGTAGGGAGAAGAATGAGAAAAGAGTATGGAAGAAGAGAAAGAGGAGGGTGATGATTTAGATAACGAGAGGGAAGGAGGTGAGGGTGAGAGGTAGGTAACTGGAGGTATGGAGAGATCAAGGTAAGACAAAGGCAAGGTTAAGTAGATGGAAGGTGAGAGGGGAAGGAAAGGGGAGTGGAGAGAGGGAGAAGAGAAAGGAATAAAAAAAATAAAAAAGTTAGCCATTGCGGAAAAAGAAAGGAATTTGGGAGAGAGAGAGAGAGAGAGAGA
Source organism: Coenobita brevimanus (assembly GCF_032717465.1). Classification (NCBI taxonomy): domain Eukaryota; kingdom Metazoa; phylum Arthropoda; class Malacostraca; order Decapoda; family Coenobitidae; genus Coenobita; species Coenobita brevimanus. The sequence goes on along the minus strand of NC_137023.1, from coordinate 55,367,077 downwards.
GAGAGAGAGAGGCAGGGGGGGTAGGGGGGGCAGTTAACATGGACATACATAACCAAGCTGGCCTGTTATTGCCTCACTCGCGCTATTTAACACACTCTGGCACGCGATGTTCTCCCTCCCTCCCTTTTTTCTCTCCCTCCCTCTATCCCTCCCTCCCTTTTTTCTCTCCCTCCCTCCCTTTTTCTCTCTCCCCTTCTCAAATCCTCCCTCTCCCTCCTTTTTTTTTTTCCTCCCTCCCTCCTTCCCTTTTTCTCACTCCCATTTTCTCACCCTCCCTCTCTTTTCACTGCATTTGTCTCTCCCTGTCCACTCCAGCACACAGTATTCTCCCTTCCTCCCTCTCTCCCTTTTTCCTCCCCCCTCCTTTATCCCTTCCCAATTTTTCTTCCTGCCTTTCTGTCTTGTCATTCCTTCCCACTTTTTTTTTTTTACTCTCTCTCTCTCTCTCTCTCTCTCTCTCTCTCTCTCTCTCTCTCTCTCTCTCTCTCTCTCTCTCTCTCTCTCTCCAAGTTAAAGGTAAAAGAAGAAAGAGAGAAAAGAGGAGAAAAAGGATTGGTAGGGAATGAGTTTGGTGGATAGGAGGAAAAGGAGAGCTGAGGGTAGGGCAGGGTCGATGGGGATAGGTAGAAATTAGACTGAATAGGTAGGTGTAGGTGTAGGAGAGGTGTATGAGTAAGGATTGTTTGACTTAGGGAGAGGGCAGACTGATTGCGGAGGGCAGTTTGACATGGAGGCGATTTGTTTGTGCCCCCCCCCCTTTCGAGATTAAGGCAGCTGGAGAAAGATAGATATATAGAGGAGGAGATAATATAAATGGATAGGTAGATAGATAGATAGGTAGGTAGGTAGGTAGGTTGAACTGAAAAAAAGACAAGGACTCAAGAGGAATGGGTGGAGGAAAGGGTCCAAGATTAAGAATGTAAGAGGATGAAAGGGTGACAAACGGATGACACAGCCGAAAATTGAGTTGGACATGAGAACAGGAAGAGAAGAAAGGGGTGAGGAGGTCAGATGGAGGGGAATGCATGCAAGAAGGGGAAAGCATCTCGTTAATGTGGGTGGGGAAGTAGGTGAGAGAGAGAGAGAGAGAGAGAATATGCCCCATTACTTCCCAGTGTTCCGCGTGTGGCACCCCCCACTATCCTATCCTGTCCCCCTCCCCTATCCCTCGTCCCCATCTTACCCTCCTCAGACCTCTTGCCCTTTATACCCCTTCTCTTATGTCTTGCTCATTATTCAGCTCTCCCACTTATCATATTCTCCTAGCTCTTATTCCTCCTCTCACCGCCCTCTCCCTCTCTTCTTACTCTCTTCTTTCCCCTTTTTTTCTCTTGTTTTATTTTGTTCTTCATATAACTTCTTCACCTGTTTTCTTTTGCTATTGCATATTCCTACTCTCACTGATCATGTGTTACATTTTCTTCTTTCTGTTGCTTCATTTCTTCTCTCGTATCCTTTCTTATCCTCCTCATACTTTCATCATGCCTTTTCCTCAGTTCTCTTCCCATACCCCTGTTCTCCTTTGTCATTTCATCCCTTCTTCGATCCTCTTCCTTCCTCATTCTTCGTTCCTTGATGGTTTCCTCACATCTCTAATTTTTTCTTCTCATTTATCCTTACTTTCTCTCTTTATGCCTTCTTGTTTTTCTCTCTTCCTTCTCCTTCATCTTTCCCTCCGTCTCCTCCTCCCCCTTCATCGTCCCCCTTCTCTTCCCCTCCCCCATGCGGCAGGTAGGTAGGCAGGACAGGTGAGGTGTGAGACAGGTGTTATTAATGATTACCTGCGTGGCGTGTTGGCTGAGGGCGTAACACGATAGGATTGGCATGTACCACGGCCCACCACAGCCTCATTTTCATCTTCCTCTTGATCCCCCTCTTCATCTTCTTCTCCTATTCCTTGAGCTCCATCTCCTGTCTGCTTTCTCCTCCTCCTCCCTTTTATGGTTTTTCCTCCGTGTTTCCTCCTTTCTTTCTCCCCTCTTCCTCCTCCTTATCGCCGTTTTCCTCCTCATCCTCCTTATCTCTGCCTAATCTTCCTCTTCATATTTTACATCTGACAGTCATATTTTAATCTTGTCCTTGTCTGCTCTTCCTCCACTGTGCTACTAGATTCCTTCCTTATCTTTCCTCCTCCTCCTCCAAACTGCTTCCACACACACACACACACACACACACACACACACACACACACACACACACACACACACACACACACACACACACACACACACACACACACACACACACACACACACACACACACACACACACACACACACACACACACACACACACACACACACACACACACACACACACACACACACACACACACACACACACTCTTTCTGTCTCTCTCTCTCTCTCCAGAAGTTTTCCTCCTTTTCTTCTCATAAATTCATGTGGTTGCTTCTTAAATTCATCGTCTTCCTCTTTTTATTTTTATTTTTTCAGGCTACTCCACCCCACCTATTTTGTCTGCGTCTTTATATTCTCTCTCTCTCTCTCTCTCTCTCTCTCTCTCTCTCTCTCTCTCTCTCTCTCTCTCTCTCTCTCATTTTCCTGTCCCTCTTTATCTACTCAACATTTTCTTTACTTCGTCCTCCTCTTCCTTTTTTTTTCTCTCCCTTGTTCCTATGTTTCCTCTTCTGCTCTTCCTCTCCCTTTCCTCCTCCTGTTGTTTTCATTCTCCTTTTTTTTCACTCTCTCTCTTCTCCTCCTCTTTACCCTCCTCTTCTTTCTCCATTTCTCTCAACTTATACGCCTGTTGTTTTCTCCTCCTCCTCCTTGTCTTCCTCCCTCTCCTCCACCCCTCCCCCCACTGAGCCAGAATCGAAGATAACGGAAGGCGACTCGAGGTGATTGTGTGTGTGTGTGTGTGTGTGTGTGTGTGTGTGTGAGGAGGTTACTTGATTGTGTGTATGTATGTGTCAGTGTGTGCTTGGAGTAAGGCTCTTCGAAGCTGAAGTCTGCCATACCATAAGAGTAGTGTGTGTGTGTGTGTGAGAGAGAGAGAGAGAGAGAGAGAGAGAGAGAACGAGAGAGAGAGAGCGGTGACAAGTGTAACGACATAGACGAATGATAGCAAGACATTGATAGAAAAATTTAAGAGGGACAAGACAAGGATAGAGTTATAGAATGGCAGAGACAAAGAGAAAGAGAAGAAGATTTATGAGAGAGAGATTTAGCGGTAGAGATGGGGATAGTCCGGGTTGAGAGAGAGAGAGAGAGAGAGAGAGAGAGAGAGAGAGAGAGAGAGATAATTGACTAATGCAAGGGACATGGGAGGCGTGACACAGACCGATATTCAATGGATCTGTTTTTCTTTATCCTTCCTTCTATATCTTATCCTTTTTTCCTTCCCTATTCCTGTTTTCTTTCTCCCCATATTTTTTTTTCCTCCATCTGTTTTTGTTTTCGTTTTTCTGTATATTTCTTTCTCCTCTTTCTCCTTTTCTGTCCCTCTTGGTTTTATATCAATTCTTTTTTCCCATCCTTTTTCTGGACTTAGTGTTATTTTTTTCTCTGCCTTTCCCCTCTGTCTGTCTGTCTGTCTGTCTGTCTGTCTCTCTCTCTCTCTCTCTCTCTCTCACTTCCTTTTCCCTCAGTCTTACGCCATTCCTACAGCCTTGACGCCCTTCTCCACAGCATTCACGCCTCTCCTCAAAACCCTGACGCCTTCTTCAGAGCCTCCGTCCTTCACGATACCCCATTTCTACATCCACAGCCCTTTTCTGTCTTTTCGATCGTCTTTCTTCTTTCCGTCTTTCTTTTTTTACGCCACTTCTGTTTTTTTATGGTACTTACGGCTTTGTTTTTTTTCTTTTTCTTTTTTTTGAGTTGTTTACTTGTGCACCCAATCGTTCTTTGTTTATTTCCTGTTTGTCCTGCCCTCCCTTGTACGGTACGGTCTGTGTTCACTCAGTTTAGTTCACTTGTTCAATTTGTTCTCTTCGCTCCTCCATTCCTCCCTGTTCACTCGTTTCTACACTCACTAGTCTGTTCACTCTTGTATTTTTTTTTTCCTTTGCTTTCTACTTATTTCACTCTTTTGTCTACCCTTCCATGCTTATATTTTTTTCATTATTACTCGTTTTAAGATTCATGTTCCCCCTATTTTTATGTGTAATAAGGAAATCAGTTTTATTTAAGCATTATTTCTCTCTCTCTCTCTCTCTCTCTTGGAAAATTGCAGTAGATTATTAAAGAAAATCAAGGTAAATAGAGGACTAGAAGAGAGAGCAAGAAGGTTTTTTATTTTTTATTTTTGGTGGTCAATGAAGAAGTCAGTTTTTTTTTTTCCTCTCTTCTTAATGGCTACTTGTTTGGAAATTATTGTCCATTAGTAGTGATTGTGTCGCCGATAAGACTGCTGGGATAGGTTAGTTTTAATGACTTGCGGCTGGTTTTGTTAGTATAATATTTTGTTATAATTATTGCTACTGCTAAAATTATTATTATTATTATTATTATTATTATTTATTTTTTTTTATTACTATTCTATTATTGTTTTTGTTCTTGTTATCATTATTATTATTATTATTATTATTATTATTATTATTATTATTATTATTATTATTTTTCATATACTTTACTACTACTACTACTACTACTACTACTACTACTGTTAGTATTCTTATTCTTCTCTCTGTATTATCTTATTAGTTACGTGTGTAGCAGTGGAAGTTGTAGTGTTAACCGGAGAACTAGAATTTATTGTTAATGGAGTATATTTTTAACATGTACTCTTATCTTTATTTTTCCGCTTCACATTTTATTATCGTTGTCATCATTTTCTTATCCCCACTTATTGTGTGTAGCCTCAACCTCTCTCCTTTACTGCAAAATATTAAACCTTGATAACTTTCTTTCTCGCTCCCTAGTTTCTCCACCGGTTTCTTGTCAATCCCCCACGTCCCCCCCACCCCCACAGTGCCCCCCAACCCCTTTCTTAGTTCCCCACCTCTTTTGTGCCCCCTCCCAAGCCCCCCATCTCCAAAACACCCCCATGGAGATTCGTTCCCGCTTCTTGCTTCCGATGCTGACCCTTTACTGCCTTCTTTGCCTCTCTCCACTGCCCCCCCCCCACTGCCCCCTCTCCCCTCACTGTCCCCTCACCCTCCATCTGCCCCCTCTCCTCCCCACTCCCTCCTCCACACATCCAGCCTATCCTTAGACCCTTTAGGCACACAAAGGCACATCATATTTACACACTCCATAATTTTAACAGGATCAGAAACAGTTAGAGTGGTTTAAGTGGGTGAGGGGGAGGGGGAGTATAAAGAAATTGGGTTAGGTTTGACGAGGGAAACATGCATTTACTTTGGGGTAGGTTGGTTGTTTGGTTGGGGGCAAGAAGACCAGTTGTGTTGTTCAGGAAGCAAAGTAGGGGATGATTGGGGTAGGTTAGAGCAGCGTGTTCTGTTTCTCCAACCTGGTGATGATACCTGAGTTGCCCTTTTTAATTTGGCTGATCGCAGGAAGTAGTTAGATTTGTTGATTGGTTTGACTGCAGAACCTTTTTTTTTTTTTCCTCGTTCTAGCTTGACAAAGATCCCAAACTCACTCTATTTTTTTTTTTTTTCACTGGTAAGATACAAAACACACTCCGACACACGCCCACCTAATAACCAAGACTCACTCATGCAACCCTGTTTTGTCAGTCAGCTAGTGGAAGTGACATAGTTCCGTCAGGTGATAACAGACCGAGAATAGTTGGGGTAAAAAGAAAATACACAGAGAAGTTAGCTTAGTGAGGAGGTTGGTGAGAGTTTAGATCAGGGGTTGAGATAATTGAGTTGAGGTAAAAAAAAAAATACATGGAGCAAAAAGATAGTCAAGGAAATGAGGGAGGAGGATGAGAAATGATGCCAAGCTGTTATGTAGGTTAGATGGTTAAGGTAAAGAAGTGTAACGATTGAATTAGGTTAGTTAAAAGTACGTGATTAATCAAATGGAGTGTTGGGGTAGATGAAGATAAAACAAGTGTAAAGAAGTCTGATAATGAAGTTCAGTTGCATGAGAGGCGCGGGAGAGAAGAAGTCTTGTGTTGGGGTAGGCTAGGTGAGAGTAAAGAAGGCTTGCGAATGAGTTGGGTTAATGAAAAGCAGGGTGAGGAGAGAGATCAGGGTAATAAAGACGCATGATTGAGTTTCATTAGTGGGCGGTGCGAGAGAACAGCGGTCAGGTGTTGATGTGCGTTCGCTGAGGGGTGAAAGACGGATGAGTGTAGTTGGTAGTCAAGTGGTTAGGGGGTATGCTGCTGATCAAATGGTCGGGAGATCGATCCTGACTGAGGCAAGGAACAGTTTGAGGGTGTGATACTCGTTAATACCGTCTTTACTCATTATCGTGAAGACCAGCTGACTTATAAACCCCCGCCAGTGTCGTAGCATCAGTCCTAAATGTAATAACCACTCTATCATGCTTCGATTTAAATGGGTCTTTATTTGTATCCAGGCGATGACATGTGAGGATGAATATGCCAACTTTTTGTGCGAGCGAGGACCACTGGATCTCGTGTGTGTGTGTGTGTGTGTGTGTGTGTGTGTGTGTGTGTGTGTGTGTGTGTGTATAATGCGCTTATATTGGGGCAGGTTAGTTTGGGGAGAAAGCCAGGCAGTTGTTTCTGGCTGAGCTGGGTTTGGAGGGGGAGAAAAATGCTGGGTGAGCGGACCGTGGGGGAGAGACAGATAGCTTGAAGTTGGCTGTTGGGGTAGGTTAGTGTGGGGGGAGGGGGAGAAAGTTGTTAGGGATAAGCTGGAGAAGAAAGAAAAAGAATTGTGTTGAGTTAAAGTGAATTATGGAGGAAGCAGTGAGTAACTCAGGTACATTATGCCTCTTACATATTATCGTGTCCAAGGTGAAGAAAATAAAGTGTGGGGTTTCAAGGTCTGTTTAGTTCAAGGTGCCTACAGAGAGAGAGAAAGAGAGAGAGAGCGAGAGAGATGTTTTGGTAGGTCGAGTGTGGAGGATTTAATGATAGTGGGAGAAGTGAAGAAGGGAAGAGATTTGGAGAGAGAGAGAGAGAGAGAGAGAGAGAGAGAGAGAGAGAGAGAGAGAGAGAGGGAATTACTGTATGTATAATGTAGAAGCGGGATAGAAAGTGTAATGAAGCCAGTAGATAATAAAGAATACTTTTTGAAAAATATAAACCAAAAAAAAGATAAGAGAGACAGGAGAATATAACACCTTTGCTCTAAACTGACGATGATCCGTAACCCCAGTCGGCAGGGTTGATGGCCGAGTGAAGTCAGAATGGAGAATGAATCTGACTAATAACCAAAGAGACGCTTTTGTATGTCATAGGTATGCCTCGTCGAATTGCACGCCACTACCCTTTATGAATGAACTTGGGTATTATGATTTAGTGTTATTGTAGATTTTAATGATTCAGGATTTTGCAGGCCCTTTTTATTATTATTATTATTATTATTATTATTATTGTTATTATTATTATTATTATTATTCAAAGGAGGAAGGTTCGAGCAGTCCACATATACATTTCGACATTTTTCAACCTTTCGGTGACCTTAATTCTCCATGGGTAAAGAAAATCTGTTTGTGGTACCCTCAGTGCGGTATTCAGTGACGGAGGTTTAGGTAGGAATGTGAAGTGGGAAAATGAAAAAAGACTTTAGCAAGAGGGAACAAAATGAGTGAATGAAAAGAGTAGGTTAAAAAAAAAAAAAAAGATTGAGGATAGGAAAGAAGAAGAGAGGTGAGGAAGAAGGAAGGATGGAGGGTGAGAAACAAGAAAGTAGGGAAGGAGGTGGTAAGGAGAGGAAGGAAGGAAAGTAGGGAGAAGGAGGAGGGAGAGTAGGAAAGAAGGAAGAAGAAAGAAATGGAGAAAGGAAATAAGGAAGTGAAAGGGGGAGGGTTTGGAAAAAGAACGGGAGGAGGGAGAAGAAAGGAAAATAGTGAGGAGAAAGCAGAAAAAAAAGGAAGAAGGTTGAAAAAGTTGGATGGAAGAGGAAAAGAAAGCAAAGAAATGATGTATTTTGAGGAAAAGAAGACGTTAAGGGGAAAATACGATAGGGAAAAGAGTGGATGATAACGACAGGGTCAAGAATGAGGATGAGGGAGATAAGAAAGTGATAAAGATGCAGAAGATAGCAATGGGTGGATGAAGTGGTGCAGTGGAGATGGAGGAGGCAGGGAAAGAGGAGGGAGGGAGGGAGAGGATGATAAGATTAAAGTGGAGAGAGAGAGAGAGAGAGAGAGAGAGAGAATGTGTGTGTGTGTGTGTGTGTGTGTGTGTAACAAATGAAAAAATATAAAAACACCCTAAATTTCAGTCCAGTTTTACCAAATTCTTCACAAGCTTTTCCGCCCCACGTCCCTTTTCACCTCCACTAAATCCAACCCCCATCCTCCTCCTCCTCCTCCTCCTTCATTATCCTCCTTCCCCCCTCCTTGTCTCCCCATTCCTCTCTCCCCCTCCTAACCCTGGACTTCCCCCCCAAATTCTCCTCCTCCTCTCCGTGCATTTACACCTTGAGAATTAACAATATTAGTGGGACAATAACTCCACGCACCCCCCGTTAAAATGTAAATAACTCTGGCTTCATAGGCTAATTGATAACGCGTTAAGTGAGTCTCGCCCTTGCAAAATGACCCTCTTTAGCGCTTCATTAGACCAGGGGGGATAATGAGAGAGAGAGAGAGAGAGAGAACCTGCGTGTAATTTTCGAAGAGGAGGAGGTTCAAAGAGGTTCAAATATGGAGGTGCTATTTTTTTTTTTCTCCTCTCTCTCTCTCTCTGGTGTGTTTCCAGAGCATAGCTAATCCTTTTGGGGTGAAATTACAGAGCTTGTGGGATTTAAGAGTGAAGGATTTGCAAGCACCCACCCAGAGACCCAGCCTTCAGGGGCGATGTGGCTTGTTTGCTTGGTTGCTTGCATAAATTGTGTGTAGCAATAGTAGTTTTAACGAGGATAATAAGGGAGGATGAAATAGTAATAGCAGAAGTAGTATAGCCCCAAATTCACCTCTTATGTGAACCCAGTGGACTGCAGGCTGAAGCTACCTTTTTCCTTCAGTCCACCATCCTTATTTGCGGGGAAAAGGAAGGGAGTTGAGGGACGTTTGTATAACAGGGCAGATGAGTCGCCTGGTTACATCGGGGCCACCACATGAAGGCATCCCCCCGTAGCACCGAAATAGAAAATAAGGAAGTACTGTACATGGAAGCGAATTAGTTGGGAGAGCCAAGGGGAAGATGATGCGATACTCTTTTCACTTTAACTTGGCCTAAAAGTGACATTCATCCAACGTGAATGCTGAAAATATAGCACTATACTAACGCAAGAACACAGCGCTAGTCACGGAAAAGTGTTATGGAAAGGAAGTAGAGGGGTAATGTTGTTTTATCCTGCCACTGATACGTGCAATTGCCTTCAGATACCTGTCTGCTGTAAGTGGTGGCTGCGTGGATTTCAGTGAGTGCTGTTTTTGGGGTTGACAACAGAAGTGGTGATTTGGTGAAGACAGAAGTGATGAAACAGCAGTGAGCAATACAGTGGTGAACACAGAAGGGAAGACTATGTGATGAAACAGCGGTGATGAATAGACATTAATTCTTTACCAAACTGACGCTTCTTTACCAAACGGACGCGGCCTTTCCATATTTTCTGTTGAAATGAGTCTTTCACAGGGTAATTGGCACCTCTCCTGTATTACCATACCTACTGGGGATTTTTTAAAACTTACCTCTGAAGACTGTTATTTAGGATTTTGAATTCGGGAATATTCCTCCAACATTGCCATAGCCATCGCTGGATGTCAAACGCTGAGAACGTATGTTACACTTTTGGCGCGATTTCCAAATGGCGTGTCCAGGATGTACGATTACTTTGTGGAATTGTGTGTTATTGGCAGTGGTTTACATCAACTGCTTCTTTTAATACGCAGCCAATGCTTGTCAAGGACACAACAAACGGCAAAGAGTGGCATTCCACAAGTTCCTTCTGGCTGCAGCTGCTCTTTATCCTTCTGCTTTCGTTTCCTTTTCTTCTTTTAGTTCAGGGTCTTGCTGAGCTGAATTTTGCCTCGATGGATATTGGATCTTCAATGTCATATTTCGTGGCAATCCCAGTTTCAAGGGATGTTACGGTTGATTAGGCTAGGTTAGGTCAGAAGTATGAGGGGGTCTGGAAGGGGCGAAGGTAGATTAGGTTTGGTTAAATCGCTAAGTTTTCCATAACTTTGACACTGTTATTAGTGTTTCTTTTGCACATATTTGAGTATTATTGATACACTGACGCGTCCAGTCGGAGCGATGGTTGGTAATCATCGCGGGCAGTCGGAGAGATTGTTGCTAAACCCATGACGTGGGCGACCTGGCCGCTTCCTCAAATACCAAAAAAATTGGTAGATTTCATCTTTTCCCAGTCACTTCCTGCAGTCACAATCCTGCAGTTAACTGTCTGTGTTGCATATGTACCAATATTCGTTACCTTGCGATAACGAGTTTGTTATAGGTGGAATCGGCGCGGCCGTTTGGTATAGAATTACCGAATGGACAGGGTGGAGTGGTACCACCCTATCACAGGGTGGAGTATTGCAGGGTGCACCTCTGTGTCTAGGGTGCACAACACTCTCATAGCCGTGCTGTACAACACTTACACGTGAGATCACTGGCCCTCATCGTCACTGGGGGACGAGGGGGGTCCTGGTGGTGAAGGGACCGGGCTGGGTGGGGATGGTGTATGTGGCGGGGGTTGCGGTCGGGGCAGCGGTGGGGTGGGGGTGCTGCCCATGGGTGGCGATGAGGGTGTGGTGGAGAGGTTGGCTGGCCTTCTGAGGTAGCCGGGTATATTGGGAAAGGTGATTTTGGGCCAGGAAAAAGTACGAAGTCGGGTTAGGAATGTCTTGATAGTTTGATAGATGGTCTGTGGGACGGTGGAGAAGGAGAAGGTGGAGAGGGTGGAGAAGGAGAGGGTGTCAAAGAAAGATTTGAGGGACCCGTACGAAAGGGTGCGGATGTTTCCGAGAGAGAAGTCTGACGGGGTAGAGGGAAGGGTGGTGAAGACGACGGAAGGCCAGGAGATGTTTTGGAGGGCCGTGGACAGGATGGAGGTGTAGAGGTACATGACCACCCATCGCCCCCAGAGGTATACCGCCATCGCCACCACCATCACCTCCACCATCCTCACGTAGGTGGGGAAGACGTACCAGGCCCACATGTCCCTCGCAGCCAGGCACTCCTTCAACCTGGCCTGGTACTGGGTGTGCAGGTACAGGGTCAGGAACGGCTGTGGGTGGAAATCTGAGGGAGGGGGACCACACAGAGTGATTACCCGTGGGCGCTCAGGGAGGAACCTACCTAACAGCCCAACGGAGACAGGCTGGGAGAGCTGGGCAGCCTCCTTCTGCAGTAGCGCCGCCGTCCCTAGCGCCGCAGCCCACCCCGCCAAAGGGCTCAGTACCCCGAACACTAACACACCAAATCCAACGAGCAAGAGCACCAAAGTCGCCAAATTAATGCGCCCCATCACAGTCTGTTCAGTTGAGTTCTTTATTATTTTCGAGATAAATAATTGCCCTAAATGTCAGCAGGATTATTCATGTCATACCTGCCTGTAACAGAAGTGACGCGGATGCTGTGTGTGTGTGTGTGTGTGTGTGTGTGTGTGTGTGTGTGTGTGTGTGTGTGTGACGTGTTGTTTAGTTTCCCCCCATGTGCTGATCGAAATAAATATTAACTCTACTGCTATCATCATCATCATTCCGACCACTTTTCACACACACACACACACACACACACACACACACACACACACACACACACACACACACACACACACACACACACACACACACACACACACACACACACACACACACACACACACACACACACACACAACCTACCCAAAAGTCTCTCTCTCTCTCTCTCTCTCTCTCTCTCTCTCTCTCTCTCCACACACACACAACCTACCCAAAAGTCTCTCTCTCTCTCTCTCTCTCTCTCTCTCTGTCTCAGCTGCATCGTAACCTTTGGCGATGACAGACATAATATAAGAAATGCCAAGTCAAAGGCAGAAGAATTAGTGGATCATCTCAAAGGACAATTTCTCCATCATTCCATCACCGACGACATAACATATTTTTAAACACACAGATCACGAGGCTTTTGCACTGATTGGCCCAGAACAATTTTGGGAAGAATATGGCAGAATTTTAATATATTTTTTGGCATAGTTGGAACCACTCTCTCGCCCCTCATATGGAGATTAATTTGGGACAGTTCAACCCCTCAGCCAAAGGACTTATTTTTGTTATTATTATATTTTGTTCTTGCGACTCCCTTGATTTATTTTTTATTTTTTTTCGGCGTAGAGGTGACTTTCCGGATATAAGAAAACATGAACATATACAAGAGAGGATTTGTGCAGTCGATCAGGTGGTTTATGTCAGGCAGCTCCTACAAAAGTGACTAAATTACTAGAATAAGACAAGGATAGCGAAGAAGAAGGCTTAGATGTGGCCTTCATTACCTTCTACCCCGCCAAACGTTTCCCCGAAGTTGAATAAAATGATCTGGAGGCAGCATAAGATAAAACGCAAGCCATCGAAAGGAAGGACGTGATCAAGATATCTGGACTCTTCTTTCGAGATTAATAGGAACCACATTTTCTTTCTGATGGATCCTTTTCGTAACTAACTGTAATATGCCTTGAAAATTATAGGAATCAAGAATTATAGATGCTTTATGGACAGCGCGAATTTTTCCTTACTATAAAGTGGTTGAGATTAATGTTACCACTTAGGCGAATACTCATCTGCTTAAGTGGCCAAAGTTTTCTGATCTAGCTTGCATATTCTGGTTTCTATATCTCCACATTATATCTTGGTTTATATATATGTTCTTTTGTTGGAGTATAACCCGCAAGTCATGCTCTAAGTATAACAGGCCTTATTCAATTCGGTATCGTATAAAAGTATCGTATTTTGCTTTGATATGTACCGGTATATATTTGTTTTTTATTCAGCAGTAGTATATTATTTGGCTGGATAAGTATTCGTCATCAGTGTAAGAATGTGCTTTTGTGTATTCATGTGTGCTTGTATTTGCATTTATATTTGCCTCGATGTATTGCTCATTATAAAGTCAGGGCGCTTTGTATGACCGTATATTTTGTCTTGTATTTCGAGTGTGGTTGCCAGATGCCGCTATTAATGCTGATACTACGGCGATAAACATACCTAGAGCATATTTTAAAACCCTCATTAACTTGTGCATGAAATTGTCTCTGTCGTCACTCCTACAGCTGCCAAACACTTCATGATTAGGTGATCCATTGCGACAAGTGGAAATGTTAGTTAAGATAGAGAGACAAAGGAGAATTCAAGCTGTACTTTGTGTCCCTCTCCTGCTCAGTATTTTCACGTCACAATTAAACTGGAGTGAATACTGAAGTGACGAAGCATGGAAAACAAAGGCATAAACTCTGATCAGCTTAACGGGTGTGTAAAATCGAATGTATGTATATTTTGTCTTCACATTTACGGCTGCCAGACAATTTTGTAATCAAACTAGAGTGAATATTAAAGAGAAAGTATCCAAAAAAAACTCAGTGACCTGGGACAATAGAGTGTTACTGAAGACAAGTTTTTATCTAGTAGCCTAAATTGCTTAAGATACCAAGCACAACAGAATCGGTTTAATGAGTATAACTGTGGCAAAATTGGAAAAAACTAAACGAACTGTCACAGTGAACGGTTTTGAAGATTTGCTTATTCTGTTAAAAAAAAAAAAGTTAGGATTCTTTATAAGTGCTTCCCCCAGATCATATTATAGGCTGGGCTGGGCTAGGTAGGGTCACAGAGTTAGTTTTTGCGGCACTACACCTGACCTGCCTCATTATGCTAGTTGGTGACGGTGCCGGGATGAAGGGAGGGAGGTGGGTAAGGGGTGGTGGAGGTCTGGAAGCAAGGAGAGAGAGTTTTAATGAAGCGAGGGACATATATTGTGCGTATCACATCGTCGGGTCGTAAAGCCATCAGCCGGTTAAATGAAGTGCCGTGTAAAAGATGCCTACGTGTTTGAGTCCACCAGCTTTCACGGGGTGACTGAAGAACCTCTCGCCTTGGTGTAAGGGAGGGTGTGGGAGGCTGCTGGCTGGCTTGTCTCAGGGTCTATTAGGAGTCTCAAGAACTGGTATATATTGCTCCCGTGCTCGCCACCTGCCTTTAGCATGTAGCCAGGCGATCGCAGCACCATCAGTAAAGTAGATGCACAGTTACGTTTCGATCTGCAAACCAGTTCACCGCTGAATAATAAACCCGACTGGTCATACTCTTGCTATCATGTTGACTCCACAAATTCTAAAGTTTACTATTACTTCCTGGTTTATATATATATATATATATATATATATATATATATATATATATATATATATATATATATATATATATATATATATATATATATTGTATTATGTAATTATAATGAAAAATTTTAAGTAATTTATTGTCCACGTTTTAGTGTTACACTGGTAAGAGTGAGATGGGGTTCAGTGAAATGCTGGACCAACGGAGATATGGTAGTTATACTGAAGTTTATGGCAGAGGAGTTTGATGACAGATGAAAGGCAGACAGACAGACAAACAAGTTACCGACTATGGTCCGGGACGTTGCCGGTTATACCAGTTCTCTTGCTAGTCAGTTCTATAGATTCATGGCATACTGAGAGACATGTTCTGACAGCTAATGCTTTCTTTTCTTCCAATCTTCTTGACGCAGATGGCATATATTTCTGACTGTTGCTGGCTGGAAGTTGGTGGCAAGGATCTCTCTCTGCACTTTTTTTTTTTTTTTTTTAAGTACGGGAACGTAGGCCTACTCGGTATTTTACATTGGCCATCGCGAAACGATTTTCAGAGTAGGGACTCTTTGAGGTGATTTTGTTAAAAGGGCACTTCTGGTGCTTGTGGAAGTGCTTTTTTTTCATGTTCATGGTGGAAAACAGCTGACATTTCTGTTCAACTCTGTGACTTTACAGAGCGTGCAAGAACAGTTAGAATCCTGTAAGATACATGTGGAGCCTGCACAGTCACCAAACTTAACCCACACCCGGAAAAACTACATACGTTCCATCCTGACCTACCTACCTACCTACCTACCTAACCTGACCTGACCTGACCTGACGACCTGACAGCCTAACCTGACTTAACCTAACGGACTCATGCTTAAAATCCCATCCTCGTTTCTCCCTACTAAACCTAACCTAACCACACCTAACCACAATCCTAACCTACCCAACCCTCGGAAACACCGTCCACGATCCACGTGTCTCTGTAGTGGGTTAACGGAATGGAATAGAGTACCAAGAGACCTGTGTTTCTCCCCACCATCTTACTCCTTCTTCCCACAAGTTGAAGGAGATTATAACTTGCGTCTTCTTACCCTCGGTCGTGCGCGTTTTTAGGCCGCCTTACCTGTCAAATTCCGGATTTTAAGACGAGGATGCGTTGTTATTTTTGCGTTGCTGGGAGATGGAGGGTTGATAATAGGCGTCAGAACATTATAAGCTGGTTGGGATTTTTTCTCGTGATTAAGAGAAAAATTAGGGCGGCGTGGCTGACGAGTTGGAAGGAAAATGTTAAATAAAGGGAGAAAGCAGGGAGGAGAGCCACCCACACCACACCACACCACACCACACCACACCACACCACACCACACCACACCCCTAACCACTCCACTTCTTTCCCCTCACCTCCTCATCTCTCACTTCCTCCCTTCTCTGCTCTCTGTCATTCTTCTCCTTCCCTCATCTCCCCTTCCATACACCACTCTTTCTCTCCTCTACCCTCCCTTCCACTCTTCTACGTTGTTAGAGTCCTTCCATCTCTCCTGTCTCCCTTCTTCTCTTGTCTTCTCCGCTCCTCTACCATACTCACACTATATCACACATCTGACCACTCCTTTCGTCTCCCCTTCCGTTCCCTCTCCTCGCCTCTTTCGTTTCTCTCATCTGTTCTCCTCTCCCCTCCCCACTCGTACCCCTTCCCTCATCATCCGTACCCCACCATTCTCTTTATTCCCTCATCATCTCCACCTATCCCTCTTCCTCTTATCTCCCCATCTTACCTCCTTCTTCGCCTCCATATCCCACCTCCTCCATGCCTTACCTCTTCCCCGGACTACCTCTTCTTCACATTCTTTCTCCTCTCAACTTTGTATTCTTCTTCCTTTCTTTTCAGTTCGTATGTAATATTCCTTTTCTCGTATCTTTCACCATCCCTTTGCTTACCCATCCATCCACATCTGTTTTTTTCTTTCCTCCGCTTTGTTTACCTTTTTTGATCTGTTGCCTCCTTTCCATTTTTCCTCATCCATTGTCTGTGCCTCTCCACTTCCTTCTGTTCAACCCTACTATTCCTCCTCTTCCTTTTTTCCCTTCCTCGCCCCCCAGCTCCATATTACCCTCCTCCATTTCGTTTCTCCTCTTTCCCAGTCATTTCTCCCTGTCCCATTTCGCCACTCCTCTCCCCGCTCCATTCCTTTCATTTTCCTCTCCTTCCTCTCTCCGCGCTCTGTCCGGCTTCATCGCACACTACCCTTACCACTCCCTCTCCCCTCCCTTCTCCTCTTGTTCTCCTCTCCCATATATCCTTTCCATATACTTCCCCCCCTTCTCCTGCCAACCCCCTCATCTCACACAACCCTCCCTTCCCCCTTCTCCCTCCCTCCCTTCCTCTCCACCCTCTCCCTCCATCCCTCCCTTCCCCCTTCTCCCTCCCTCCCTTCCTCTCCACCCTCTCCCTCCATCCCTTCCTCTCCCCCTCTCCCTCCATCCTCACCCGGTACACTTGGTGGCGTTTAAGACTACTAGCTTGACACAACACCCTCACCAGTCACGACACCCTACACCCTGACCCCTACCCCGACCCCCACATCCTGACGCCTACTCCCTGACCCGCACATCCTGACTCCCCTACACCCTGACCCCCTACACCCTGAACCCCCTACATCCTCATCCCCTCATCCTGACGCCTACTCCCTTGCATTGTGACCCCTACACCCTGACCCCTACCTCCTGACCACCCACCCTCTGACTCCAACACCCTGATCCTTATATCCTGACCTCTACACTCTACCCCCCCCCTCACACCCTGACCCTCACACCCTGACCCCTCTACACCCTGACTTCTACACACTGACCCCACACCATGACCCCTACACCCTGAGAGAGAGAGAGAGAGAGAGAGAGAGAGAGAGACAGACAGACAGACAGACAGACAAACAGAGAGAGAGAGAGAGAGAGAGAGAGAGAGACAGACAGAGAGAGAAGCTTGACATCTAGCATACGGAGATATGAGTTTCAGAACATATTCCAAACTCTTTTACTCTCTGTCTGTCTGTCTGTCTGTCTGTCTCTCTCTCTCTCTCTCTCTCTCTCTCTCTCTCTCTCTCTCTCTCTCTCTCTCTCACTATCCTGACCTACTTCTGTCGTTCTCTCCCTCTCTCTCTCTTCCTCAACGATTAAGGATAAGAATTCCTGACGTGCTGTTTTTGTGGGAGCTAGCTTTACTTTCTCTAAATTTTTTCTCACTTTCTTTTTTAGTTGTTTATGCCCTCAGCCCCTTTTAAAATCCCTTCTTCGAGGGTCTCTCTCTCTCTCTCTCTCTCTCTCTCTCTCTCTCTCTCTCTCTCTCTCTCTCTCTCTCTCTCTCTCTCATATTAAACTCTAAATCCTACTGAAGTGACTTTCCCTCTTCATTTTTTATTTTTCGTTCATTTTCTTTCTGTCTTTTGGGAATAAATTAGTCCCCCCTTCCTTTCCTTAATGGAGATGTTTGGAAATTGATTGTGTGTTTTTTCCATAATGTTTCATGTGCTTGGAAAATTACACTGTGAAGTGGAAGAAAAGTCTCTCCTTTGATTTTCCAGACATATTTTCAACATTTACTGCCGTCCATCCCTGGTGCCCAAAGACGAATCGTGTGTGTGTGTGTGTGTGTGTGTGTGTGTGTGTGTGTGTGTGTGTGTGTGTGTTTGATATATACACAGACGATTTATTTAGGTAAGGAATCTTTTTAAAATGAATAGTTGAGCCGTAGTCTTTACAAATTTATATCCTCTTCACAATTACAGGTAAAAAAAAAAAAAATCCTCATATGAAGACAGATTGGTTATAGTAGTGGTTGTGTGGTATTGTGTAGTGCTGGTGTGGTATAGTGTTGTGGTAGTGTGGTAGAGGTAGATGGTCTCCCTGGAAGGATGGAAGGAGGGCGACAATAACTTAGTGGAGGGTCACCCACTGGAGGTCAGGGGGGTCGTGAGGGAAGGAGGGAGGGAGGGAGGGAGGGAGGGAGATGGAGGAGGAGGGAGGGACAGATGTGGAGGGCTAGGGAGAAGAGGAGGGAGGAAGGGAGATGGTACTTCGAGGGAGGAAAAGGAGGGAGGAGGTGTGAGGTAAGGGAACTGAGAAGGAAGGGAGATTGAGGGAGAAGAGGGGAGGGAGGTAAAGAGTATAAGGGTGGGAGGTGGAAGGAGGGTAACAAACAGGGAGGGAGGATAGTCAGAGGAAGAAGAGAGACAGAAGAGTTAAAAAGGAGGAAGGAAGAAAGGGATGCAAAAACGGAAAGAGGGAATAAATAGGGAGAGAAGTATGGAGGAAGAGGGAAAAGGGATGGATTACTTGGAAGGATGAAGAAGAGGGGTAAAGTGAAGGATGAGGGGAGGTGTGAGGAAGGAGAGAAAGGAAATCAGAAGCTGTGTGTGTGTGTGTGTGTGTGTGTGTGTGTGTGTGTGTGAGAGAGAGAGAGAGAGAGAGAGAGAGAGGGGGGGGGAGAGTCTGGAATACGAGAATAATTGTTGGGTATGATTATTAGGGGAGCGAGGAGAGAAAGAAAGATGAAGAAAGCTTGGAGATAGACGGGTGACATGAAAAGACGAGAAGAAGGGAAGGAAGTGGAGAAGAAAGATGAGAAGAGGGGAAAATGAGATGCAACGTGAGAAGAGGAGGAAAGGAAGAGGAGACGGAGAAGGTAGGGAGGGATTTTTAGAGGAGATAAAATATGTATGAGACGGAGCAGGGTTAAAGGAAGGAGGGAAGAGGAGGAAGGTAAGAAAAAAGTTAAGGAAGTAGGCAAGACAAGGAAGGATGAGAAGGAAGATGAAGGAAGGGAGGGAGGGAATGAAAGCAGGGGATAAGATTGAAGGAAGGGAGGAGGAAGGGAGGAAGGGAAGGAGGGTGTAAGAATGAAGAGGTGGAAGGAAAGCCGTGGGGGAAGGTGAGGGAAAGAGGAGAGGGAAGGAAGGAGTGGAGGAAGATGGGGAGTCGGGTGTCGTGCGGGTGTGCTTTATGCCCCATTAATTTTTTGCAAGTTCCACGAGTCTCCCCTCCTCCACCATCTTCTTTTTTTTTTCTTTTTTTTTTTAATCATCCCTTTCGCCCCCCTCGTATCTAATTTCTCTCTCTCTCTCTCTCTCTCTCTCTCTCTCTCGTGTATTCTTCTCCTATCCATTTGTCCCTTTCCCCACCCTTCCTCCGTTTCTCGATTCCATATTCCCCTTTCCCCTTCCCTTATTCTTTCCCCTTAGTTTCCGCCCTTTTACACCCCTTCCGTTTCACACTCCCCTTTTCCCCTGCCCTTTTCTCCTTCACACCAGTTTTTATCCCTGTTTCCCCACCGCGTTTCCCCTTTCCCTATCCATTCTTACCTGTCCTTTCTATCAGCCCCTTTCCCTACCCTTTCCCCTTTTTCCCCGCCCTTCCGCTTAGTCCCTTTGATCTTCTCTCCTTTACAGTTTTCTCATGTAACGTACCCCTCAGTCTTCCGCAACGCTTTCCCTTTTCCCTGCCGTGTCCCCCTCTTCCCCTCTTTTTCCCTGCCGTTTCTCCTTTTTCCCCCTGCTGTTCCCCATTTTCCCCTGTCCTTCCCCTCTCTCCACCCCTACCCTTTCCCCCACCTCCTCACCCCCTGCAGAACAAGTCTACCCCCACCCCGTCCTCCTCCCCACCAGACATGAAAATCCCCACACATGTAGATTTCTCCTATGCTATCAGAATCACTCCAAAGTTTTATTATTATTCATTAAAGAAGAAACTCTGCATTTACCTGGGTCTCCCATTAACAAATTTTCCTCGTTTTGGTTTTTTCCTTCTCTTTGGAGCTACAATTTCCTGGCTGTTTTTTTTTCGTGATTACGGGAATGTTTGTTTTTAAGTGTGTATCATAGTGTGTGTTTTTTTTCCGTTGGGTGGGTTTGTATAACTGTGAATCCTTGAGATGCAAATGGCTGGGTTGTGTGTGTGTGTGTGTGTGTGTGTGTGTGTGTGTGTGTGTGTGCTTTACGTCTGCTTTTGTCTTTTTTTTTTTTCAATTCAGTGTTAGTAAATTTCTTGGTGTGTCTGTCAGGGGGTGAGGGAGGCTGTGATTACTCTGAGGTTGTTGACAGAGGCTTCGAAATTTATTGGGTGGTAATTGTGTGGCTGTTCGTATTTACATTTCTGTGTGTGTGTGTGTGTGTGTGTGTGTGTGTGTGTGTGTTTTGTGTTTGTCTGTTTGTCCGTTTGATTATGTTTCAAGTCTGTATCTTCATCGTTGTATCATGGTTGTGTTTATAATTTTTTTTATGTATCCACCTCTGATCATAGACTAGACACTTCATTCCCTGAGGATTTACAGATTAGGCAAAATAAATATCGCAAGACACCTTCTCATGGCACAGCGTGGGTACTAATATCCGACCGTCTATACTGAATTATTCTCGACTAGTTTGATGATATTGTGATAGCCGGATTATTTTCATGATAAATCAGTGTTTTTTTGGGGGGAAAGATAAAAACTATAGTTTGAAAGAATTATGAGGCTCTTCACTCCGATGACGCCCTTTTTTCGTTTTATTCCTGCTACCTTCAGATTATTATTATTATTATTATTATTTATGGGTTTTTCGAACTTGAGGGATTACATACATTTCATTAACCCCTTCAGTCCGATGACGCATTTTCTATTTTATTCTTGATATTTATAGACGATTTTACTCAGCTTTAAAAAGAGGTCTGGCACATAAGGGGGTTAAATCCTCCATAACTGTTCCCTGTCAGATCCGGAGATCGATCTTATGGCATTACAAACAGCTGGAGTACCATCACCTCTATAAATGTACCGTATATGTTATTCTGTTCTCGCCGTATATACTGTGTGGCGTTATATCAGTGCCGTCTCTGCCTGATCTATTTATTTATTTATCAGTTTTTCTGTTTATTTATGGACGTTACCTGTGCTCATTAAGGCTACAGGTAGTTGTCTGATCTGTTTATTATTTGGTGTGTGTGTGTGTGTGTGTGTGTGTGTGTGTGTGTGTCCCTGTACGCTTCAAGGCCTCATGTACACTACCATGGACATTTCAATGCTTGGCCATCAGACCCCCTGTGACTCTCCTGAATAGTAAGCATATTGATACACGCACACACCACCTCCTGCACACACACACACACACACACACACACACACACACACACACACACTTACATAATCACATACATACACATCCCTCCCCCTAGAAATGCAAACACCTGCGAACCCGGACACATACGCAGTATTTCTATAACCAGCACACACACACACACGCACACACACACACACACACACACACACACACACACACACACACACACACACACACACACACACACACACACACACACACACACGGATAGGCTAAATATATCCCTCGACGCTCACACGAAGCAATAAAACCCAAGTGCGCAATCTATAACACGCACACACATACGTTCGCAGGTGCACATGTACGTACACGTGAATCTACATGGTATACATATCCTATCTTGAAGTCCACACACGCGCACGCACACAAGGACATGGACTGAGGGTCATACATACACAGTCATATGGATATTTTGAAAACGCACATATAAACGAGGGTACGTACTAATGAGCACATGAAAATGTAGTCACACACACACACACACACACACACACACACACACACTTTCATTTGCATTTACGATGATGCCGTACGTAACTTGACTTTCAAAATATGAGAGGGGGGAACGAGTAAGTGATTGTGTGTGTGTGTGTGTGTGTGTGTGTGTGTGTGTGTGTGTGTGTGTGTGTGTGTAATTAAGTTTAAGTGCATTTTGATGGAGAAATGTAGAAAGTAGATAGGTAGATAGATAAAAACAGGTAGATTGGTTGATTGACAGATCGTTCAGTTAATAGATAGATACTCTTATATAATATGTACTCAACTATGAGTAGACAATCGTACCCTGAGACACCATAATCTTCCCACAAAACAACAGAGGACGCACACCTTCACATATCACCACCTGGACACTAATACCGAACCGTCCGTACTGAATAATTCTTGATATATTTCCCGCAGGTACGTAGTGTCACATGCTGGATGGGTTTTGTGAAAGTTCAGTAAAGACTAGTATGGAATTATTAGGCTTTTCTCTGGCCAGATCGGGTAAATTCACACTTTGGTCAGCAGTCCCCTTCGCTGCCACTGAACCACCACTTTCCCCTTGACATATACGAGTCAGGTTATGTATATGTGTGCGTGTCTCGGTATAAAGTATGTACCAAGGTCTCTCTTTTTATGGACCCTGAGGTGTATGTTACTTGCGTATATTAATGAGGTGTGTGTGTGTGTGTGTGTGTGTGTGTGTGTGTGTGTGTGTGTGTGTGTGTGTGTGTGTGTGTGTGTGTGTGTGTGTGTGTGTGTGTGTGTGTGTGTGTGTGTGTGTGTGTGTGTGTGTGAGAGAGAGAGAGAGAGAGAGAGAGAGAGAGAGAGAGAGAGAGAGAGAGAGAGAATAATAATAATAATAATAATAATAATAATTTGTTTAGTGTATGTGTGAGGACTGTTTAATAGCGGGAAGGAGGAAAAGATTAAAAGCCAATAGTTCTGAGTGGAGAAAGCTGGGAGAGGCCTGTGTTCTGAGGTGGACCTGTGCAGGGTGGTGATGGTGGAGGTGGTGGTGGTGGTGATGGTGGTGGTGGTGGTGGTGTTTACTGTGTATGTGTGTGTGTGTGTGTGTGTGTGTGTGAAAGAGAGAGAGATAAAGAGAGAGACTGTGTAGAAGACCTGAATACATGTGCGTGATTGCGAAAGTGTGTGTATGTGTGTGTGTGTGTGTGTGTGTGTGTGTGTGTGTGTGTGTGTGTGTGTCTAATCTAGTATGCATCCTCTCGTGACCGTATTTTGGCCCTTAACGTGAGCAGTAGCGAAAATCCATCAGTCTGATTCGTATGGAATTCCACTTTCTGACTAAAATTGCCCTACGCTAGCCTAACCAAACGACCCAGACACACAACTACCATTGACCGAGTTAACAAGGCAGTTCTAGGTCCTTTGAGAGGTTGGAATTTTTCTATGTTGGATCAAATCGCTAAATGTAAATTTTTAAGGGAGAGACATGACAGGTGAAAGGGTTTATAAGAGGTGTGAGGTTAGGGGATAGTGAGGGGGTGAAGGTTAGAGAGAGGTGGATGGATTGAGAGAGGTGGATGAATAGGAATGGGGTGGAGGGTAGGGAGGAGGTGGATGAAATGGGAAGGGTTGACGAGTAGGAAGAGGTTGGTGGATAATTAGGGATTGGCTGATAGGGAGGGGGTGGATGGATAGGATAGGGGATAATAGGGGGTACGGGGATGGGGTGGAAAGCGAGGGTAATGGTGACAGAAAAAGAATTAGGAAAACCGAGAGGGGGGAAGAGGAAGGGGAAGGAAGTACAAAGGAGTACAAATGACAGTAAACAACAACAAACCTAATGATTCTTTCGTGGCAGTTTGTTTTAGAGAAGACATTAACTACGATATCTATTCCTATGACCTGAAGATGAAGATAACAGCAAGAAGGGCCAAGACAGAGGAGAGGGAGGAGGAGGGGGAAGGACAAGGAGAGGAAGTTGAGGGAAACAGAGAGAGGGTTGAGAGAGAATGGTGGAAGAGGGAAAGTAGCGTTGATGATGATAAAAGGAGAGGAATATGCGAGACTGAGAGGGAAGGAGGGGAAAGGAGATAGGGGCGAGAGCGAGAGGGAGGTAGAGAGGAGAAAGAGGGAGGGTGATAATGGAAGGAGAGGAATTTGAAGGACAGAGAGAGAGAGAGAGAGAGAGAGAGAGAGAGAGAGAGAATTCCAAAGGCCATAGCAATCAACTAGGTATATTTATCACCGGAATTTCGTGCAAGCTTTCGATAACACTAAAGGCATAACTAAATCACTCTAGGTACAGGACATAACATCCTTCTTACCTGCATCAACCTTGCTTTCATCTATCCTCTCTCTCTCACACACACACACACACACACACACACACACACACACACACACACACACACACACACACACACACACACACACACACACACACACACACACACACACACACACACACACACACACACACACACACACACACACACACACACACACACACACACACACACACACACACACTCCTCTTTAATCTCGCTAAATCCAGTGATAACATCTGGCGAGAACAATACTAACAACAATGGCAATTTTCCAGCAATGACAATAATAATAACAGAATGAGAATGCACAAACTGAAATTGATATGATGGTGGGAAGAAATTTGTATCATTGGTAGCAACAACTATACTCCTTTTACTCCAACTTGGCCCAGTTTTTTCGTCCTTTTGAAGCTTATTTCACGTAGCTCAGTGGCAGACGTAGATAAAACTACAGCTCTTCGTCCGTTCCATGGCACTTTTTCGTGACTAGCATCGTATCCTAGAGTCAGTCAGTTG
Source organism: Coenobita brevimanus (assembly GCF_032717465.1). NCBI lineage: Eukaryota > Metazoa > Arthropoda > Malacostraca > Decapoda > Coenobitidae > Coenobita > Coenobita brevimanus. The sequence goes on along the minus strand of NC_137023.1, from coordinate 55,342,309 downwards.
TTAAAGCACAGCATTCAAGATGGAGAGATGGAAGTTTTAGGCCAAGTTAGAGTAAAACGAGTATAATAAGGACAAAAGACAACAACAACAATAGCAACAAAAATAACAAATGAAGCAACAGAGAGGCAACACCGAAAACTAATGGAACAAGAAACAGTCACAACAAAAGGAACAAAGGCAAAAACAAAGACATCAGACAAGAAGTGCAATAACGACTTAATTATTTTAACCAAAAATATAGGAAAAGGAACAGATCATCATCATCATCATCAACAGTAAAATCCCTTCATTTATTACAGCAGCATTGAACCTTTTATAAGTGTTTCGACTCAGTAATTCCGTCTCTATTTTTTCTTATTTATTCCTTATTCCCTCTTACTAGCCCTGTCCCCTCCGACCTTCTCCATCCCCTCATTCTTTTAATTCATGTTCTTTTGTTGATATTACACGCATAATTAAAAGAGGATTAGTAGGTGATCCATTGTGACAGGTGGAAATAACGGCTGGGAGAGGGAGACAGGTAAGAACTCTAATTCTTTTTCTCTAACGTTTCGGGTTTTGTTTAGCCCGAAACTTTAAAAAAAATAAAGAAACAGAATCCAAGCTCTAACCTGTTCTCTCTCCTTCCCAAACAGGATTTTTTTTTTTTTACCTATTCATTCTATCTTCATTTTACCTGTTCATATTACCTGTTCATTTTACCTGTTCATTTTACTCATTCATTTTACCTGTTCATTTTATTCATTCTTTTTACCTATGCATTTTAGTCATTCATTTTACCTGTTCATTACTGTTTATTGTTGTTTTTTCCTGCTACCTGTACACGATATATTCAGGTGAGAAAAGATATCTTATACTGAAAGGGCTAAGGAAGGCCATATCTAAGATGAATTAAACCTCCTCAAGGTAGCAGATATAAAAGGCCCTCCCCACCTTTTTCCCAGTTAATGTCTATATCGCCTCTTTATGGGTGAGCCTTCCTGTCCTGCCCTTTCAGTGTTTATGGCTGTATATCTCTGACCTGTATTGCTCCACCTCTGCCACTGTGAGTATTCCTCCTCTGGGGCATCCACTTTTATTCTCTGGTACTGCTCTTAAAATCCCTATGTCTCCTTTCTCTCATGGTCCCCTATTCAACCTCCTTCTGCCCTTCTTAATGTATCTTCTCCCTTCTCCCCCACTCTTAGCACTGCCTCTCTTTTCCTTTGCCCCAAGTTTTATGTTTTGATCCGGACCCTAAAACTACCTTCTCCCCTTTCTTACATGCCTCCTTTTCTTCCCACCCAGCTGTTCACCCTCTTGCTTCTCCTGCCCCCTTTCCTATTCCATCTTCTCCCTTTCCTCACTCCCTTCCCACCCCTTTTTGCTTTTATCCCCTTTACCTTGATACCGGTACTTTGATATTTCTTTTAAAATTGCTCTCTCTCTCTCTCTCTCTCTCTCTCTCTCTCTCTCTCTCTCTCTCTCTCTCTCTCTCTCCTTCCTTCCTTCCTTCCTTCCATGCTTCCTTCTTTTCTTCCTTCCTTCTTTCCTTCCTTCTTTCCTTCCTTCCTTCTTTCCTTCCTTCTTTCCTTCCTTCCTTCTTTCCTTCCTTCCTTCCTTCCTTCCTTCCTTCCTTCTTTCTTTCCTTCCTTCCTTCCTTCCTTCTTTCTTTCTGTCTCCCACCCACCTCCCCACTCTCTTTGGCTTTCTCTTCCTTCCTTTTTCTTTTCCTCCATTTCCTCCTTTCTCTGTCCCCTCCTCCTCCTCCTCCTCCTCCTCCTCCTCCTCCCCCCCCATCTATCTATATCTACCGCACATTCTCTGTTCTTTGCCCCACCGTCCCCCAATCACCCCTCTTTGTTCCTTTCTCTGTCCCTCCCCCCTCCTCTCCAGCTTACTTTCTCTCACCTCCCCCCGCTCTACATGCTTTCTCCCTCCCTCCATTCTACGTAGATATCCCTCTACATATCCTCTCTTTCTCCCTCCTTCTCTCCCTTCATCCTCCGTAGTTGACCATTTCCCTCTCCCCTCTTCCTCGTCCCGTTTTTCCCTAGAGAGTTCAATTTTTTTCATGTTCAACTTTTCCTCATCAGTTTTAATTAAGCTGTTTATTTTTATGATTTTTACTACGATGACCTTTGTGTGTGTGTGTGTGTGTGTGTGTGTGTGTGTGTGTGTGTGTGTGTGTGTGTGTTTCTTACTATCCCCAGACGATTTCATTCATCTTTGGAGACACATAAAACCCCTTCCCAGCGAGGGTCTTGGGGGGGTGGCTCCGATATTTAATAAAACAGTCTGTCGGTAGCAGGAGTAAATTAAATCGATCCGTCGTCGTACTGAAGGGGTTAACTCGTCCGTCAACTCCTCCCCTTCCTTCGTCTTTATTGTCGTTTGCTTTCTTATATTTTCTTTCCTTCGTCTGTGGTTATATCTTCTGTTCGTTCCTTCAGTTCCTGGTAGTTTATTTATTCATTCTGCTCAGTTTCTTATCGTCACTCTGATTTCCTCACCTACCCCTCCCCTCTCCGCTTTTCACACTTCCTTTCTCTCTCTCTCTCTCTCTCTCTCTCTCTCTCTCTCTCTCTCTCCATCCAACAATCTTTTGCTAGTCTCTGCTCTGTCATCCCTTCTTGCACCTTCCCTTTCACCTTGTTTATCTTCTTTTCTTTCAGTCTTCCCTCCATCATTGACCCCTCCATCATTTCTCCCTCCCCCTCCCCTGCCTCCCACCCTCCCCTCCCTAAATCCTTTCTACCCCTCATTATGCCCTTTCTCTTCACCTACCCTCCAACTCATCCCTCTTCCCCCTTCAACTTGCCCTACATCCTTTCTCTTACCCTGCCTCCCTCCCCTCCCACCCCTAAATTTCTTTCTGTTAACCCTTCCCCTTTATACCATATCCTTCCCGCTCCCCCTGCTCTCCCGTCCTCCCCCCTCCCCTTTCCTTACCCTACCCTTCCCTCTCCCATCGCTTCTCCTTTCCCGTCCCCTCCCACCCTCTTCTCTTGTCTGGACCCGCCCATTCCACACCAGTACCCTCCCACCCATTCCGTATACAATTAGCCTGTCTTTCACCCCTCCCACTACACCCATTTTAGCGCTTACACCCACACCCACGTCTACCCACACCCACGCCCACCCCTACTCTCTGTTCACGTCCATCCCATTCTCTCCTATATATGTTTTGCGCACCCATCCCATTATCCACACCCACCCTGTCTTTTCATCCACCCTGTGCACCTCCACATCTCTCCTTCATCCATATCGTTCCTACACCCACACCTCATCCACACTCCCATCTGCATCCTATTCCCTTCACCCTTTCTCTCTACCCCCCCTTTTCATCCCAACCCCCCCTCCACCCACATGTACACCCACACTGCTTATCTTACACCCCTTTCATCCCCCCTCCCTCTTGTCTTCCCCCCTTTCCCCCACCTCTCTGCCCCCTTTCTCACCCGCTTTCCTGCGCCCTACATACCAGCGAGGACATTAAAATACAAGAGTTTAGCCTGGCAGTCAGAACACCTTGCCATGCCCTACGTCAGGTAGTGTTAGATCCTCATAAGGTTACGCCAGGGGAGGCAGGGGAAGGCAGGGAAGGCAGGGGAGGGGATAGAGAGAGAGAGGAAGAAGAGGTGGTGGGAAGGAAGTGGCAGGAGGGAAGTCTTGGAGGGAGGAAAAGGAAGAACGGAAGGTAAGGAGAGGGAGGGAAGAAGGAGAGCTGTGAAGGAAGTGCTGGTAAGGAGGGAAGTAAAGAGGTAAGAATTGAATGCTGAAGGAAGGAAATGGGAAATGGGGAGGGAGGGAGGTAGAGGAGGAAGAGCAGTTGGGGAAGAAGGAAGAGGACAAAGGGCCAGAGTGTAAGAAGAAGAGAGAAGATGAAATTATTACTCTTGAAGAATTGGGAGAGAGAGAGAGAGAGAGAGAGAGAGAGAGAGAGAGAGAGAGAGAGAGAGAGAGAGAGAGAGAGAGAGAGAGAGAATGAAAAGCAAAAGCCAGGGAGATAAGGAGAGAGAACAGGAGCATAAGGAAGAGAGAGGACATATATAAGGAAAATGAAGAGAAGGGGGAGGGAAGAATCCAAAGTGACGAAAGGAGAAGAAGGAAGAGGAGTGGGAGGAGAGAAAATTCATGTCCTTAAACGAGATGAGAGGTTAGAAGGGACCAGAATAGGCGGGGAAGGTAAGAGAGAAAGGAAGGAAAAGGAGGAAGGAAGGAAAGCGAGCGATCGGGAAATAAGGACAAGAGAAAATGAATAATGGAAGGAAAGATAAATTGCAGATTCAGAAGTAATGAAACCTGTGGAAACTAGAAGGAGAGAAAGGAAAGGGTTGAGGAAGAGGTGTGAGGACAGGGAAGAGAAAGGGGTGTGTGGAGAAGGGAGCGAGGAGAGGGAAATGACAGGGGGGGGAAGGACAGGGAAGAGAAAGGGAAGTGAGGACAAGGAAGTGAGGGGAGGGAAAGGAAAGGGGGGTGAGGAGAGGGTATGGAAATGGAAGGAATACAAGGAAGTGCGGAGAGGGAAGAGAAAGGGGGGAGGGTGAGGAGAGGGTAGAGAAAGGGGAGTGAGGGCAAGGGAGGATGGATCAAAAAGGGTAGGGTAGGGGAAGGTGTGGGTGAAAGGGGTGAAGGCAAGGGTAGTGTCCTGGCCCCCACCGACTAACAGGGCACAATGGCTGGCGATGAAGGAGCTCTGCTGGGACGCTGTGGTCTGGCGGTTTATTTGCATACACGCCAGGGAGGGAGGTGGGAAGGTAGGTAGGTAGGTAGGTGGGCAGGTACGTAGGAAGGAAGGAAGGTAGGAGGGAGGGAAGGAAGATAGGTAGGTTGGAAGGTGGGTAAGTAGGTACGTCGGTAAGTTAGAAGAGTCATGTAGGTAGATAAAAGGTAGGTTGGTAGGTAGGTAGGTAGGCAGAGAGATTGATAGTTAGAGAAGTTAGGCAGGTAGATATTTTAGTTGAATTGATTGAAGTTAGGTTGACGGACTGTTAGATAGGCAAATATTCTTAACGACGATAAAGTAAGATAAATTCGGTGACTGAGTGTATGAGAAGGCGAGGTGAGGAGGCTGAGGAACTGACAGTGGATGAAGTCTGTCGGTAGAGGCACACAAAGCACAGCAATACAGAGGATAAAGGACAAGGGGAAGCAGACAGCACCATACCTAATACTCCTCTCGAAGCGCTTTGTTGTAGAGAAGATTGTGACTGATATATAAATAGATTGAGGAAAATGATAATAAAACAAGAAGACATAACGTTGGAAAGCAGGTAGGAAGATGAGTAGGTAGGGGTTCACGTAGGAAGGAATGTAGGTAGGTGGGGGAAGCTGGAAGATAGGTAGTATGGTAGGTAGGAGCACAAAGGTAGGAAGGTAGGTAGGGGGATAGGTAGAAAGGTAAATAGGTAGGGGGACACAGGTTGGAAGATAGGCAGGAAGGTGGGTAGATAGGTAAGGACACACCAGCAAGAAGATAAGAAGGTAGGTAGCTAGGTTGGAGCACAAATGTTGAAAAGTGGGTAGATAGGAAGATAGGTTGATAGGGGTACAGGTCTGAAAGGTAGGTAGGTAGGGAGGGAGGGAGGAGGCACAGGTAGGAAGGTAAGGTGATTGGCTGCGTCGGTAGGTGGGTAAGTAGACGGGTGGGTAGTTGAGGGTTTACGTATGCTTACCTTAGTCCTTAATAGGCACGCTCTGTTAAGGTTATCAGCGTTCATAAAGGGAGAGGACATGGATTGGAAAGGGAGAGGGGATAGGGAAAGGGAGGGAGAGGTGGACGAAGGGAGGGAGGGAGGGAGGGAGGGAGGGAGGGAAGAAAGATTAGAGACAGAGGCAGGAAAGGGAGGAGGTATCAAAGGAAGTGAGGGAGGGAGAAGAAAAAGATGGATGAAACATGTGAGAAACGGGGGGAAAGAAACTAATGAAGACAGAGAGAGAGAGAGAGAGAGAGAGAGAGAGAGAGAGGTAGTAGTATGAACAGATCAGATCAGATATGTTTAGTAAAGGAAACCGAAGAAGAAACTGGAAAGGGAAAATGATGGTTGGGGAAACTGATGGAAATAACATCACGTAAATCAGTGTAAACAGAGAAAATAATAACCAAGAGGTGTGTGTGTGTGTGTGTGTGTGTGTGTGTGTGTGTGTGTGTGTGTGTGTGTGTGTGTGTGATCATCGTTATCCTCCTCATCAGTACAGAGGAATCTCTCAACTTTCTCCACTGTGCGATCTTTGCTGTTAGCCTATTCTCTCCTGCCTCAATTTTCTATATTCTGTCTCTGAATCTCTGACAGCGGCTTCCTCTCACCTTATCTCTGAATTTTCACTGTTACTTTAGGCGTCTGTTCAATTCTGCAATATATATGTGACCTGTTGATGATTGCTAGGTTAATCTTTCTTCGTCATGTTTATTGTGTGTATTGTATTTTGTTTTTGTGTTTTCTGATGCAGTAGGTTTCTCTCTCTCTCTCTCTCTCTCTCTCTCTCTCTCACACACACACACACACACACACACACACACACACACACACACAGCAATTTCCCTAGTCAATTTCTCCTTGCCAATTTATAGCACAATAGGAATGCACCGAACTACACCTTCAAGCTACCCGTTGGAATTAAGCTGGCCATTGGAGTTAAGAGAGTCATTAGAGTTACGACCACCATTAAGAGGGGATGGGGGATAATGGGGGTAATGGGATTGCTAGAAATGGGGGGGGGAATGGGATGGTAGATGTGATTGTGGTGGTGGCGGAGAGAGTTATTGGGCTGGAGGCTGTGTGAATATTGGGTCTAGTGAAGATGGTTTACTTGCAACGATGTAAGTATAAGATATATCACTACTGTACATACATACATACATAAATACATACATATATACATACACCCAGATACACATACACATACTAATAAATAATATACACTAGGCATACATATACATCCAAATAAATAAATTAGACACGTTTGGTTCGTAGATACTTAAAAAAAAAAAAGCAGGAAAATTCCAGTGAAGATGTGAATGCACGAAAGATTTCGGAATTTTTTTTTTTTTTTTTTTTAATCATGGGGATATCAGCATTGGCCCGTTTATCTGTCCATCCGTTCATCCATCCTTCCATCCATCCACTCGTCCGGTCGTCCATCCATCCATCCATCCATCCGTCCTTCCATTCGTCCGGCCTTCCATCCATCCATCCATTCACCCACCCATCCATTCA